>NC_079189.1:139680330-139990978 GCF_029499605.1 Hyla sarda | reverse complement strand
AAACCTGTGTCTTTACCAATGTGACAAGACAAATAGAGAAACATAGCCGCACATCCAGCATTTGTATTTTGATCTACTTGCTTCTCAGCATAATAAAAAAAAAAACTAACAGGTTGTTAGTGTACATTTTGATCAAAAAGTACAAGCCGACCCGCCACGTCAAGGCAACCTAGTCAGAGTGGGTACCTAACCTGACACTGGTATAGCGCCGCACGGCGACCACTGCCTCCAAGACACCATGCCCACAGGGAGAACAAACCAGTGGCCAGGCAGCCCCACTGCTGCCCAATCAAGCCCTTGGCTCTGGGCCGCACCACCCCACAGAAACAACGGCCGCCACAAAGAACCACACCAGTGTGAATACCTACCATGTGCTCCCTACCAGAGGGCTGGGAGAATGTTAGGAGGAATCCCTTATGCAGTCTCCTGCTAATTAAAAACGCCTGGGCCGAATGGGTAGAGTGGAGTGCTGGCCATGGAAGGAGGGAGAGGCTACAAATGTACAACACAAATAGAGAAACATAGCCGCACATCCAGTATTTGTATTTTGATCTACTTGCTTCTCAACATAATTTAAAAAAAATAACTTTACCAATGTGACTCTTCTGCAATGTTTTGATAATATCATCTCATTGAATTATTGGAATGTCTAGTAACCCCTTAAGGACAGAGCCCATGTTGGCACTGAGGACACAGACAATTTTCATTTTTGCTTTTTAATTTTTTCCTCCTCTCCTTTTAGGAGCCATAAATCTTTTACTTTTTGATCCATGCACCCGTATGAGGGCTTGCTTTTTTGTGTGACCAATTGTACTGATCCTTTGGCCCAGGGAAGACAACCATCTAGAATATAGCCATGATCTCCTAGAAGCCATGAGCAGTAGCAACTGCAGCTTCTAGACAGTTATCTGACAGGTGCTGCTCCTGTAAGCATTCCAATCACCATTTAAGCAACAGACCAACAGGGTATGAACATTATGTAAAAGCTGTGTAGCACAGTAATGCAATCCGCAGTCATGAACAGTCAGATAAGCGTGGCCAGGATTGCCCCACCTCTCTTGAACAATGTCACAGAATCGGCCCTGGGCGAGCAACATACAGCGCCTCCGCTCATGAACTGCTCAGACCAATAGAGGCAGAGAGCTTGCTCACTCCCTGCCTCTAATGTCAGTACTTCTCAGTAAGTGCTGCAATGGTCCGAGATGGTGTATGCGCTGAGAAGCAGTATGTCGCTTGCACAGGGCCAGTTCAGTGACATTGTTCATGAAAACCATGGCACTGTGAACCCCAACCACACCTCTCCAACTGTCCAGGACTGTGGATAAAAGTGTTTTTTTTTAGCTTCACAAAGCCACCAATTTAGCAAAGAAAAACATTGCTTCATTACTGTGCTACACAGCTTTTATATATTGTGATTAGTTTTAGGAGGTTAATCCTGGTGATACTTTCCCTTTAATATTATATCTTGAAAACCCACTGTAATGTTATAGGTATCTTACTGGTGCTATAGATTCTCAACCAGCCAGGCCAGTGGAGCATAGTGAAAACATTTTAGCACCAATGGGAATAATTGCTTATTACACAACATTTTTAGTTTCTGATCGCTAATGATGTAGATTCATTTATTATTCTTTCTTCAACACTGATTCAAAGGGAATGGGAAATATAAAGGAAGAACTTCTACTTTATACTTCCTACTGGATCCAATTCTGGTTTTGGCTCAAAAGCTGCAGTGGCAGTCTTCCAAAAAAACACCAGAAAATACCTGAGTGGAAATTCTGCCTTAAGTTGGCACTGCAGATACAAAAACTTTTTAGCTTGGGCTTTGTCCAAGCTGAAGCATAGGCGTGAACAAAGTCCAGCAAGTGAGAGTGGCCTAGCACTCCTCTGTGCTCTCTCCTGTCTGATAGGACTGGAGAGAGCACAGAGGAGTGCTATCAGACCTAGAGCACTCCTAGAGCACAGAGAAGTGCTATCAGACAGGAGAGAGCACAGAGGAGTCCTATCAGACAGGAGAGAGCACAGAGGAGTGCTATCAGACAGGAGAGAGCACAGAGGAGTACTATCAGACAGGAGAGAGCACAGAGGAGTACTATCAGACAGGAGAGAGCACAGAGGAGTACTATCAGGCGGGAGAGATCACAGAGGAGTCCTATCAGACAGGAGAGAGCACAGAGGAGTCCTATCAGACAGAAGAGAAAACAGAGGAGTCCTATCAGACAGAAGAGAGCACAGAGGAGTACTATCAGGCAGGAGAGAGCACAGAGGAGTCCTATCAGACAGGAGAGAGCACAGAGGAGTCCTATCAGACAGGAGAGAGCACAGAGGAGTGCTATCAGACAGGAGAGAGCACAGATGAGTCCTATCAGACAGGAGAGAGCACAGAGGAGTACTATCAGACAGGAGAGAGCACAGAGGAGTACTATCAGGCGGGAGAGATCACAGAGGAGTCCTATCAGACAGGAGAGAGCACAGAGGAGTGCTATCAGACAGGAGAGAGCACAGAGGAGTCCTATCAGACAGAAGAGAGCACAGAGGAGTGATATCAGACAAGAGAGAGCACAGAGGAGTCCTATCAGACAGGAGAGAGCACAGAGGAGTCCTATCAGACAGAAGAGAGCAGAGATGAGTCCTATCAGACAGAAGAGAGCACAGAGGAGTGATATCAAACAAGAGAGAGCACAGAGGAGTACTATCAGACAGGAGAGAGTACAAAGGAGTACTATCAGACAGGAGAGAGCACAGAGGCGTACTATCAGACAGGAGAGAGCACAGAGGAGTCTATCAGATGGGAGAGAGCACCGGGGAGTGCTATCAGACAGGAGAGAGCACAGAGGAGTCCTATCAGACAGGAGAGAGCACAGAGGAGTCCCATCAGACAGAAGAGAGCACAGAGGAGTGATATCAAACAAGAGAGAGCACAGAGGAGTACTATCAGACAGGAGAGAGTACAAAGGAGTACTATCAGACAGGAGAGAGCACAGAGGCGTACTATCAGACAGGAGAGAGCACAGAGTAGTCCTATCAGACAGAAGAGAGCACAGAGGAGTCCTATCAGACAGGAGAGAGCACAGAGGAGTCCTATCAGAAAGGAGAGAGCACAGGGGAGTCCTATCAGACAAGAGAGAGCACAGAGGAGTTCTATCAGATAGGAGAGAGCACAGAGGCGTACTATAAGGCAGGATAGATCACAGAGGAGTCCTATCAGACAGGAGAGAGCACAGAGGAGTCCTATCAGACAGGAGAGAACACAGAGGAGTCCTATCAGACAGGAGAGAGCACAAAAGAGTACTATCAGACAGGAGAGAGCACAGAGGAGTGTTATCAGATAGGAGACAGCACAGAGGAGTAATATCAGATAGGGGAGAGAACAGAGAGTGCTAGCCTACCCTCACTTACTGGACATTGTCCATGCCTGTGCCTCAGCTTTCTTTTGAAGTATATTAGAAAGGTTAATGTTTAGCCAAGATGGACAACATATAAAACGTTTTTGAATCTGACCATACACATTTAAAGGAAATATGCAGTGAAAACAACTTATCCCCTATCCACAATGGGGCCCCGTTTGGGAGATCGCTGGGGGGTGCCAGCAGTCGGACCCCCGCGACCAGACACTTATCCCCTATGCTGTTGATAGCGGATAAGTTGTTTTCACTGCAGATGTCCTTTAACCGGTTGCCGATGAAGGACGAGCCGGCTCGTCCTGAGCCGGCAACTGTTGTATGACGCGGTCTCCTGACTTGAGACAGCGTTATACTGCGCGGCCCCCAGCTGTTTTCTATAGCTGGGGGCCGGAGTTAATAGCCGACATGCGGTAATTGCAGTGGCCGGCTATTAACCCTTTAGATCGCCGCTGTCAAAGTTGACAGTGGCGTCTAAAGGGACATTTAAATGCTCCCTGGTGGTCCAGTGGGGTGGATCACCCCCCCGCAGCACGATCGCTGGGGGGCGATCAACTGTGGAGGTAGCCGGAGGGCTTACCTCTCCTGCAGGGCCAGGCTTTATCAATCGAGCGCAGAGCACACAGATCAATGTGGTTGTATGAACTGAATGAAGAATCTAATGATTCCTCCTAAAAGTCCCCTAAGGGGACTAAAAGTGTAAAAAAAAAAAAAAGCAAAAAATTGTTTAAAAACACACACATTAACCCCTCCCTTATTAAAAGTTTAAATTACCCCCCTTTTCTCAAATTCCATATAAAAAATATGTAACCATAATAAAAATAAACATATAGGGTATTGCTGCGTGCGTAAATGTCCAAAGTATAAAAATATATTGTTAGTTAAACTGCACGGTCAATGTCGTATGCGGAAAAAAATTCCAAAGTCCAAAATAGCTAATTTTTGGTCACTTTTTAGATAATGAAAAAATGAATAAAAAGTTATTAAAAAGTCAGATCAATACAAAAATGGTACCGCTAAAAACTTCAGATCATGGTGCAAAAAAATTAGCTCATACCGCCCTGTACACTTAAAAATAAAAAAGTTATAGGCGTCAGAAGATGACAATTTTAAACGTATTAATTTTCGTGCATGTAGTTATGATTTTTTCCAGAAGTAAGACAAAATCAAACCTATATAAATAGGGTATCATTTTAATCATATGGATCTACAGAATAAAGATAAGGTGTCATTTTTACCAAAAAATTTACTGCGTAGAAACGGAAGCCCCCAAAACTTACAAAATGGTGTTTTTTCTTAAATTATGTAGCACAATGATTTATTTTTTTTGGTTTCGCCGTAGATTTTTGGGTAAAATAACTGATGTCATTACAAAGTAGAATTTGTGGCATAAAAAATGAGCCATCATATGGATTTTTAGGTGCAAAATTTAAAGGGGTATGATTTTTTAAATTAAGGAGGAAAAACGAAAGTGCGAAAACGGAAAAACCCTGCATCCTTAAAGGGTTACTCCCGTGGAAAACTTTTTTTTTTTTATCAACTGGTGCCAGAAAGTTAAACAGATTTATTAAATTACTTCTATTAAAAAATCTTAATCCTTCCAGTACTTATTAGGGATGTAAGAAAAAATCGATTCTCGCGATAATCGCGATTTTTTCATTTGCCGATACAGAATCGATTCAAAATATTTTTGAATCGATTCTTTTAGGGATGTGGAATTTTTATCTGCGGACGCCTGGAACAGCATGTCCTGGGCATCAGGAGATAAAAGTTCCACATTTGTGGAGCCGGGCAGGCCGGATCTGACACGGCGTCGCTCTGGGTGTATGGAGCGGGCTCCGACTCGTGCCCACTCCGTACTATGCGACCCCCGGCTGATTTCAGTAGCCGGGGGCCGCTGCTAATAGCCAGCATGCGGCAATCGCCGCGGCTGGCTATTAAAGGAGTATCCGGTGCGCACTTTTCTCATTTTATCCTATCCAGGCTGCAAAATAAAATAAAACGCACTTTATCTTACCTGCCAACGAGCCCCCGGAGCTCCGGTACAGGTGTTCGGTCCCCGGGCTGTATTCTTCTTACTTCCTGTTAGTCCGGCACGTCACACGGAGCTTCAGCCTATCACTGGCCGCAGCGATGTCCCGCCTCCGCTGGTGATAGGCTGAAGCTCCATGTGACGTGCCGGACTAACAGGAAGTAAGAAGAATACAGCCCGGGGACCGAACACCTGTACCGGAGCTCCGGGGGCTCGTTGGCAGGTAAGATAAAGTGCGTTTTATTTTATTTTGCAGCCCGGACGGGATAACATGAGAAAAGTGAGCACCGGAGTACTAGATCGCCGCTGTCAAAGCTGACAGCGGCGTCTATTGGGATCTATGAATGCTCCCAGGTGGGCGATGTATCGGGATATATCGCGATGTATCGTCACCTAGACGGTATCGCGATATATCGGGATATATCGAATCGCCACACTGGTATCGCGATTCTAATCGAATCGCCAAATTCTTGGCGATTCACACCCCTAGTACTTATTAGCTGCTGAATACTACAGAGGAAATAATTTTCTTTTTAGAACACAGAGCTCTCTGCTGACATCATGACCACAGTGCTCTCTGCTGACATCTCTGAACATTTTAAGAACTGTAAAAATAAAAAGCAAACAAGGGGATGTGCTCCGTAGTGTAAGATCTTAGGGTCAGATAAACGCAACAATGTGAATTGCGCTTACCAGAGAAGGTTGCACTCCTTTCCAAGTACAACCATGGATCTAAGCGTGTCAGTATGATGGAGAGGGCCCCTGCAGCTGCTCCGCACCAAAGAATAAACGATAAAAACAGGAGTACTCCAAGAACAGCAGAGTGATAGAAGCGGTGAGACCAGGGTAAAAATATGGAATCTTTATTCCCACAATGCAAAAGTGCGAAACGCATTGCCTTGTGGGAATAAAGATTCCATACTTTTGCCCTGGTCTCACCGCTTCTATCACTCTGCTGTTCTTGGAGGACTCCTGTTTTTAACATTTAAGAACTGTCCAGAATAGGAGAAAATCCCCAAAGAAAACATATGCTGCTCTGGAAAGTTCCTAAAATGGACAGAGGTGTCAGCAGAGAGCACTGTGGTCATGATGTCAGCAGAGAGTTCTGTGTTCCAAAAAGAAAACCATTTCTTCTGTAGTATACAGACCCTAAAAACTACTGGAAAGATTAAGATTTTTTAATAGAAGTAATTTACAAATCTGTTTAACTTTCTGGCACCAGTTGATAAAAAAAAAAAAAAAAGTTTTCCACGGGAGTACCCCTTTAAGGGGTTAAGATTGGCCTCTTCTATTTGCTACTTTCCACCTTTTTGTCTTCTTATTTACTTCTGGAAAATCCCCTAGATATGCTCATTATCTTCTAAATATACTTTAAGATTTTTGGTTTAACATTTTCCCATGCAATTTTTACGAAATATTTGTACTTTCACAGGCCCCTTTTTTCATCCTTTGCAGAGGTTTTTTCTTTGCTGAGATGGTTCAGTTTTCAATAGTACATACCTATCTGTTCTTTAGACCATGAATCAAATGTATATGTCAAGTTGGGTTGCACAAGTATTTGTATAAAATATCTTATGTTTTTGTAGTCATTAACTGCTTAGCAAAACAAATGAAACTTATCTCATGAAAGAGTGATGGATCCTATTTCTCAGCTTAAATGGCATTACCATATTCTGCAATTAGTCAATGATGGCAAAAATTACAGAAGTAAATATTGCTCCTATTTATTGTGTTTAAAGTGGATTAGTTTTATTAACTGAATACTAAAGACAACACTGGACCAATGCAATGTTTATAGGAATAGGAGAGTATTGATTGTGAAGAGAGTCCAAGGACTGTGTACTAAGGTTGTAGATAGATTAACTAGTTATTTTCAATAGAGCAGAGTAGAGCTCCATCTTCTGTTTCTAATGGGTTTGTTTTGGGTTCTGATTCTATATCAGACATTCTGATTGTTTTTGTTTCTGATTTCACAATGTACAATATGTAGCACCTCATAAAGACAACTCCTGTTATTATGTCCCATTAGAGCCTAGGATATATGTCACATAGTGGAGACAGCCCTTTCGGAATAGGCCAACATGTAATACCACATTCAAAAGCTAGCTTCCTGGCATGCCTTATTGGTGCTAACATTTGCCACTTTTTATTTCTCTTGCCACTTTTGAAAATTGGGGAGAAAGGTTTGTGGCGTTAGCTAGACAGATTTACTATACTTTATGCCAGAATCCGTCATGAATTAAAACATAACTCTACACCATAACTGATGTTGATTAATGAGTCACATGAGCCATATTTTGGTGCATATTTTCTGCAGCTGATTTGATTCCCATTGACTTTAATGGGTGGGAAAATACACAACAGCAAATATGCAGCAAAATACAGCATGTGTGACCCTACTCCTAAATGTTTGGTGCATGGACCAGCAAATATCTTTTGAATCTATTAAAGAAAAGTTGGTATAGACAGGTAGGGCAGGTAACACTGATGACAACGATACTTACCTCATGCCACTCGGTGCTCCGGTTCACCCACTATCTTCTTTGGTATCCTCAGTTCTGGGGCCAACTTGGAGCATAGGCGGTACTTTGTGATGTCACCCCTGCTCGCTGTGGGACCCAGCAGATAAGCAGGAGCGTGGACCTTACAAAGCTTCGCCCATGCTCAAATTCGGCATTGGAACAGAAGATAATGAAGAAGATAGTGGGAGAACTGGAACTGAATCAGGTAAGTACCGTTGCCATCAGTGTCATCTGCACTACCTGTCTGCACAGCTTTCTGTTTCAATTTTCTAATTGTAATTTTATTGTATTTATAATTTTTTTCTGTATAGAGCAAAAGTTGTCTATAGCAACCAGTCAGATTGCTTCTTTAATTTTTAAAAATTAAAGAAATGATCTGATTGGTTGCCATGGGCAACTGCATCACTCTACCGCTACACAGGTTTTGATAAATCTCCCCCATAAGCAGCAGATTTAATTGCTAAATTTTCTACAATGAAATTCAATTCCATTTGTTGGAATGCGGTTGCAGATAAATGGGACAGCGGAAATAGAAATTTGAGGGACAAAATCTGCTGTGTGAATTGAACCAATATAATGTAGATATATAGTGTAGGGAAGTGGTGTTTGTTTTTTTGTGCCGAGGGCCATTTATACATATATAAAATGATTTGTGGGCCATTGTGTGAGGGCAAATCCACGCCCACATGCGATGCCCTATAGCTGCATGATGTGAATGATGTCGCAACAATATGATGCGGCTATTGGACATCATGTGTGGGTGTGGTTCCGCCTGCACGCACTCTCTTGTCTGTGATCATGTGTGGGTGTGGTTCCGCCTGCACGCACTCTCTTGTCTGTGATCATGTGTGGGTGTGGTTCCGCCTGCACGCACTCTCTTGTCTGTGATCATGTGTGGGTGTGGTTCCGCCTGCACGCACTCTCTTGTCTGTGAACGGTATACTTTCAAGACGACCAGGGAGCAGAATTGGAGTGCCAGGGGAAGAAAAGGTTCTACCTGACAATCCCTTTAATTATCCCCCTTAATGTGATGGCTGCAACTGCTTCTCTTTGGTGAGGCATATGATGTTGGCTGCAGCTGATAATGTTACCTCCGGCTGAGAAAGATATATATATATATATATATATATATATATGTACAGCAGTTTGCTTACTGTTTGGTGAACCCTGCCCCTACCGGTACCAGGGCTGCATAGACCACCAAACAGTAAATAGATCCAAAGCCCATGGGTCCAGGCATCTGTGAAATCCAGTTCTATTTTATTACCAAATGTACTCAACATGTTTCTCTGTACTGTCACGACAGACGCCATTGTTGCAAATTCCAACATGCGAGAAGCTCGCTTTGATGTCACCAACTTATTTCACACTATGCAAAAGCATTTCAAATTTGGCTATTGAAGATAAAAGCTGTGCTGTGATTGGTTGATATGGGCAACTAAGTCAGTTTTGCTTTGACGTTCCAGTATCCAAAGGATAGGGGATAAGTTTTTGATGACGGGTGGTCTGTCCACTGGGAACCCCTCAGTAATCTCATGCACAGCACCCCGGCAGTCGCCAGGAAGGGGGCATGTCAACCCCTGCAATCTAAAACTTATACCCAATCCTTTAGATAGGGGATATGTTTTACTGCACTAGAGTACTCCTTTAATTACAGGCCTTTACTTTTGCACTAATCTTTTTGAATCGCCCTGTAGCTGTTGTTTGCATGGAGACAGTTTCCATACATGTACATCCATCTCAAATCCTTCTAAACACTTGATTCACTTGGATGAACCTCAAGTACTATAAATAGTTTCTCTACCATACTTCTGCTGTTGTAATGTCTTAGCTGTAACGTGTCTATTATTGTAAATTGCTGTCACTTCTCATGACTTCTAGAGGACATCTGCTAACCTTCCTTCTTCTTCTTGAAGTGTTACTGATGCATCACAGCTAATGAAAGGGAATAGAATTCCATTGGAACCTTCAAGAGACTGTCAGCTCATGGCCGTGGCGTGGAGTGGGTCCCCTTCATTTAGTGACTGTAATGAAAAAGCGAGACATGGTGATCCGACACGGTGATCCTTGGTGGTGTGACGTCTTTTGCAGTCAAAGTCATATTAGAGTAAATGTGTCATTGTTTACTCTTTTGCAAAATAAAATAACTTTTTCTAGATTTCTTTTCTTTTTTGTATGCCATGAACACTTATTTTTTCATAAATTTGAAAAGGAAACGTCTTGCTCATCAAAAACCCTTTCCTATTCATTTCAATGGGAGGGGGTTTAAACATTTTTAAAGAGGTGTCATTTTTGTTACTTCTTTTGGGCATTTCTGCCTTTTCTGCTTGTTTTTTCATATGAGGCTTTAGATGATTCTTTAGACTATGGGGGAGATTTATCAAAATCTGTCCAGAGAAAAAGTTGCCCATAGCAACCAATCAGGTCGCTTCTTTCATTTTTGAAAAAGGCCTCTGAAAAATGAAAGAAGCAATCTGATTGGTTGCTATGGGCAACTCAGCAACTTTTCCTCAGGACAGGTTTTGATAAATCTCGCCCTATGTTCATGTCAGAATTCCGCACAGAGATTCCACAGCAGCAGAGTCCTATTGATTTCAATTGGATTCTGCTACACTGTGTGTGGTGAACCACGGTGATGGCGGGACGAAGGCTGTTCGGGCATGCTGGGAGTTGTGGTTTTGCAACAGCTGGAGGCACCCTGCTTGGGAAACACTGTAATACACACTAGGTGAGTTATATAGGCCCTGCAGCCTGTCCCTCTTCCTACACTGTCCTGGTGACTACAGCTGAACACTGAAGCTCTATACAGGCCTCCTATGAGTGACTAGTGAGCTAGCAGTGTATAGCACACACTGGCCGTATATTGCTAGCTCAGCTAAACCACATCCGGGTGACTAACGAGCGGGTGTGCGGGGCAGAGCCCTTATCCATAGGGAAACTTTCTTAACACGGAACTAACATCTGCAGCCCGAACGTCATTATACACAAACAACAGTGCTCATTTGCCATCTGCTGGACAACCCTGGAATAACAGCAGAGCCGCCCTGGTATTATTTGTGGACTGTACCAAATCGTAAATAGGGGAACACTAAAACGTTAGATAAGAAAATGTCGACCCTTATGATTAAGTCCTGTGAAAAAAGAAAGTGGTTTCTACAGAAAAAACTTACCCTTTCATTAACCTTCCTTATAAAATCTCTTGTTTCGGTCTCAACCTGTTTTGTTGTCATGAATAACTATTAGGTAACCCCTATTTTATAGAGGCGGCTGGGTGAGACTGTCATGGTCTTCTGAGCAGGCTGCTGCGGCTGCAGAGTAAGTAACTAAAAACTTTGGGAAAACGCAGAAAGCTGCGGCTCCGGGTACGGTTATGTGAAGTTGGCTGGCATATTGTAGCCTGTGAGTGACGGCTGTCAGGAGTAGCCGTGTGCCATAGGGCACCAGGGGGGGTGAGCGTCTGTTTTGGTCCTGGGCTTCAGTGTCACCATCTCTGTGCACTGTGATTTATGGAGCCATCAGGATCGCACTGGTTGTTGTAGCATCCTGTTCACACCTGCATCCTGCACACAGGTCAGGGTATAGAGTGGAGCTGGGTGGAGAGTGTTATATCCTGGATTATGTAAGGAGATCATTCAGGTCTTGTCTCTCATGTAGTGGATGACTTATACAGTGATCCCTCAACTTACAATGGCCTCAACATACAATAGTTTCAACATACAATGGTCTTTTCTGGACCATCGTAACTTGAAACCAGACTCAACATACAATGCTACAGACAGTCCAGATCTGTGAAACATGTCACAACTGGAGGAACTGACCAATCAGAATGGGCATTTTACTGGTAAATCACCAGTATTACTGAAGTGTATGCACTGACTGGTGTCTGGTAGCGCCCCCTACAGTACAGGGAGGAACTACAAGTTCAGTACTACTCCTTACCGGTGATGGGGTTAGCTGCTCCTTTGGACTCCAAGTAAGGGTGGCTCCATTTGGGACACTGTGTGTACTGTATAGGACCCTGAAGAAGCTCCTGTTCTCTACATAAACCATTGTTTCCCAAACAGGGTGCCTCCAGCTGTTGCAAAACTACAACTCCCAGCATGCCCGGACAGCCAACGGCTGTCCGGGCATGCTGGGAGTTGTAGTTTTGCAACAGCCCGAGGCACCCTGCTTGGAAAACACTGACATAGACAGTGATTTACAGCTCCCAGCAGATCTTTATTACTATGTAAGGACTTGCTTTATCTGTATTAGTTATCTACTTATTTTTCTTTAATCATCACCTTTTCCTATTTTTTGGATGACATTTACCAGGTTTCCATAGAGTTATGGTCTCAACATACAATGGTTTCAACATACAATGGTCGTTCTGGAACCAATTAATATTGTAACTTGAGGGACCACTGTACTGGATACTGTTCACATTACAGTCTCATACATATAGGGCTGTTATTATTATTTATATTGATAGCGCTGTACATATAAGGGTTACACTACATGACAGACACAAGCACAATGAATGTGAAGCAGTAAATGACAGACTGGTATAAGGGTCCTGCCTGGGAGGGCTCACAGTCTACAAGGTCAGGGAGACAACAGATAAGGCTGCATTCACACCTCGTTCTTTACATACGGGTGCCAGATCCGGCTGGGGAAGGGGAAAACCGGGCGCTCCCGTACCCCAGTCGGATCAGCCCGTGACTCCATTTACTTTAATGAGCCGACCAGAGTCAAATGGTGACTCCGGTCGGCTCAGTTTTGACCCGTATGCGGTTTCCTGACCGGACCTAAAACCGTAGTATACTATGGTTTTAGGTCCGGTCCAAAACCGGATACGGGTCAAAACTGAGCCGACCGGAGTCACCGCTTGACTCCGGTCGGCTCATTAAAGTAAATGGAGTCACGGGCTGATCCGGCTGGGGTACGGGAGCGCCCGGTTTTCCCCTCCCCCAGCCGGATCCGGCACTCATACGTAAAAAACGAGGTGTGAATGTAGCCTTATCTGTGAGCGGTTAGGGAAGCAGCTGTTAAAGGAGTAGTGCAGCAAAAAATAACATCCCCTATCCAATGGATGGAGGAGAAGTTATAGATCACAGGGGGGGTCCGACAGCTGGGACCCCGCACGATCTCCTGAACGGGACCCCGGCAATCTGCCGGATCCCAGAGTGTCTGTCAGCTATATCTTCCTTTTTTCTCTACCCGATTCCTAAAATTCATTATAGGGGAAAGAATGAATTCTGTTTTCTCCATCTCTCTCAACCCCCACTTCACACACACACAAGGCTGAATTCACACGGATTAGTAAAATGTGCGGAATGTCCGCATGTGTTTTATCTTCAGACATTTGGCACGTTTAACTAATTTGGCGGGGCTATGGCAATGCATTTCCTTGTGAAATCCCCAGAATAGAGATGTCTATTCTTTCTGCGGATGCTGGAATCGGAATTTCAAAAACATTGGGCGCAAAAATTCTGCTGTGTGAACAGTGCACCAGAATTCAATTGAATTCAGTAGGACTCTGCTGCAGTGGAATGTCCGTGCGGAATATTCCGCACAAATTCCACTGTGTGAACATACCCTAAGGGTCACACGGCAGAATTTCCACACATGCGCACCAATTCCGCTTCCACATTTATTTGGGTGGTTTCTGGCTTGTGCGGAATTGGTGCAGAATTGGTGCACAAGCTGTGCAGAATCCACATGTGGAAATTCAGAAGTGTGAATGGGAGTGCGGAATCCCATAGGAGTCTATTGAGCTTTAATTTGAGGCGGAATATGCATGCGGAAATTCTTATTTGTGAATAGACCCTAACAGTCAAAGTCAATTGCTCGACTCTCTTCCCAGTCCCACGATTTGGGCGCCTTGGGGGTCACTTTCAATTTTGCTGTCTTTCAAACCACACCCTCACCACCTCCTGCCATCTTCACCTTAAAAAAAATTCTTGAATTCACTCATTCCTTAACTTTGACTCAACTAAACTACTGGTAAATGCCCTGATCATCTCCTGCTTGGACTACTGCAACATCTTCCTCGGTGGCCTTTGCTAACACAGTGGAAAATTCAGCTGGAAAATATGGCAGACATTGCGCAAAAATGAAGCCGGCAGAACATGCCGGCGTTAGAACCACTCAGAAATGCATTGTCTCCATAGACCAGTGATTCTCATGGCAGCCACAGCCACTGGTTACTGGTCTGAACCACTTTGAAAGAAATGGTAGGCTGACGTCACTGCACCGAGGAGCAGAGCAGGACAGCAAAGGGGAAGCGCGGGCACTGGGCTGCTGTGGGCTGGAACTACCATCAGTTTTGTTGCTGCACTGCCCCTGCAGACTGGGGATCTACTGCTATGAGCCATAGCAATAGGACCCCAGACCAGAGGACAGTGTGGTGGTCTACAACTATATACGGGGGCAGTTTGGGGGCCTACAGCTATATTTGGGGGCATAGAGGGGGGCCTAACAACTTTATGGGGACACAAATTGGGTATTATTACTGTGTGAGACAAAAAACATGGGGGGAGATTTATCAAAACCTGTGCAGAGGAAGAGTGGTGCAGTTGCCCATAGCAACCAATCAGATTGCTTCTTTCATTTTCCACAGGCCTCTAAAGAGGCCTGTGGAAAATGAAAGAAGCAATCTGATTGGTTGCTATGGGCAACTACACCACTCTTCCTCTGCACGGATTTTGATAAATCTCCCCCATGGAGTTTGTAAATAGGTGGGTATTGTACTGCAGAAAGGAGCCTAAAATGTAAAACTGTTTGGCTGGTTCTGTGGAGATGTCTTGTATGGGAGAAATCTTAATGGTGGTCTAGAGAAGACGTCACCTGTAAATCGGGGGACTGGGGGGATAGGTAGAGGAACAGGGGGCCTGTTATAGAGGAAAGTAAAGCATATGAATTACTGTATACAGGGTACACTATAAGGGCCCATTCACACTATGGAATTCTTTTCCCTTTCTTCTTTACGCTACTGGGCAGAAATGGGGTAGAATTGGCGCTTCCACTAGGCTGCTAGCATAGACCAACTGACATCTGAGAGCACCCGTGGCTCAGGTTAATAGGTGGCCATTGGGAAAGAGTGCTTGGCTTGCTACCATGCCCCAAAGATCAGGAGCAGGATGGGGTGGTTAGGGTTGCTTAGATTCGGTCTTGGATTCTGCTGGATGATTGAATAGGTGAAATCCAATTCCTCTATGGAACTTTCAAAGTGTGAACTGAGCAGCAGAATCCCATTGTGGTCAGAAGTGAAAGCTGCATACATATGTGTCCGCCTCCTCATTTATTCTTAGTAGAGATGAGCGAAGTTACAGAAATTCGATTTGTCACAAAGCCCGAGGCTCGGTGGTTGCTGACTTTAGCCTGCATAAAGATTGATGCTGGTTCCAGAAATGAGACCCACATCTATCAGATATTTAGGGCATATCTTATGGATCTGCATAAATGTGTAAATGTCCTTTAATATTGTAAGACTATCCTCCAGACCCATAGGTCAAATTTGGTGTGAGCCTAGCTCTTCCTACACTGTCCTGGTGACTACAGCTGAACACTGAAGCTCTATACAGGCCTCCTATGAGTGACTAGTGAGCTAGCAGTGTATAGCACACACTGGCCGTATATTGCTAGCTCAGCTAAACCACATCCGGGTGACTAACGAGCGGGTGTGCGGGGCAGAGCCCTTATCCATAGGGAAACTTTCTTCACACGGAACTAACATCTGCAGCCCGAACGTCATTATACACAAACAACAGTGCTCATTTGCCATCTGCTGGACAACCCTGGAATAACAGCAGAGCCGCCCTGGTTTTATTTGTGGACTGTACCAAATCGTAAATAGGGGAACACTAA
The DNA here is from genome assembly GCF_029499605.1 of Hyla sarda. Lineage (NCBI taxonomy): Eukaryota > Metazoa > Chordata > Amphibia > Anura > Hylidae > Hyla > Hyla sarda. Next base: position 139,975,175 of record NC_079189.1, on the reverse strand, counting down.
AACGTTAGATAAGAAAATGTCGACCCTTATGATTAAGTCCTGTGAAAAAAAGAAAGTGGTTTCTACAGTAAACACTAACCCTTTCATTAACCTTCCTTATAAAATCTCTTGTTTCGGTCTCAACCTGTTTTGTTGTCATGAATAACTATTAGGTAACCCCTATTTTATAGAGGCGGCTGGGTGAGACTGTCATGGTCTTCTGAGCAGGCTGCTGCGGCTGCAGAGTAAGTAACTAAAAACTTTGGGAAAACGCAGAAAGCTGCGGCTCCGGGTGCGGTTATGTGAAGTTGGCTGGCACATTGTAGCCTGTGAGTGACGGCTGTCAGGAGTAGCCGTGTGCCATAGGGCACCAGGGGGGGTGAGCGTCTGTTTTGGTCCTGGGCTTCAGTGTCACCATCTCTGTGCACTGTGATTTATGGAGCCATCAGGATCGCACTGGTTGTTGTAGCATCCTGTTCACACCTGCATCCTGCACACAGGTCAGGGTATAAAGTGGAGCTAGGTGGAGAGTGTTATATCCTGGATTATGTAATAAGGAGATCATTCAGGTCTTGTCTCTCATGTAGTGGATGACTTATACAGTGATCCCTCAACTTACGATGGCCTCAACATACAATAGTTTCAACATACAATGGTCTTTTCTGGACCATCGTAACTTGAAACCAGACTCAACATACGATGCTACAGACAGTCCAGATCTGTGAAACATGTCACAACTGGAGGAACTGACCAATCAGAATGGGCATTTTACTGGTAAATCACCAGTATTACTGAAGTGTATGCACTGACTGGTGTCTGGTAGCGCCCCCTACAGTACAGGGAGGAACTACAAGTTCAGTACTACTCCTTACCGGTGATGGGGTTAGCTGCTCCTTTAGACTCCAAGTAAGGGTGGCTCCATTTGGGACACTGTGTGTACTGTATAGGACCCTGAAGAAGCTCCTGTTCTCTACATAAACCATTGTTTCCCAAACAGGGTGCCTCCAGCTGTTGCAAAACTACAACTCCCAGCATGCCCGGACAGCCAACGGCTGTCCGGGCATGCTGGGAGTTGTAGTTTTGCAACAGCCGAGGCACCCTGCTTGGAAAACACTGACATAGACAGTGATTTACAGCTCCCAGCAGATCTTTCTTACTTTTATATGTAAGGATTTGCTTTATCTGTATTAGTTATCTACTTATTTTTCTTTAATTCTCACCTTTTCCTATTTTTTGGATGACATTTTGGGGCTTCAGAACCAATTACCAGGTTTCCATAGAGTTATGGTCTCAACATACAATGGTTTCAACATACAATGGTCATCCTGGAACCAATTAATATTGTAACTTGAGGGACCACTGTACTGAATACTGTTCACATTACAGTCTCATACATATAGGGCTGTTATTATTATTTATATTGATAGCGCTGTACATATAAGGGTTACACTACATGACAGACACAAGCACAATGAATGTGAAGCAGTAAATGACAGACTGGTATAAGGGTCCTGCCCGGGAGCGCTCACAGTCTACAAGGTCAGGGAGACAACAGATAAGGCTGCATTCACACCTCGTTTTTTACATACGGGTGCCAGATCCGGCTGGGGAAGGGGAAAACCGGGCGCTCCCGTACCCCAGTCGGATCAGCCCGTGACTCCATTTACTTTAATGAGCCGACCAAAGTCAAGCGGTGACTCCGGTCGGCTCAGTTTTGACCCGTATGCGGTTTCCTGGCAGGACCTAAAACCGTAGTATACTATGGTTTTAGGTCCGGTCCAAAACCGGATACGGGTCAAAACTGAGCCGACCGGAGTCACCGCTTGACTCCGGTCGGCTCATTAAAGTAAATGGAGTCACGGGCTGATCCGGCTGGGGTACGGGAGTGCCCGGTTTTCCCCTCCCCCAGCCGGATCCGGCACCCATACGTAAAAATCGAGGTGTGAATGTAGCCTTATCTGTGAGCGGTTAGGGAAGCAGCTGTTAAAGGAGTAGTGCAGCAAAAAATAACATCCCCTATCCAATGGATGGAGGAGAAGTTATAGATCACAGGGGGGGTCCGACAGCTGGGACCCCCCACGATCTCCTGAACGGGACCCCTGCAATCTGCCGGATCCCAGAGTGTCTGTCAGCTATATCTTCCTTTTTTCTCTACCCGATTCCTAAAATTCATTATAGGGGAAAGAATGAATTCTGTTTTCTCCATCTCTCTCAACCCCCACTCCACACACACACACAAGGCTGAATTCACACGGATTAGTAAAATGTGCGGAATGTCCGCATGTGTTTTATCTTCAGACATTTGGCACGTTTAACTAATTTGCCGGGGCTATGGCAATGCATTTCCTTGTGAAATCCCCAGAATAGAGATGTCTATTCTTTCTGCGGATGCTGGAATCGGAATTTCAAAAACATTGGGCGCAAAAATTCTGCTGTGTGAACAGTGCACCAGAATTCAATTGAATTCAGTAGGACTCTGCTGCAGTGGAATGTCCGTGCGGAATATTCCGCACAAATTCCACTGTGTGAACATACCCTAAGGGTCACACGGCAGAATTTCCACACATTCCGCTTCCACATTTATTTGGGTGGTTTCTGGCTTGTGCGGAATTGGTGCAGAATTGGTGCACAAGCTGTGCAGAATCCACATGTGGAAATTCAGAAGTGTGAATGGGAGTGCGGAATCCCATAGGAGTCTATTGAGCTTTAATTTGAGGCGGAATATGCATGCGGAAATTCTTATTTGTGAATAGACCCTAACAGTCAAAGTCAATTGCTCGACTCTCTTCCCAGTCCCACGATTTGGGCGCCTTGGGGGTCACTTTCAATTTTGCTGTCTTTCAAACCACACCCTCGCCACCTCCTGCCATCTTCACCTCAAAAAAAAATTCTTGAATTCACTCATTCCTTAACTTTGACTCAACTAAACTACTGGTAAATGCCCTGATCATCTCCTGCTTGGACTACTGCAACATCTTCCTCGGTGGCCTTTGCTAACACAGTGGAAAATTCACCTGGAAAATATGGCAGACATTCCGCAAAAATGAAGCCGGCAGAACATGCCGGCGTTAGAACCACTCAGAAATGCATTGTCTCCATAGACCAGTGATTCTCATGGCAGCCACTGGTTACTGGTCTGAACCACTTTGAAAGAAATGGTAGGCTGACGTCACTGCACCGAGGAGCAGAGCAGGACAGCAAAGGGGAAGCGCGGGCACTGGGCTGCTGTGGGCTGGAACTACCATCAGTTTTGTTGCTCCACTGCCCCTGCAGTCTGGGACCTACTGCTATGAGCCATAGCAATAGGACCCCAGACCAGAGGACAGTGTGGTGGTCTACAACTATATACGGGGGCAGTTTGGGGGCCTACAGCTATATTTGGGGGCATAGAGGGGGGCCTAACAACTTTATGGGGACACAAATTGGGTATTATTACTGTGTGAGACAAAAAACATGGGGGGAGATTTATCAAAACCTGTGCAGAGGAAGAGTGGTGCAGTTGCCCATAGCAACCAATCAGATTGCTTCTTTCATTTTCCACAGGCCTCTAAAGAGGCCTGTGGAAAATGAAAGAAGCAATCTGATTGGTTGCTATGGGCAACTACACCACTCTTCCTCTGCACGGATTTTGATAAATCTCCCCCATGGAGTTTGTAAATAGGTGGGTATTGTACTGCAGAAAGGAGCCTAAAATGTAAAACTGTTTGGCTGGTTCTGTGGAGATGTCTTGTATGGGAGAAATCTTAATGGTGGTCTAGAGAAGACGTCACCTGTAAATCGGGGGACTGGGGGGATAGGTAGAGGAACAGGGGGCCTGTTATAGAGGAAAGTAAAGCATATGAATTACTGTATACAGGGTACACTATAAGGGCCCATTCACACTATGGAATTCTTTTCCCTTTCTTCTTTACGCTACTGGGCAGAAATGGGGTAGAATTGGCGCTTCCACTAGGCTGCTAGCATAGACCAACTGACATCTGAGAGCACCCGTGGCTCAGGTTAATAGGTGGCCATTGGGAAAGAGTGCTTGGCTTGCTACCATGCCCCAAAGATCAGGAGCAGGATGGGGTGGTTAGGGTTGCTTAGATTCGGTCTTGGATTCTGCTGGATGATTGAATAGGTGAAATCCAATTCCTCTATGGAACTTTCAAAGTGTGAACTGAGCAGCAGAATCCCATTGTGGTCAGAAGTGAAAGCTGCATACATATGTGTCCGCCTCCTCATTTATTCTTAGTAGAGATGAGCGAAGTTACAGAAATTCGATTTGTCACAAAGCCCGAGGCTCGGTGGTTGCTGACTTTAGCCTGCATAAAGATTGATGCTGGTTCCAGAAATGAGACCCACATCTATCAGATATTTAGGGCATATCTTATGGATCTGCATAAATGTGTAAATGTCCTTTAATATTGTAAGACTATCCTCCAGACCCATAGGTCAAATTTGGTGTGAGCCTAGCTAAGGCTGCATTTACATCATGTTTAGGCACTACGGCTGTCGGGTCCGGCTGGGATATGGGAGCTCTTGGTTTGAAAATGTCCCAGCCGGACCTGGCAGTCATAGTGCCTAAACGTGATGTGAATGCAGCCTGCATGTGTTGCTACCATTTTAGAAGATAATATATTATTATATATATTTTTTTTACTGCATAATATTTTATACTATATAACTTTAATTCCCAGTGCACCAGTAGAGCACTTTGACCTGCAATATATAACTGTACAGGCAGAGTAACCTTTGATTTTTCTTTATACGTGATGGGAAATGAAATATGTTCGCTGTACACATACTGTTATCTGGAAGAGGCCTGTGAGGCAGTACAGAAAAGTGTAAATTGCTGATAACATTCAGGACAAGTTATCCGTTCCATGGCTGCCACTATTTATTCCTTAAAGGAGAATTACTTTATGTTAGGCCCCTACTGGTGGTTTGTCTCTTCTATTAAGCATTAGGTTCTCCTAATGGTGAAATAAAAGTGCTGTTTAGAAAAAAAAATAGAAACCTAATGTTCTAATATAAGTCAAGGGAATTGGTTAGGTGTTCAAACGCAATAAGTCACATCTGTCGTGGACCCTTTGAAGTGGAACTTATGAGGGGGAATTGTGTGTCCTGACTCCAGCGGAGTCCCTGTGATGCTATACTGTTCAGCCTTAGGCGCTCTCCGTGCTGTCGTTCAGTGCCTTATGATGCCAAACTAGGCAACAGGCAATAATTCATACCTCATTTCATCAGTACTTGGAGATATATTTTGGCAATTTTTTGTCAAAAAAGAAAGCCGATGTATACTGAGGCATGTTGGCATCAGGTCCTTTAAGGTTAATGGGCCGAACTTAGTCAATTAATGACTATGTTAATTCTATTTCCTTCACATATACCTTTAACACAGAACATGGAACAAACATAGGGGGAGATTTGTCAAAACCTGTCCAGAGGAAAAGTTGCTGAGTTGCCCATAGCAACCAATCAGATTGCTGCTTTCATTTTTGAAAAGGCCTCTTAAAGGGCAACTCTGCAACTTTTCGTCTGGACAGGTTTTGATAAATTTCCTCCATAGTCAGTCCCTATTAAACTCAATGAGCCTGCTGCCAGTACACCCTGGTATATGTCAGCATCCCTTTTTGACATGTTGCCTATACCTGTGACATACTAATGAAACATGATGTGAACCCATATTATATCTGATAGAAACGTATTTCTACTAGATTGCTATGGTGTCTGACAGAAATAACCTCTGTTTCTGATTACAAGTATAGTACTTTCTCCTTAATGTCTATAAGCAGTGTATTATGGCTTTGTACAATGTAAATAATGTACAGAGAGCTGTAATCCATTAGTGTGCATAAGCTTCTGTTCTTGGGAACTGTTCCAGTCGGATGCAAACAGCAAAGGAACCTGTTTAGAACTGTGTATGGTCCCGTCGGTGAGCACCCTTATCATATTTCTCAAGCAGATCCCTTACAAATAGACCAGTTTCTCTGTCCACCATTAATAGCTGTCAGCCATTATGATCACTGTCCCTTGCATAGAAATCCAAAAGGATAGAAAAGAATAATCAGTGGCACTCACCAGGACATCCTTTTCATGTCCTTCATTGTGGTCATTCATCGTCGTGCCATTCCTGGCATAGATGCTAGTGCGTTCAACTTGATGGACAGGTTGCAATTGTTTCACACAACTCAGCGCTTCAACAGACCCTCTGTTGAAGCGCTGAGTTGATCAGTATCACAGGTCCTTCAGCCACAGTCTCTACTAGCCTGCATTTCTGAGCTCCGCCTGCACATGTACTGGTCACATGATTGTGAAATCACCACAGGACCTAAACTTACAGCATGTAACCTGCTCCTCAGTGACTGCCCAACCAGGACCTGTTAGGCTACTTTCACTCTGCCGTTGTGCCCCGTCCTTAAAGAGTAAACATTTAATATAGTGTTCCTTGTGTAATTACCAGACACTTTCCTATTCACCAGATCACTTCATGTGCATATATGGATTTTCAGGCATAACTCAGGAACAGGGCCATGTAGGAAAAAAAAAAGATCTCTTTGGAATCAACGTCACCCGCACTATTACCCTCTACCAACAGGTTAGTGCGGGTGACGCTGGTGACAGATTTCCTTTAAGAGGAGCTGAGCTGTCATTGGTTGCTGTGTGTTTGCATTGAATTAATGTTAGTTTGGTAAAAAAAAAACATGAACAGTTGTGTTTGCATTGCAGTAAGAGTTTGTCACACACTGCATTTTTTGTGAAAGTTTTTTATACAGTTTTTTAAACCAGAATAACCAGGAATAAGGTACATAGGAAGGTACAAAGAAGACCTGTTACTTCCCCTTCTTGCTGAATCCACTTCTGGCTCAGAAGTGGAAAACACTTTAAAAAACATCTATATCCACCGCAGAAATCTGAGGTTCAGCAAGTTTGATCTGATCTGCTTCAGGATTTCATACGGATTAGCTGCACTGACATTCAGTGGGGTTAATCCTTGGTATTTGTGTCCCCAAATACACAGGCCCTTTCACACTAGCCAGCAGGCTGAAGATTTAAGCGTCGATGTTGGTGATCAGCGCTCATTTGTCCAGCCTTCACTTTCAGATCATTCCGGACATTCACTAAATCATTCCTGAAGCCCCTTAAGTTTATCATGATCAGCCAAACATCAAGAGATGTGTGGCCAATAATGATATTTCTATTGGCTGCGCAAAACGTGTTCAGTCGATGAATGAGCACTTGCTTGTTCGTCGGCCGATCATTGGCCCTTTTGCTCGGGCTGATTATAGGGAACAAGCATTCCTACAAACACTTTTTTGCTTCTTAATTGTCCCGTGTAAAAGGGCCCTAGGTAACATGCCCCTTAATTCCAGTGTGAATTGTTCTGTCGCCGAGGCAAAAATCCACATTAACATTTTCCACTGCACGTGAAGTGAATTACAGAAATCCCATTCGCATCTCATTTTGCTCTAGGATGTGATGGGATTGATTCTTGACCATGTGTCCTGGGTAAACACGGCTTTGCTGTTCTATTGTACTACGGATAACACAATATTTGTCAGTGATAGAATTTTGCTTGAAGATCTAAACACTGTTCTTTGTATTTACAGGTTGGAAACTAAGACTGAAAAAAACCTGGTAAAAATCTGTAGTATTTATCACTTCTTTCACAGCCTCAGAGATGGGGTGGACGGTTTTTCTTATAACAAGAAGGCTTGTCTCATCGTGGAGGCCTGAAAGTAGGCTGCTTCATAATACAGTATGCCGGACCTGCATACGCCAGCTGTCTGTAGAATCGCTAGCACAAGACTGCCCACCTTCTGCCCAGAGACGTCCTCCAGTAAGAATTGGTTGTGCATCTGGGTTCTGGGGTGACACTTCAGCTTCAGGTACTCTTAAAACACTTTTTGTAACAATTTTCTTTATTCTTTACAGACTCTATACTAATATATCTTTATCACAAATACTGTTCATTATGGGTCTAAAGCAGCTTTTTAACAAGTGTGCCTCCAGCTGTTGCAAAGCTACATGAGCCTTTGGCTGTGTGGACATGCTGGGAGTTGTAGTTTTATAGCCAAAAACAAAGAGACCCACAATACTAATATTATTTGAAAAAGTATAACAATCTTTATTAGACAATATAAAACAAACAATTAAAAATAATTAAAAGGCAGAGGATGACCTTAGGCAGGAGACAACAAGTGCCAGTGAACCTGGTATGGGCGATGTAGGTATTCAGTCAAGAGCATACACAATGTAAAACTGGCACGGCTGCAAACTCGTAATATAGTATAATATAGATATAACATCTAACATACATCAGTATAACATGGGGAGCAGCAATGCAGTATAACAAACATGAATAGGGACCCAAAATGAGTAATACCTAAAGAGACTACCTGTCATATACCCACAAGCCAGGAACACCAAGCACCAACACCCCAACGCACGTTTCGCGTATGGGCTTCGTCAGGGGGCGTCAACGAAGTCTACGAAGCATATGATCTTTGTAAGCTTTCATGTTTCATACAGAGGTTTGTTTTCTCAGATTTATATGGGTAATACAGAACCATAGAGACTGTGTATAGGAGGCCTAAAGATTAAAAAAAGAAGTAACATCCTGAAAAACTTATACCCCATCCAAAGGTAGGGGATATGTTTCAGATTGTAGGGGGTCCGGCAGAGCGTCACGACCCCGGCCGACACCCCCCCTGAATATACCTCCATTGTAGAGCCGAATATAGCTGATCGGCTCTCCCATGGAGATATATGGAGGGGCGTGTCGGCCTCCGCTTTATGCGAGGATCAGCACATCCCGCTCACGGGAAGAACCAGAGCCCTGTACAGGAGATCACGGGGGTTCCCAGAGGTCGGACCCCTGCATCTTAAACTTATCCCCTATCCTTTGGATGGGGGATAAGTTTTTTAGTGTGATATGTCTCCTTTAATATACTTACAATGGTTTCTCATAATATACTAAAATTTATTTTTTTTAATATTTTTTTCTAGTTCCACAGCTTATATATGGAGGAAAATTAGATTTTTTAGTTTTCGACTACCTCTCTGAGATAACAATGTCTCTTCTGGCAGCAGTAAAAGCCAAGTCACCTGTAAGTATATTCTTACGTGGAATGTTTTATTTCTGCAATTTTGTCCAGCACAATATACATATGACACTGTTGGGAAGTTGATGACTGCAGATGCAGTGTACTATGCCTGGCTGCATTAATGCAATGTATGTCTTATAAAAGGTTTTTTCGAGCAAAATGTTCTGTTAAAAATCGGGTCTGGGAGGGCTCGGTAAAAAAACTTGAAACACTTTCTTATCTTTCTTACTCCCACGCTGATACACCTGAACACTACCCAGTGCTTCCAGGTTTGGGGTTATAAAGTCACACAGCAGCTCATCCAGTCAGCGACTGCAGCGCTTGGCTGAGTAGGCATGTGACATCACGTCCCCCCGAACCTAGAGGCATCTTACAAAGGGGACCAGAGCTCCATTTGCCAAGGATGAAGGTAAGAAAGTGTTTTTACCCCCTCCCTGACCTGATTTTAAACCAAATGTTTTGCCTGGAAAACCCCTGCTTTAAACTTCTTCAATTCTCCTACGTGTTTCGAGCACTGTATGTGCCCTTACTCATTCTATGAATAAGAGCACCTGGTGTGCTTGAAACATTGGAAAAGTTGCTTTGCTGATCAAGATGTTATTGGCCAAATTTGAATGTGAATTTTAGACTAAAACTTTTAAAGCTTAAAAGACTACTGGACATACTGGATCAATTTAATGTGCTTGAAGGAAGGCTGGATGAACTGGACTGTTACTGTTTCTTTATACTTGTCTGTCTGTATTCTAATGACAAGTAGCCTATTAGGCCCAGCTGAAGGTCTTCCAGCACTCCTATTAGCCAGATAGACGTTTTCTTTGTTTTGTCTACTAGGAATCTGTAGCTGTATTATGCTTCCCTTTACATATTTTGTTGTAAAATGGTGTACAGCTATAGGGCATTAGAGACATTGTTGCCTTTTTTATACAGTGCATGGTAAGAAGTGCTACATTACTATGTGGGCTCATGAGCAGAGGTGGCATTATTTTCATCAATTTGCTATGACTTTGAGTGTACAGTATATTTGTGATACAGCCTGAAATGTTCTGATAAGATGACATTATACTTGCAGAATCAACCTACATAAATCTCACCCCAAATGTATAATTAAGTTAGACACAAATGATATATCAAAATGGAATTTTATTAGATATGCAATATATCCTACAATAACAAAAGAAAACAAAAAAAAAAGAATCCCACCCCTAAAAAAATATGTATACACACACAGACATTATAAAAACATGCGGTGGGGGAACACCAAGTAGATACAGTGGGGCAAAGAAGTATTTAGTCAGCCACCAATTGTGCAAGTTCTCCCACTTAAAAAGATGAGAGGCCTGTAATTTTCATCATAGGTATTCCTCAACTATGAGAGACTTAATGAGAAAACAAATCTATAACATCACATTGTCTGATTTTTTAAAGAATTTATTTGCAAATTCTTTAAAAATCAGACAATGGGATGTTATAGATTTGTTTTCTCATTATGTCTCTCATAGTTGAGGTATACCTATGAGAGACTAGTTCATATGGGATACACAAAAGGTACCTCCTATAATAAATAATACCAGTGGGGGCAGCACTGGAAATACAAAAGATGTACAATATAGCAATGGGCCAAAGTTCAAAGTGCTCCACTGTTCCCCCACCTCACACTCCAACGCGTTTGTCATTAATACAAGTAACAAGTGGAGGACAGAAAAGACTCTTAAAGAAGAAGTTACAGGTCTGTGAGAGCCAGAAATCTTGCTTGTTTGTAGGTGACCAAATACCTTTTTTCCACATACAAACAAGCAAGATTTCTAGCTCTCACAGACCTGTAACTTCTTCTTTAAGAGTCTCCTCTGTCCTCCACTCGTTACTTGTATTAATGGCACCTGTTTGAACTTGTTATCAGTATCAAAGACACCTGTCCACAACCTCCAAGATGTTTCGCTTCGGCTGAAGTGGAGCGAAACGCGTTGGAGTGTGAGGTGGGGGAACAGTGGAGCACTTTGAACTTTGGCCCATTGCTATATTGTACATCTTTTGTATTTCCAATGCTGCCACCACTGGTATTATTTATTATAGGAGGTACTTTTTGTGTATCCCATATGAACTAGTCTTTGCCATATAACATTGTCTAATATATCTACTTGGTGTTCCCCCACCGCATGTTTTTATAATGTCTGTGTGTATACATGTTTTTTAGGGGTGGGATTTTGTTGTTGTTGTTATTGTTCTATATATTGCATATCTAATAAAATTCCACTTTGATATATCATTTGTGTCTTAGTTCATTATACATATGAGGTGAGATTTCTGTAGGTTGATTATGTTCTAGTTTCTTTGCCTCTTTAAAGGGGTATTCCAGGAAAAAACTTTTTTATATATATCAACTGGCTCCAGAAAGTTAAACAGATTTGTAAATTACTTCTATTAAAAAATCTTAATCCTTTCAGTACTTATGAGCTTCTGAAGTTAAGGTTGTTCTTTTCTGTCTAAGGGTGCGTTCACACGGAGTAATTCAAGAGGAATTTACTGGAGTAATTCCTCTTGAATTCTCCGCTACAAATTAATTCACATCTCCTCTGCCCATTGACTTTAATATTTTTTCCCACTGTCCTGTTCACACTGCGGAAATTCTGCTAGCAGAATTCCGACGCTGAATTCCATTCCGCTTGAAGAAAGAACATGTTCATTCTTCAAGCGGAATCCGCTATCAGAAGTCAATTGAAGTCAATGGTAAAAAAAAAATTCTGCCTGATATCGTTTTCATGCAGAATTCGTGGGCAATTGGCGCGGAAATGGCTGAAAAACCCTTCACTTCTTTCTCCCCCATGTCCGCGCGCAATTCCACGCAAATTTTGCGTGAAAATAAAATTCCGCCCGTAAATTTTTCGGCGTGAATTACTTTTCATTTACTCCGTGTCCTCTCTGAGGACACCTGTCTCGGGAAACGCCCAGTTTAGAAGCAAATCCCCATAGCAAACCTCTTCTAAACTGGGCGTTTCCCGAGACAGGTGTCATCAGAGAGCACTTAGACAGAAAAGAACAACCTTAACTTCAGAAGCTCATAAGTACTGAAAGGATTAAGATTTTTTAATAGAAGTAATTTACAAATCTGTTTAACTTTCTGGAGCCAGTTGATATTTATAAAAAAGTTTTTTCCTGGAATACCCCTTTAAGTTACACTGTAGTATTGGTGGTCTGACTTATGTAGGTGTTGCTTTATACTTGCAGAGCCTTGGATTTACTCCAGATTTTATACACACAGCTATGGCGCCATATCTGAAAGACCTTCATAAGTCAGGTATTTAATGTCACATTCATTAAATGATTATGTAAGATTGACCCTGATTGTGCAATAGTTATGTATTTTGTCACAGTTTTTTTTTTCCATAATAAGAGTCTATTCACACGTACAGTATTCTGCGCAGGATTTCAAGCTTTGTTCAATTTACATTGAAATCTGCAGTAGAAAATCCTGCGCATCAAATCTGTACAGAATTCTGTACCTGTGAATAGACCATAAAGGGTTATTCCGGTCTAAGCATTGTCTTAATTATTCAGTGGATTGGTAATAAATGCTTGAGGAGGTGGGGTTACAACTGCTTGGACCCCACTGTGCTTGGCTGTTTACATCAGTGTCATAGAATTTAAATAGGGCTTTAGGGCACCTGCTCAATCGCTGTCTGGCGATCAGTTGGGGGCCAAGCGGTTAGACACTCACCTATTTGGCATTTATCACCTATCCAGTGGATTGTTAAAAATGGCTTTAGACTAGAATACCCTAACGTAAAGACGTTTCACATAGAAGCTGACAAGTGGTTTGAAATTTTAAAGTTGCAGCATGTAAATTTCTTTTGTGAATTTTCACCTTGGATTTATCCCTTTCAGTGTACAGAGGTGTGGAAATAAAAAAAATAAAAAACTACTTGTCCAAGGGTCTAAAACGGAGCACAATCTACTTGTCCCTCATGACGATCCACTTGTCCTGGTACATAAAATAATTTCAACCAAAATAGTCTGTAAATAAGGTCTTAATTAATAGACAATTAATCGGCAGACCAGTATGTCACCCCATTAGGTGGATTAGGGCCCCTGATAAGTAAGTCCGCCCCAATAAATAGGTAGTCCCCCCCACCGCCCTTCAGGTAGGTACGTCCCCTCATCAGGTAGGTATGCATATAAGGCTCCACTAGTATGTAAATAGGGCCAAATATATATGTCCACCCCCCCCCCCCAGCTGGTAAAGAGGTAACATAGTTCATAAGGTTGAAAAAAGACCATCAAGTTCAACCTATAACCCTAATAAGTCCCTATTGAGTTGAGTTGATCCAGAGGAAGGCTAAAAATTCCTTCCCCACTCCAATATGGCAGTCAGAATAAATCCCTGGATCAACCTTCTGTCCCTATAAATCTAGTATACATAACCAGCAATGTTGTTATTCTCCAAAAATGCATCCAGACCCCTTTTTGAACTCTATTATAGAGTTCACCATGACCACCTCCTCTGGGAGAGAATTCCACAGTCTCACTGCTCTTACAGTAAAGAATCCCCATCTGTGCTGTCCTCTAGACGTAGAAGATGCCCCCTTGTTATAGATACAGTCCTAGGTATAAATAGATCATGGGAGAGATCTCTGTACTGTCCCCTGATATATTTATACATATTATTAGGTCTCCCCTAAGCCTTCTTTTTTCTAAACTAAATAACCCTAATTCTGATAATCTTTCTGGCTACTGTAGTCCTTCCGTTCCCCGTATTACTCTGGCTGCCCGTCTTTGAACCCTCTCCAGCTCCACTATATCTTTCTTGTACACTGGTGCCCAGTACTGTACACAGTATTCTATGTGTGGTCTGACTAGTGATTTGTACAGCGGTAGAATTATTTCCTTGTCGTGGGCATCTATGCCCCTATTGATGCACCCCATGATTTTATTTGGCTTGGCTGCAGCTGCCCGACACTGGTCACTACAGTTAAATTTACTGTTAACTAAGACTCCTAAGTCCTTTTCCAAGTCATTCGTCCCAAGTGTTCTCCCATTTAATACATAATCCCAGCCAGGATTTTTCTTCCCCATGTGCATTACCTTACATTTATCAGTGTTGAACCTCATCTGCCACTTCCCAGCCCAAACCTCCAACCTATCCAGATCCATTTGTAGCAGTGCACTGTCCTCTATAGTGTTTACCGCTTTACAGAGTTTAGTGTCATCTGCAAAGATTGCTACTTTACTATTCAACCCCTCTGCTGTCATGATTCGGCTGGCTGGAGGTGGATCCTCTGTGCCAGAGAGGGATTGGCGTGGACCGGTTCTAAGTTGCTACTGGTATTCACCAGAGCCCGCCGCAAAGCGGGATGGTCTTGCAGCGGCGGTAGCAACCAGGTCGTATCCACCGGCAACGGCTCAACCTCTCTGACTGCTGAGATAAGCGCGGTACAAGGGAGTAGACAAGAGCAAGGTCGGACGTAGCAGAAGGTCAGGGCAGGCAGCAAGGATCGTAGTCAGGGGTAACGGCAGGAAGTCTGGTACACAGGCTAGGAACACACAAGGAAATGCTTTCACTGGCACAATGGCAACAAGATCCGGCGAGGGAGTGCAGGGGAAGTGAGGTATAAGTAGGGAAGTGCACAGGTGAAGGTACTGATTAAAACCTCATGCGCCAATCAGTGGCGCACCGGCCCTTTAAATCGCAAAGACCCGGCGCGCGCGCCCTTAGGAGCGGGGCCGCGCGCGCCGGGACAGCACAGACGGGGAACGGGTCTGGTAAGGGAATCGTGATGCGCTTCGCGAGCAGGCACGTCCCGCATGGCGAATCGCATCCCGGCTGGGAACATTATCGCAGCGCACCCGGTCGGCAGGTCTGACCGGGGCGCTGTGAATAAGAGAACGCTGTGAGCGCTTCGGGGAGGAGCGGGGACCCGGAGCGCTCGGCGTAACATCTGCAAGGTCATTAATGAATATATTAAATAGGACAGGATCCAAGACGGACCCCTGTGGTACCCCACTAATAACAGTCACCCAATCAGAATAAATACCATTAATAACCACCCTCTGTTTCCTATCATTGAGCCAGTTACTTACCCACTTGCACACATTCTCCCCAGCCCAAACCTTCTCATTTTATGCACCAACCTTTTATGGGGAACCGTATCAAATGCTTTGGAAAAATCCAGATATGCGACATCCAGCGATTGCCCCTTGTCCAGTCTGGAGCTCACCTCCTCATAAAAGCTGATCAGGTTAGTTTGACAGGACCGATCCCTCATAAAGCCATGCTGATACGGGGTCATACATTTATTATCAAGATATTCCAAAATAGCATCTCTTAGGAAACCCTCAAACAATTTACATACAATGGAGGTTAAACTACAGGCCTATAATTCACTGGGTCACCTTTTGTCCCCTTCTTAAATATTGGCACCATATTTGCCATTCCCCAGTCCTGGGGAACAGTCCCTGTCACTATAGAGTCCCTGAATATTAAAAATAGGGATCTGTCTATTACATTACTTCATTCCTTTAGAACACGGGGTGAATGCCATCTGGACCTGGTGATTTGTCTATTTTGATTTTTTGTAGGCGGCACTTTTGTACTTCTTCCTGGGTTAGACAGGTGACCTGTACTGGGGAGTTTACCTTATCACACTGTATTTCACCTGGCATTTCATTTTCCTCAGTGAATACAGTGGAGAAGAATTTGTTTAATATATTTGCTTTTTCCTGATTCCCGTTTATAATTTCTTCCTCATCATTTTTTAAAGGGCCAACACTTTCATTTTTGACCTTTTTGCTATTTATATAGTTAAATAACATTTTGGGGTTAGTTTTACTCTCTTTGGCAATGAGTCTTTCTGTCTCTATTTTTGCGGCTTTTATCTGTTTTTTTTTTTACATATTTTACATTTTTCTCTATAGCTTTTTAATGCTTCCTCACTGCTGTCCTGTTTTAGTAATTTAAATGCTATATTTTTGTCATTATTGCCCCCTTAACATTTTTATTCATCCATATTGGTTCTCTTTTATTTCTGACCCTTTTATTCCCATAAGGTATATACATCTTACAGTGAAAATTTTAGATATTTTTAAAAGTCTCCCATTTAGTGTCAGTATTCCTTTTTTTGAGGACATTGTCCCATTTTATATTGTTAAGGGTTTTCTCTGAGTTGATCGAACTTTGCCTTTCTAAAGTCCATTGTTTTTGTGGCCCCTCGAGAGATTCCCTTATTGAATGTATTATATTATGATCACTATTTCCTAGGTGTCCATCTACTTGCACATTAATTACTCTGTCAGGTACTTTTGTTAATATTAAGTCTAGTAGGGCGCCCCCTCTGGTCGGGCCCTGCACAATTTGGGACAGATAATTGTCTTTAGTTATAGTCAGAAACCTGTTTCCTTTATGAGAATCACAGGTCTCAGTCTCCCAGTTTATATCAGGATAGTTAAAGTCCACTATTATTATCACATCATTCTGATTTGCTGCGTTGTTTATTTGCCTCAATAATTGATCTTCTGCCTCTTCCATTATGTTTGGTGGCTTATAGCAAACCCTTATCAGAATTGTTTTGTTTTTATCTCCATATATTTCTACCCATAATGACTCCACATTATCGTTTCCCTCCCAAATATGCTCCAGCAGTGCGGCCTTCAAATTGGACTTTACATAAAGACAAACTCCTCCCCCTTTCCGTTTTGTCCGATCCTTCCCAAATAGACTATAACCCTGTATGTTGTCCTCCCAGTCACAGCTACCGTCCAACCAAGTCTCTGTTATACCCACTATGTCATAATCCTCCTCAGAAATTTTCAACTCCAGTTCGTCAGTTTTATTGGACAGACTTCTGGCATTAGTCAACATGCACTTCAATGGTGTATGTTTTTTTTCCTATGATGCCTATCCCTATTAACTATTCTAACCCCCCCCCTCCGCTCCACCCCCAGGTCCATTATTAAGTCCCCCCTCTATCTACACTATCTTCCCCCTCTATGTTGTAGGTTCCCAGACAGGCCCCCAGATAGATATCACCCCCATCAGGTAGGGCTCCCATTTAAACAATTATACTCCCTAAGTCAGAGCTTTTCAAACTTTTCATGGTCGCACCCTTACATAGTTTGGTGACATACTCCTTGCTATACTGCCAATTGCATTCATCACATTGACAATGCACAATTTAATACCAGTATCAGCATTAGAAAAGCTGCTACCATCCTGTGCCAGTTTATCCCCCCCCCCCCTTTATCACACCCTCTGCCATTATATTCCCCCTTCTCTGATGCTCTCTTTGCCATTCTATTCCCTCCCTTTCCCCTTGTGCCATTCTATTTTACCCTCCTCTCCCCTCCTTTGCCATATCATTCACTAATTCACCAAACCCCCTCCCTCTGCTTTTACCTGTCCTCCGTCCCCATGTACCCTCCGGCATGCTCACTAGAGCGGCGGTTATGTTGCTGGGCCGCATCCTCGGTCCTAACGAAGGTGCGTGCGATGAGTGACGTCATTGCACGCGCCTATGCTGGGACGCCGACGTCCTGTGCGGCTCGCTATAGGCTGCAGCAGTGAAGGGGCGAGAATGATTGCCCCGTTATATGTGAATTCCTCAGGCATTTAGCTCTGCTAGCCCAAAGCAGGGCTAAATGCCTGAAGAATTCACCTGCCCACCACCCGGAACTGCATGTCCTGGGCGTCGGGCGATTCAATTTCCACATCCCTGGTGTAGCAGAGATGAAATACACAATAAATTTGCTTCAAAATCTGGATGATCCAGGAGAGATCAACCAACAATGGAAGGGAAGGATTTTGGAGGGGTAGGCTGCAGTAACTTAGGAAACTTCACTGAAAAATAAACGCCCATCAGACAGGTAGCACTTCATTAGGACATGGCATGTAGCTGAGTAAAACATAATTTCCTCTGGTATGCTTAGATTGTGATAGCATACATGGGGATATTTTAACTGCTTACCCCAAAACATTTTTAGGGGTCCTAGGCTGGTTTCACATTGTGTTAAACAGTGTCCGGCCAGTTGTGTTTAATTAAAATTCCAAAATACATCCCAGTGCATTCATTAAAAATATCAATAGATCCCAATTAACCCGACAGAGGCCAAAATTGTACCATTATGGCCTTCACATAGGACGTCAGGGTTTGGATGGATTAGTGCCGAGTGCTGAATCCCATAAAAAAATAAAATAAATAATTATATGTATAAGGTATACTGCGTGGTATTATTATTATTATTTTTTTAACATGGGTCCCTATGTATGACAAATGCCACTAAGAGGCATACGTCATAGGTATTCCTTGGACATTGACTCTCTGTGACGTAGACTTCTGGCGGACACTGCTTAAAGGAAATCTGTCAGCAGGTTAGAACATCCTAAAGCCTAATGGGGGGACATTACACAGAGGAATATGCTACTATGCTACCTTTTATTATAACTGTCCGGTGTGCCTTTTTGGTGTAGTATCCATTTTATTAATATGCAAATTAGGCAGTTTGGCGCACTGGAGGAGGAGCGGTTCTTTACCCCTTGGTGCACCGATACAGCCTTCCGCCAGCTCCTCTGACAATGCCTCCTAATTGAATACTGAGCCGCCCCCAAACCTCCCCAAGTGAAGTAACTTAAAGCATACCTGTCATATGTTACTCACTAGGTCATGCAGATGCTTTACATCTGTGTTTGCCTCACAAATGGCTGTGTTCTGATGCTCACTCATTCTAACATCCACTGCTCAGGTAGGGGATTTTCCGAGGCAAGCACTGAGCCCACCCTCACTCACCATGCATTCACTTCCTCCCTGTAACCTCCTCCTCTATGTTTTTAGACATGAGTCTTATAGACAGGACAGGAGTGAGCATGGAGTAGTGCTAGTCCTGCTCTCACTTTCTGGACTTTGTCCCAGCCTTTGCTTCAGCTGGGACAAAGATGATGCTGCAGCCACACAGGAACATGTTCTGGGTTCTGTAAAAAGGAAATAGCATTTAACGTATAACTTATATTAGAAAAGTTAATGTTTTGCCAAGATGTACAACATATAAAAAGTTTCATTCTGACAGTGCTCATTCAAAGCCAGGAAGAGATGTTGTTAGAGGAGTGGGACGGCAGCTGTAGGAGTAAAGGAGTGCCTGAAGTGCACCATACGGCATCATTTGCATATCTGTAAAACAGATATTACACACAATCGGCACACTGGACAGTGACGTTTAAGGAGGCATATTCCTCTGTGTAAAGTTAACTATTAGGCTTTATCAGCAGGTTAGGTTGTCCTAACCTACTGGCAGTGTGAAAACAGCCTTAAAGGTTTAAAGGGAACCCTTGTAAGTTTTACATATACAGTACTTTATACTTACGGTATCTTCTGTTTTAATTTAACAATTCAGTTGTATCACTGTATGCCCCTACAACATTTGTAGTTACAGTGGGGTAACATTTTTGTAAATTTTTTGGTTCAAAGATTTTTTTTTTTTGTATAAATAGGTGGATTCACAGTCTAATGAAAAGATATGAAGCCTTGTAATATATTATAGATATCAATTTCTCACCATCTAAATGCTTGTTGTGCTTGTTACATTGTGCTTGTTACATCTTGCTTACCCTCTGGTGAGGCTA
Organism: Hyla sarda; assembly: GCF_029499605.1. Classification (NCBI taxonomy): domain Eukaryota; kingdom Metazoa; phylum Chordata; class Amphibia; order Anura; family Hylidae; genus Hyla; species Hyla sarda. The sequence goes on along the minus strand of NC_079189.1, from coordinate 139,955,507 downwards.
AAACATGGCATACAGCCCATGAGCTGCAGAGGCTTAACCATTACTGTAGATTGATACCTTCATTATGTTATTCTGCCAGGTATTCGTGTTATCAGTAATGCAGGAGGTACAAACCCACTTGCCTGTGCTGCTGCATTGCAAGAGATTGTAAAGAAAAGTGATCTTGATTTAAAAATTGCTGTTGTGACTGGAGACGACTTGATGAAACAGGTAAGCTGTCACACAGGCTGTCTAAAATTGGTGCAGGCAGATTTTTTACGTTTTACTATATGTACGGTATCTTTTATATTTTCCTATGGAACATATATAACACTTTGGCCCAGATTTATCAAGCTGTGCGAGAGAAAAAGTAGAATGATTTTCCCACAGCGACCAATCACAGCATAGGTTTCACTTTACCAGAGCTCATTAGCTGAGCTGTGATTGGTTGTTGTGGGAAAATCACTCTACTTTTTTACGGGACGTAGCATCGCTGCCACACTACATAGAGGAGAGGCGGTAGCAGTGCTTCATCGGGGGATACAGTGTCAGAGGATCTTGAAGAGGTAGTGCCAGCTTTACTCTTCCTTTGCCAATGTTCAGAAGCCTATTGAGAATGAATGAAGCACTGACCGCATATGTATCTGCTGCTCCATTTATTCAGGCGACTGCTGTCCAACTAGGGGATCTAACTCCTGGAGTAGGGGATATCTTTTGATCTTGTGATAACCCCTTTTTTTTAAATTTATTAAAGAAGCTATCTGGTTGCTATGGGCAACTGGTCAACTTTCACTCTGCACAAGTTTTGATGAATCTCCCCCATAGTGTTCAATATGAGCCCTGTTGTGTAGATCAAAGGCAGGATGTATGAATGGACCGTGCCATTAGCCCCTCAATTAAAGTGAGGCGGGCAGAAAGCGGTAACAGACCTTATTGAACTTATTATACTATGGTAGACTGTGATTTAATGGTAATTGTAACAAGTTCAGTACAGTGATCCCCCGACTTACGAACGATGGGCCGACATGCAATTGTGGTAGGGCCTTGGGGGTGTAGTGTAGTTGGGGTGTTGCTTCAGTATATGAGGGGTTAATTTAAGCCCTGTCACTTGTGACGCCAGGGTGAGGGTTAATACGCTGAGGTAAATCTTCGGCCTATCGCCACCCTTCCCAGAAACGATAGGTGCGTGCTTAAATGAATGAAGGTCCACAACAGGGATGAACTTGAACTTCTATAAACTTTACTGAGGTACTTGCGGTACAGCCAGTTAACAGCAACAGTCTTAGCAATACAGTCTCTATGTAGTACGGCAGTGATTGACAGATGCCGCGGACCATTAGCTTATCCAAAAGGTTATTAGAATTAGGATTGATGCTGAGATCTGTCCGGATTTAGGGGTCTGTTTAGGTCCAGTGATCTTGCAGGCTTAAGAGGGTTTGAGATAACTCACAGTTTAGTAAGATGACCGTTGCCGCAAGGCTTAGGCCTAGTCACTGCTGACGACAGCTGCGCAGATCCTCCTCTATCAGCAGCCCACGAGGAAAGAGAGCGATTAATTGCCGCCGCTCCCTTATATGGTCAGGGGCAGGCCCGATTTGGATTGGTCCGAGTCAGCTGTCACTCACCGTTACAATGCATGGTGGGCGATCACCTGACTTCCTCCAAAGGTCCTTGAACCATAAAATCATAGTTTTGGAACACATCACGTGACCTTGCGACACTACAGCAAGGTAAGTATACATTATATACATATATACACTTAGAATTTGAATAATTTTAACTATTAAAGGGGTGACAAGGGGCTAACTATAGATGAGGACCCCATCGGTAACTAGGGACTCTGACTTTGGGGATCTCACCACAAGGTAACGGATACAATCCGGTATCGGGATACCACACAATCATTTCAACATACGATGAAATCTGACATCGGGATCGCACAGCAATATATCCACTACTTGGAACGCAGTGCCAGGTTAACTCCCTTCTTGAATCGGTGATTAACTACACGTGAGTATAACATTCTATATTACTATTGCACGGATCCCTCAACATACAATGGATTCAAGTAACAATGGTTCATTTGGAATGAATTACCATCGTATGTTGAGGGATCACTGTATCATGAAATAAGGTGCTGGTTATATAGAGTGGATACAAAATGTTCAACTTGCCAAACTATTGTAAGCAATGTGCTCTCAAAGAGGGAGCACCTCTGAAAAATCACGTTTATTACCTTTGTGATTACTTATGTAGTAAAACATGATTTCTAGTATTTTGTTCTTTGATTTCCAGAAAGAAGAATTTAAGGCAGCTGGAATCACTGATATGGAGAGTGGGATGCCTTTTCCTGAGCATGTTCAAAGCATGAATGCTTATTTGGGGTAGGGTATTTTAGTAATTCTGAAAGAAAAAAAAAACATATATTACTCATAGGGGGAGATTCATCAAAACTTGTGCTGAGGAAAAGTTGAACAGTTGCCCATAGCAACCAATCAGATTTCTTCTTTAATTTTTAAAAAGGCCTCTTAAAAAATGAAAGAAGCAATCTGATTGGTTGCTATGGGCAACTGGGTAACTTTTCCTCAGCACAGGTCTTCAGTCTTCATGACTCTCCCCATAGAGCCTTGTGATCATTGTAGGTTCTGTTATTTCTTCTATGTCCCCAATTAACAATACCCTTAGGCCGGTTACACACTACGGAATTTCCGATCAGAATTCCACTTTGAAATACCGCTCGGAAATTCAGGTGCAGCAGAGTCCCATTGTTGGCAATAGGATTCCGCTGCACAGTGCACACTGCAGAGTTTTCGAGGCAGACTTTCTGCCCAGAAAATCCCCTCCAAAAATTCAATGTATGCTACTCAGACATTGCTGAGTATGGGGTGGCAATGTCTGCGCAGTCCTAGTGCTAACTGATTCAGTTGGCGCTGCCCGCACTCGGAGTCTCGCAGTGTGAAACCGGCCTTAGTAGTTAGGGCATGGACACAGATTTTCCACAGCAGAATATCTATAGCATTTCAATCTGTATAAGATTTGTGGCATATTTAGGTGCAGATAATACAAATAAAAAAGAAAGAAAACAAAAATATTTGGTTAGTAAAAACATTTGGGGATTTTGCTGTGAATGCGCAGCATTTCTGCTACAGCTTTACTGCAGATTTTTACTCCCCCATGCATCAAAATTGACATAATATGCATTTTTTTTATTCCTCTTCGTGGATGAGATTTTTAAAATTTATTTAAAGGGGAACTCCTCCCCTAGACATCTTATCCTCTATCCAAAGGAAAGGGGATAAGATGTCTGATCGCAGATGTCTGATCAGGATGTCACGCCCCACCCTCTCAATGCAAGTCTATGGGAGGGGTCGTGACGCCCCCCTCTCATAGACTTGCATTAAGGGGATGGGATGTGACTGCACTACCCCTTTAAATCTCATCCACTCTGCTGCTCCTGTAAATGTTGTGCATTTTCTTTACAGAAATTTGTAATGGAAAATCTGCAGCATTTCTGCAATTTTTTGACCCTACACTAAGGCTGCTTTCACACTATAAAATGTATCCGTTTTAAAGATCCGTTCAATGTTCCGTTATAAAAAACCTGAAAATCGTCCGTTAAACGGCCGTTAGAAAATCCCATTATAGTCTATGGGATTTTTACATTATCCGTTTTAACCCGTTATAGCCTGTTATTATTAACGGACGTTATTTTGTGACGGGTGAATGAACGGAAGAAATAGTGCACGCACTATTTCTCCCGTTACTATCTTCCGTCATGAAATAACGTCCGTTATTAATAACAGGCTATAACGGGTTAAAACGGATAATGTAAAAATTCCATAGACTATAATGGGATTTTCTAACGGCCGTTTAATGGACGATTTTCAGGTTTTTTATAACGGAACATTGAACAGCTCTTTAAAACGGATAAATGTTATAGTGTGAAAGCAGCCTAAGACATAATTTTAGGATCTGAACTTCTTCCTAGTTTGGCACCAGTTGTAGGGTATTGATGGTACCAATTTTTTTGCACCATGAGAAATAAATTGAGGTGATAATGTTGCATTTGGATAATATGGATTATAGCTGATTGAACTGCTAGCAGTAAACTACATATATTGATTAAAAGCGTATGTACCTAGTGACTTAATAGAATATGCTACACTATCACCATTGTTATATATAGAAGTATAAAATGCATTCAGTACATATTAGACCTTACTTTAGCAAAAGCAGAGGTTCAGGTAATGCAAAATAGAAATAATGTACTTTAAATGTATAAATATATACTGTATTATCCAACATAATTGCCTTTGTATCTTCTTGTTTATGTTTAGTGTACAGTATATAGATGCATTCACACAGTACTATGTAGTTAACAAGGACCTTCAACAGTGTTCGCACATTATTAATACGCACAGTGAAGCCACTACATACACATATATACAATTATTTACTCATTTATTTCCAGGCTTATTCTGAGGTTAGTTAGATCAAAAACGATGTCCGAAAATATTAATTTACTTAAAGGGGTATTTCATTTTTTTTTTACTTGACTATGCTACAGGGGCTGTAAAGTTAGTGTAGCTCATAATATAGTGTCTTTACCTGTGTGTAATGGTTTTCTTGCAGTTCTTATGTGATTTTTGCCCCAATATTTATTTTTCACAGCATACAAAATTACTCATGTCTCGGGATCTCCCAGGTTGCAGTGCGTTGAGACGTGACTTCACTGGTCAGGTTATGACAGGGAGCCTGTCTGCTTCAATGGGTGGAGTGACCGCTGAGTGGGAGAGAGATAATTTTGCAACAGCTGTAGGCCTTTTGAATGGAATGCAGCACATTGTGTTTCAATGGGTGGGATGGCTGATGTGTGGAAGGGAGGAAAGGGACCTCACACTTACAAACAAGGAACTATGGGCTGTGTAGTTTGAACAATTCCAACAGGAAATGCCCAGTTCACAAAAAGAAAGCCATAGTGTTATGGTAATCTCACAGCATAGCCATTTAGCCCCAAGACTAGCGCAGATCCTTCCTAAGCATGTCCATTACTGTCTGGCAGGTACGTACTAAAATCATCTTATGGTGGATAACCCTTTTAATCAATAGTTGATGCTTGGAACAAACCTCACCAGATGTGATCGGTAAATTGACAGTAGGTGAATTTGAGAACCTGCGACCTCTCCTTATCTCTCTGTTTAAGTAAATACTTGTATTTCCCATTAAATACCTATTCTGGGACATCTTTTCTTATTTCATGGCGAATAGAAGTATTTACTAAAACAGAGAGGCCATATGTTTGCTTTGAAGAGGACCAGTGGTCATCATCTACGTGAAGCTGGTAGATGCCACTCCACAGATTTGGGTGCTATTGGTGTTAGTTTCTGTCAAGGACCGACCGGGAGAGTGAGCCCTCAACAGACCCTAAAACCGCTCTCCCTGCCTACTTGCCCATCCACCCTAAACAGTGGATCGAAAACTGGGTGCCGGTCCCTTCCTGCACTAAAGTACCGTGGCGTAAAAACACATAATAATATACATAGTCGTCACAAACCAGAACAGAAACAGAAAACTACTAGACAACCAGATATACCAGACAGAATTCAAACACTAACAGGGAAGAATATAAACTCACAAACAGAGCAGAATATAGTGAATTAACAAACAGTTCATAAACCAGATATCAGATAAATGGCAGACATGATAAAATGAAAAAGACTAGGCATAATATGAGTATACAGCAGAATCCAGGAGATGAAGGAGATAAACAGAAGAACTGAGAGCCAAAACACTAAACTGAACAGGTAACATAGAACACTGTTCACAAACAGGTACAAGTACAAAGAACAAAGATCAGATTAACCAAACAGGATATAAATATAGGGCAAAGTTCACACTGGGACACTGAACATACAAACGTTACTCCCCACTCCACTATAGGAGTAGCCATTAATAATAAAGCCAAATAGGCTACTGGCCAGCAGACACACTCCACTGTGTGGTCAAAATGCTGACTTAGTAGGAAACGGAAAAATAATACATGAAACACTAGACTAAAACCGGGTGAGTCTTAAAAGACTCCAGAATACCAAACAGGAATATAACATACAGAGCACGGGGTACAAGCTAGACGTAGACACAGTGTGAACACAGACAGAGAAGAATGAACAAACATAATCCTAAAACCGACTAATGTAACACAGACTACAATACAAGGAGCATGCTATATAATCATGACTAAAAACCCAGATAAAATGACAAGGTAAATGCTCAAGCAGACATAGTCAGAATATGGCACAAACAGACATAGTAGTATTACACTCAATAACCAACACCGGCATGCAGGAGAACTCTGGTTAAATAACTCCATCTGAGTTCTCATTTGTCCAGAGCATTAACTATTCCCTATCCAGGTAGAATAGCAAATTACTCTGAACAAACTAATGTGCGAATACACACATAAACAGAAAAATACAAAAACAAATAAACGGACATTAGCGTTTCACTGCCCAATATGCTAACCAGCATATAGATTGATCAGATCATTGTTGTATTAATAGAATGATATAATTCTCCACTTCCTGTTTTATTTCATAATTGTTTTTTATTTCATTTTTTAGAGCAAAGCCCATTAGCAGGGCTCTGGATCTTGGCGCTGATATTGTTATCACTGGAAGATGTGTAGACAGCAGCCTTGTTCTGGGACCACTAATACACTCTGTATGTATCTATAAAATATCAGTTTCAATTTTGACTATGTGAAATAAGAATAAGCAGGAAGCTAAGTTTCCTAATGGAGTTTGGTTTGTATGTGTTTTATGTACTGTAGTTTTGTAATAAATGTATCTAATATAAAAAAAAAGTAAGTTTTTAGTTTGCTTACCTGTGTCTTGTGTTTTTGACAGTCTTGCTGGTCATCTTATTGAATGTGGTGCACAGGAGGGATATACATTAACTGGCATCTTGTACCTAAGCATCTTACTCCCTCTCCATAGCACCCGTAGCTAGCAGAGGTCCCAGTAACGTAGAACCACATTATAATGGAGCTGTTGTTGTCTACGGCCGCTATGGAGATGGAGCAGGAAGCTTACTTACTTTCTTACTTTTAATGCACTGTTCCAGGTGGCTGTGGAACAGGCGCTCGATAAATGTATTACGGCACCAAATTTAAAACGAAAATTATTTTAAAAAAAATACTATTGTTCATAGTGCTTCACTGTAATGATTTTTCATGAAAGTGTCTAAATCTTTGGAGGTAGTCTTTAAGGGAAAAAAAAAATAATAATTCTGCTTTCACTCACATTACCACTAGATGGCAGCATTTACCAGTATAGTAATACTTTTTCTAACAACAAAACAACAAAAAATTGCCTTTGCAACCTGGGACAGAACAACAATTTTATATTTATATAAAATAGATAGATAGATATAATGTGTGTGTACTTTCTAATCTGATTCAAATATGGATTTGTTTAGCATTCAGTTTTTTCTGTCATCTTATAATCATGAAAAGGCCTATGCCAGAAAGCTTTACAACATGAATTCATATTTAGGGTTTACAATTTACATTAATTCATATTTAAGGTTTACGATTTACATTAATTCATATTTATCATATTTAGGGTTTATGGTATTTGCTTTTGTTAATGCAGTATTTCTTTTTAATAATTTTTTTTATTAGTCCTGTTCTGTTCATAAACAAATCTATGATGTAAATATAATAAATCAGAGAAAAATAACTGGCATATATTTATTGAGTATTTAGAAACTGCAATAATAGCGTATTTTTTTTTTTCACTTTGTTTCCTTTTATAGTATGGATGGAAGAGAAATGATTTTGACTTACTTGCTGCAGGAAGGTAAGTGTTACTATTTATTAAGATGCAGTTTGGCTTTAATTGATGCTTTTCAGTCACAAAATTGTCAGTATTTAAACAAAAAGAGTTGGCCCAATTTGTTTAGAAAAGTGTCTGAGCTCCATATTTAGACAGATTTAATAAACTAGAGCCAGAACATGGTGCAAATTTGATTGTAGTGCTACATCAGCTTAAAGGGGTTTACCAGAATAAGAAAAAAAGCAGCTTTCTGAAAAAAAAAAACAGCACCACACTTGTCCTCAGGTTGTGTGTGGTATTACAGCTCAGTTCCATTAAAGTGAATGACGCCAAGTTGTAATACCACACAAAACCTACAGACAGGTGTGGTGCTGTTTTTGGAAGACATTAGCTCGGTTTTTTCTACTCCTGGATAACTCCATTAAAGCAGTTACAGATTAAATTTTATAACTTCAAGACAGTCCCAAATGTGCCATATTTAATTTGCATATACTTTTTAATACATTTTTACTCCAAGAAACTTTTATCTTTAGACTTTTATAAGAAACACTAGTTTTATTAAACTTGGATCATTGTACAAAGTATTCCATAATATTGACATTCTGATCCCTATCTACATTCATATAACAGCTGCCGAACATTTAGGGGGAGATTTATCAAAACCTAAAACCTGTGTTGAGAAAAAATGGTACAGTTGCTCATAGCAACCAATCTCATTTCTTTTTTTTTTTCCCCCCCGAGGCCTTTAAAAAAAAAAAAAAAAAAAAAAAATGCTTTCCTCTACACAGGGTTTGATAAATCTCCCCCTCAGTGTATACATTGGGAAATTGCCCAGTGGTCCATACTAAATAGGCCAGGAGCTTTTCCCAGTCTATACGCTAAACGTAGGTAATGACCAAGCCCAAGGTAGTATTTTCCAAACAGTGCCTCCTGCTGGTGCAAAACTACAACTCCCAGCATGCCCGGACAGCCAAATCAGAATTTCCGTGCCAGAAACATCTAGTCCTGAAGTTCCGGTGTGTGTACAGCACAGCAGAATCCTGTTGAATTCAACAGGACTCTGCTGCAGTGGAATTCTGCATGGAATTCCTAGGTGTGAACATTGCCTAAACATTGTCTGTGTAGTTTTAAAGGAAACTTTTTCGAGAGTTGCTTTTTTTTTTTCTTTGCTTTTTTTTTTTTTTTTTTTTTTTAAGAATTGTATTTGAAGATTGTTGCTTATTATGTGAACTGAACTGGCTCACTTACATAGGGGTTGTTTGTATGTTTCTTTTTGTATTCTTCAAATTCTTTTTGGAATGAGATGACTTTGACATAAAAAACTACAGAGAGCACTCATTTGTATTAACCTCTGTTCTTGACAGTCTTGCTGGCCATCTTATTGAATGTGGTGCACAGTGCACAGGTGGGATATACACTGACTGGCATCTTGTACCTGACTGGTAAGTTGGATAAATGCTTATATATGCTATTCTTATTCACCATTTATATTATTTATAGAGTTAAAGGGTATCTTTTTATGTGTCGTAAAATGATTACTGTTTACTTTCCAGTTTTCCCTTTTGAGGGCTGCTTTGCCTCATTACACGTTTCTTGCCCATTGTAGTTTAGTGCTCTGTTATTTTATAATGATTTTACAATTTCTGAACTAAAAAGCAGCACCTAATCAACTGAGCCTATGATTCTCAGCTGTGTATAATGCAATTCTTTATGAGGAGGGAGAGCTAATAGGGTTAAAGGAAGAGAAAACAGTAGCCTGAACTAGAGTTCTTTAGTAAATTATGGCGGTTCCACGGTATTTAACGGTATTTACCCACCCCCCCATATCATCATGTGATGGGCGCAGCTTCCCCCGGTTTATCAGCTCGGTGCTGCGCTGTCCCCCACATCGGGGGACTAATCATATGTCATCCGCGAGCGCTACTTCTCTTAGCCCCTGCCAAAGCGCAACTTCTCTACGCCCCTGCCAAAGCGCTACTTCTCTCCGCCCCTCCCAATATCAGCCGCTGCGCTGTACTGTACTCTGTATTCCTGTGCCCGGGCTGAAAATATTAAAAATCAAACTTTAACTCACCTTCTTCCTATGTTCCCCCATTGCTCCGGAACTGGCCTCACAGTCCTCTGCTGCTGTTGCTGCTTTTGCTGCTTCCTGGGGATGGGAACGTCACAGAGCCGTCAGCCTATCACCGGCCGCAGCCCTGTCCCGCCTCGGCTGGTGATAGACTGAGCACACTGTCATGTAAGGAGCCGGATAGAAATGGCTGATCAAACGGGTATCCGTTTTGAACCGTTTTTTTATCCGTTTTTTTTTTTGTTTTTTTTTTTGATCAGCCACCTACAGACTCCTGCAGCCAGGACTCCTGCAGCCAGGACTACTACTACTCCAATCATGGAACAGACTTGTTTCTATGGTGGGAGTAGTAGTTCCTGGCTGCAGGAGTCTGCCGGCGGCTGTGGAGGCTACATTAGTGCTTATACTACTACCCCCATCATGGAACGGACTCTGTTCTATTATGGGGGTAGTAGTACAGGAACTGAGGGATTGATCGCACCGGGTCTCACTTCTGAGACCCGATCCGATAAGAAGTTATTAAGCAGGGGAGCAGTCGGCATGGTCCGCAACCCTACGATGTTCACAATATGTTTTACTTTAATTTTTAAATTCCCCGCAGGAAGCTCTGAATGGCCCGTACTGAGGAGCCAATCAGGGCTCCCTGCGGGATGTTTAAAATGGACAATGTATATTAAAAGCGCTGTGGGGGCAAGATATATAGCGCTATATATCTAGCCCCCCTACGCATTTATAAAGATATAACCCCCGCCAGCAGAAAAATATATACCCCACAGTATATATATGTGACCCCCCCCGCAGGCACATTTATAATTATATACCCCCCGCCAGTGCAATTATCAATATATACCCCCCGCTAGCGCATTTATGTGACCCCCGCTGGCGCATATGTCATTAATGCAGCGCTATCAGTGAATAGTATTTTACTCACAGAGCATCGCACCACCCGCCGCGATGCTGCTGAATACTATTCATACATAGAGCTGCAGTTATATGCAGTAATATAATATGCCCCTGCAGCCCTATGTATGAATAGTATTCTATCAGCAGCATCACGCTGGCGGCTGGTGCGATGCTCTGCGAGTAAAATACTATTCACATATAGCACTGCATTAATGACATATGCGCCAGCGGGGGGTCACATAAATGCGCTGGTGGGGGGTATATATTGATAATTGCCCGGTGCGGGGTATATAATTATAAAAGCGCCTGTGGGGGGGTCATATATATATACTGCGGGGGAATATATTTTTGCGCTGGCGGGGGTTATATCTTTATAAATGCGCTATATATCTTGCCCCCCACAGCGCTTTTAATATACATTGTCCATTTTAAAAATCCCGCAGGGAGCCCTGATTGGCTCCTCAGTACGGGTCATTCAGAGCTCCCCGCGGGGAGTTTAAAAATGAAAGTAAAATACATCTTGTACATCGCAGGATTGCGGACCATGCCGCCCACTCCCCTGCTTAATAACTTCTGATCGGATCGGGTCTCAGAAGTGAGACCCGGTGGGATCAATCCCTCAGCCCCTGTACTACTACCCCGATCATGGAACAGAGTCTGATCCATGATGGGGATAGTAGTACAAACACTAATTTAGTCCCCCCAGCCACCGGCAGACTCCCGCAGCTGGGGAATTACTACTCCCATCATGGAACAGACTTGTTTCCATGATGAGAGTAGTAGTAGTCCCACAACACTGTAGGAGTCTGCTGATGTCACCTCTTCTGAGCATTCTCATATGTAATTACGGATATTTTAAACCCGGGGCAAACGGATTACATTAAAGGTTCATCCGTTTGCCATAGACTTCAATGTTAAAATTATGATGTCCGTGTTTTCTTCCATTTTTTTCACGGAAGAAAAAATACTGCATGAGCCATTTTTTTCTTCCATGAAAAAAACGGAAAGGAGTGCAGATGGGTGCAAACGGGTGCACAGGGATGTAAACGGATTGTAAAAAAAATCCCATTGACATGAATGGGATTTTTTTTAAACCATTTTGAATCCATTTACAGTCTGCAAAAACGGAACTAAAACGAGGATAAAAGAACGGGGACAGACGGTCGTGTGAACAAGCCCTTAAAGTATTTAGTGTTTATCTTCTAAAATGGCAAGATTTGCTTCCTGCTGTAAGTCACGTCAGCAGCCCAGTTTTGCCCACTAACACATGGTGCAGACTATGCAACTAGATAATTCTGTCCCAAATCTATACAGGGTACTTATTTTGTTTTGTCATTTTGTCTTTCATTTACCCATGCATTCTTTTTTACTTAGCAGTTTGTGTTGTATATAAGGATACAATTGGAGAGATTCATTAAAACCTGTGCAAATGAAAAGTTGACCAGTTGCCCATGAAAACCAATCAGATTAGCCTCTGAAAAATGAAACAAACAATCTGGTTGCTATGGGCAACTGGTCAGTTTTTCCACTTTCCCTTTGCACAGGTTATGATGAATCTCCCCAAGTGTGTGTGTGTGTGTGTGTGTGTATATATATATATATATATATATATATATAATGTACATGTACTGCTGACTAATTTTGTCATTCCTCTCGTGCACATATGTGTAATATTGTGGAGTTTAATAAGACTAGAAGCAGACAATTTAACAGATAGTTAATCTTCCTGTCCAGTCCAACATTACAGCTTTTAGATATTCATTAAGTTTATTTGTTTATGTATTTATTCTTAGTATGTTGCAAGTTTGTTTGTACTTGCCAATGTTGCACTATTTGTAGCAGCATTGCCCTTGTTTCCAAGTGTCCAGTTCCCTTGTGTAACGTGATTTATGATGATGTGGGGTTCGAACATTAGCAATATGTTCAGTTTCTTGTCTCACTTCATTTTTAGGCTGTCTGTGAGATAGGTTCATCCTGAAGATAGTACTGTGAGTAGGAGTGCACAGCACCATAAAAAAGGGCAATGAATAGGCTTCTGGCACAGGGAAACTCAGAGGAAAGGAAGAGAAAGGGAATTTCTGCACTCGGAAAATTTGCAGAAATTTTGCAGAATTGCAGGCAGAATCCCATTCAAATCAATGGGGCTTAAATTTTGGCATAATTCTGTGTTGGGGGCTTGCTGTAATGCTTATCTCTAAATAAGTGTTTCCTAAGCAGTGTGCCTCCAGCTGTTGCAAGACTAAAACTCCCAGAATGCCCGGACACCCAAAAGTTTTCAAAAACTGCTGTAAATGCTGTTAAAAACACCTCAGGCAAGTTGGTTGCCCCCCCCCCCCCCCCCATAGTATTGTACAAAAAAAAAATACAAAACAAAAAAAGAGCATGTTTTAATTAATAAAAAAACAAAAAACAAACTGTAGGCGATACATTCACTTTAAAGCGGCAAGACCAGGTCCCACCAGTAATTATCATGAATACAATTGATGGGCACAGCCATTAGCACAGCATATAAGCGTCTTCCTATTGTGTCTGATGGCTTTCATGTTGTAGGTGTTAACTGTATGTGTTAACAATATGTTTTGTCTTTCTTCCTGAACATTTCCGGACTCTACAAGTGAGTCTTGAATTTTATTTTTTAGACCATTTAATAATCCAGGACATCTGATAATCTGCAACATGTCCAATCTTATTCATGGGTTTCCTTTCTGTTATGTTTCAATGGGCACTGTCAGATTCAAAAAACTTTTTATCTGTTGTACATCTTGGCAAAACATTAACCTTTTTTTTAATATACTTCATAAGAAAATGTTATTTCCTTTCTATAGAGATCATGGTTTATAAAATCATTGCTTGGTCCAAGCTGAAGCACAAGCATGGAAAAAGTCCGGCAAGTGAGGGTGGGCTAGCACTCCTCTGTGCTCTCTCCTGTCTGATAGGACTCCTCTGTGCTCTCTCCTGTCTGATAGGACTCCTCTGTGCCCTCTCCTGTCTGATAGGACTCCTCTGTGCTCTCTCCTGTCTGATAGGACTCCTCTGTGCTCTCTCCTGTCAGATAGGACTCCTCTGTGATCTCTCCTGTCTGATAGGACTCCTCTGTGCTCTCTCCTGTCTGATAGCCCTCCTCTGTGCTCTCTCCTGTCTTATAGTACTCCTCTGTGCTCTCTCCTGTCAGATAGGACTCCTCTGTGCTCTATCCTGTCTGAAAGGACTCCTCTGTGCTCTCTCCTGTCTGAAAGTACTCCTCAGTGCTCTCTCCTGTCTGATAGGACTCCTCTGTGCTCTCTCCTGTCTGATAGGACTCCTCTGTGCTCTCTCCTGTCTGATAGTACTTCTCTGTGCTCTCTCCTGTCTGATAGGACTTATCTGTGATCTCTCCTGTCTGATAGGACTGCTCTGTGTGCTCTCCTGCCTGATAGGACTCCTCTGTGCTCTCTCCTGTCTGATAGTACTCCTCTGTGCTCTCTCCTGTCTGATAGTACTCCTCTGTGCTCTCTCCTTTCTGATAGTACTCCTCTGTGCTCTCTCCTGTCTGATAGGACTCCTCTGTGCTCTCTCCTGTCAGATAGTACTCCTCTGTGCTCTCTCCTGTCTGATAGGACTCCTCTGTGCTCTCTCCTGTCTGATAGGACTCCTCTGTGCTCTCTCCTGCCTGATAGGACTCCTCTGTGCTCTCTCCTGTCTGATAGTACTTCTCTGTGCTCTCTCCTGTCTGATAGGACTCCTCTGTGCTCTCTCCTTCCTGAAAGGACTGCTCTGTGCGCTCTCCTGTCTGATAGTACTCCTCTGTGCGCTCTTCTGCCTGATATGACTCCTCTGTGCTCTCTCCTGCCTGATAGGACTGCTCTCTGCTCTATCCTGTCTGATAGGACTGCTCTGTGCTCTATCCTGTTTGATAGGACTGCTCTGTGCTCTATCTTGTCTGATAGGACTCCTCTGTTCTTTCTCCTGTCTGATAGCACTCCTCTGTACTCTCTCCTGTCTGCTAGCACTCCACTGTGCTCTCTCCTGTCTGATAGGACTCCTCTGTGCTCTCTTCTGTCTGATAGCACTCCTCTTTGTTCTCTCTCCTGACTGATAGGACTCCTCTGTTCTCTCCTGTCTGATAGCACTCCACTGTGCTCTCTCCTGTCTGATAGTACTCCTCTGTGTTCTCTCTCCTGTCTTATAGTACTCCTCTGTGCTCTCTCCTGTCCTATCAGACAGAGGAGTGCTAGCTCACCCTCACTTACTGGACTTTGTCCATGCCTGTGCTTCAACTTGGACCAAGCAGTGATTTTATAAGCCATGATCTCTATAAAAAGGAAATAAAATTTTCTTATAAAGTATATTACAAAGGTTAAAGTTTAGCCAATATCTAAAACCTATAAAACGTTTTTGTATCTGACAGTGCCACTTTAAGCTTTATTTGTCATGTTCTGTGAACTAAATATATCACTCACTTTTGGACAACCAGTAATACTATATAATCCACAGTAGCTACAATGTAGACTTCTGTTGCTTTACACAGTTTATTTTACTTTTGTGTATATAAGCTCATGTTGGTTTATCGGTAGTTGTGCTTTCATTCTAGAGTGTGAAAATTTATTATTTTATGGCAACAGATTATGCCTTGATTTCTTAACCCCACAGTGACGGGATATGTGTGACTGACATTTAGTATGTTTGGTTCTATATATACTACTTTAAACTTTTGCCTTGTCAAGCTCTTTACAGGCAAAGAGTTCAAATAATATGACAGCTGTAACATGCAGAATTTTTTAAGTGGCTATTCATCATCACAATCCTATACACATTGGTTAGATTGATTTGTCCGACCTTGATGTGTGTAGGCACCCAATATAACTCCTATATCATGGTCAGTTATTTGACCACTGAGACCAATACAGGATGTATTGTATACATATGAGGTCTTCATACAGTACCTCCCATACAACCTATAGCAAATAAGATCGTAGGCTAGCATACTACTGTTATTGTGACAATCACAGTCACTTCTCATAGATTTATGGGAGATATGGTGAAAGTGCTGGTTCTCTATTACAGATATATATGAATGCATAGTACTTCTTTTGAGAATTAATTTGATAATGTACATGGCTGCAGAAGTTTAAAGATGTTATACAAACAGACCCATATCCAATTCATAGTGCTACGCCCTAAATGTACTAAACAAGAGTCTGGGATCTGTCAACAGCACCTTGCTGATTGTCTCCTGGTAGCAACTGGTCATTT
Source organism: Hyla sarda (assembly GCF_029499605.1). Lineage (NCBI taxonomy): Eukaryota > Metazoa > Chordata > Amphibia > Anura > Hylidae > Hyla > Hyla sarda. The sequence goes on along the minus strand of NC_079189.1, from coordinate 139,939,487 downwards.
ATTTATTTATTTATTTTATAAATAAATTATAATAGAAGTTTTTATTTAAAAAAAAATTTGTTTTTTTTGTATATTTAATTTCTGGTATTATATCTGTGACTTCAAAAAATAAGAAAACAATCATCTCAAATAGTTGTCAAAATAGCTGCCTTCTTTTCTGCTATCATTTATATTCTATACATTTCATATATTTTATTAAACTGTCTTGTATCTGTTCATTTCTCTAAAGTATTGTTTAATGTTGTTTTTTTTTTCCAGGCATAATATTGGCTTTCCAATAGTGGAGTGCACCTCAGATGGAAAGTTCACCATATCAAAGCCTCGGGAAACTGGAGGACTTTTGTCATTTGGCACTGTTGCTGAACAATTGGTTTATGAGATTGGTGATCCTGAGCACTATATACTTCCCGATGTGTCCTGTGATTTCTCTAATGTTTCAATAAGTGAAGTTCAAGGTACGTGTATACACACAGCATCTCAGCTTTATGTTGGTATATAAATCCTAATGTAGATTTAAAATAACATCATATATGCTTATATAAAATAAAACCTCTCCGCCTATATGTTTTATAAACTATTATATTTTGAAAGAAGCTTGGGGTCAGCAAACTGACCTTCATTGCACTTTCCATCTCAGCCATCAATTTTACAGAGTACATAAGCCACACAGAATAATTGTAATTCAGCGATGATAAGAACAGCAAATAGCTGCACTTACTCTTCATTTAGAATTTTTACTTTATGCCCCAATGTAACCTATTAGTTTTACAAGGCACTAATTAACAGTGGTGTGAAATAAAATTGAGCTAAGTGCTGAAATATGATAAAATAAAGAAGCATTACTTACCTGATAAATCCCCTGCTTAGCTTAAAGGCAGTGATTAATGGCTGCTATCAGCTGTATTCCCGGTAAGGGGTATTTCAGGATTTTTTTCTTCAGCCTTTGAGCCCACGAAAAATACAGAATTTCTGATTAATGGTCACCTAATAAAGCAGAAATAATGAATAAAAAGTATCAAAAATCTAAACAAAAATGGTAACAATAAAAACTACAGATAATGGTGCAAAAAATGAGCCCTCATACACCCCTCACATACAGAAAAATAAGAAAGTTTTATAGGGGTCTGAAGAGGACAATTTTAACTCCTTAAGGACAAAGGGCGTACATATACGCCCTGCGCCCTTTCTATCAGACGCTGGGACCCGTGTCTAATGCCAGACATCACTGTGATGACCAGCATTAACCCCTTAGATGCCGCATCTAAAATGAAAGTAAAACAGTCCCGGCAACTCAACTGAGCTAATCGGGACCACTGGGGTAAATCCGCAGTATCCCAATCAGCTGAGAAGACGGCAGGAGCGCCCTTAACTGTCTCCTTGCTGTCAGATCAATGATCTGATGCTCACAGAAAAGGATTGCTGTAACACGTTTTGCTATACACATCTTTATTCCCTTTGTGTGTATTGGAACTAAACCAAAAAAGGGAGGAAAGAAAGCAAATTGGACATAATGTGACACCAAACCCCAAAAATGGTCTGGACAAAATTATTGGCACCCTTAACTTAATATTTGGTTGCAGACACTTTGGAAAAAATAACTGAAATCAGTTGCTTCCTGTAGCCATCAATAAGCTTCTTACACCTCTCAACCGGAATGTTGGACCACTCTTCCTTTGCAAACTGCTCCAGGTCTCTCTTATTGGAAGGCGTCTTTTGCCAACAGCAATTTTAAGATCTCCCCACTGGTGTTCAATGGGATTTAGACCTGGACTCATTGCTGGCCACTTCAGAACTCTCCAGCGCTTTGTTGCCATCCATTTCTGGGTGGTTTTTGACATATGCTTGGGGTCATTGTCCTGCTGGAAGACCCAAGATCTCGGACGCAAACCCAGATTTCTGACACTGGGCTGTACTGTGCGACCCAAAATTCTTTGGTAATCCTCAGATTTCATGATGCCTTGCACACATTCAAGGCACCCAGTGCCAGAGGCAGCAAAACAACCCCAAAACATCATTGAACCTCCACCATATTTCACTGTAGGTACTGTGTTCTTTTCTTTGTAGGCCTCATTCCATTTTCGGTAAACAATAGAATGATGTGCTTTACCAAAAAGCTCTTTGTCTCATCTGTCCACAAGACGTTTTCCCAGAAGGATTTTGGCTTACTCAAGTTCATTTTGGCAAAATGTAGTCTTGCTTTTTATGTCTCTGTGTCCGCAGTGGGGTCCTCCTGGGTCTCCTGCCATAGTTCACGCTGACACTTATGCTCCCTGAGCCTGCAAGAAAGCTTGAATATCTTTGGAACTTGTTTGTGGCTGCTTATCCACCATCCGGGCTATCCTGCGTTGACACCTTTCATCAATTTTTCTCTACCGTCCATGCCCAGGGAGATGTGCTACAGTGCCATGGGTTGCAAACTTCTTGATAATGTTGTGCACTGTGGACAAAGGCAAATCTAGATCTCTGGAGATGGACATGTAACTTTGAGATTGTTGATATTTTTCCACAATTTTGGTTCTCAAGTCCTCAGACAGTTCTCTTCTCCTCTTTCTGTTGTCCATGCTTAGTGTGGCACACACAGACACACAATGCAAAGACTAAGTGAACTTATCTTTTTATATTTTTTATAGAGATTGTTGATATTTTGGTTCTCAAGTCCTCAGACAGTTCTCTCCTCCTCTTTCTGTTGTCCATGTTTAGTGTGGCACATACAGACATACAATTCTAAGACTAAGTGAACTTCTCTCCTTTTTATATGCTTTCAGGTGTGATTTTTATATTGCCCACACCTGTTACTTGCCCCAAGTGAGTTTAAAGGAACATCACATGCTTGAAACAATCTTATTTATCCACAATTTTGAAAGGGTGCCAATAATTTTGTCCAACCCATTTTTGGAGTTTGGTGTGACATTATGTCCAATTTGCTTTTTTTCCTTCCTTTTGTATGTTTAGTTCGAATACACACAAAGGGAATAAACATGTGTATAGCAAAACATGTGTTACTGCAATCCTTTTCAGTGAAACATACTTAATTTTCTTGAAAAATTTCAGGGGTGCCAACATTTACGGCCATGACTGTATATAAGTTGGGTATCATTTTAATTGTATGGACCTACAAAAATAAGACAAGGTGTCATGTTTACCGAAAAGTGCACTCCGTTAAAACAGAAGCCGCCAAAAATTACAAAATTGTGTTTTTTTTTTTCAATTCTGTCCCACATATATATATATTTTTGTTTCGCCATAGCTTTTATGGAGAAATGATTGATGTCATTACAAAGTAAAATTGGTAGCGCAAAAAACAACAACCCCTTATATAGGTCTGTACAGTGGGGAAAAAAGTATTTAGTCAGCCACCAATTGTGCAAGTTCTCCCACTTAAAAAGATGAGAGAGGCTTGTAATTTTCATCATAGGTATACTTCAACTATGAGACAGAATGGGGAGAAAGAACACAGGAAATCACATTGTAGGATTTCTAATGAATTAATTGGTAAATTAAAGAGATTTCCCACTCTCACAGACCTGTAACTTCTCCTATGTCCTCCACTCATTACCTGTATTAATGGCACCTGTTTGAACTTGTTATCAGTATAAAGGACACCTGTCCACAACCTCAAACAGCCACACTCCAAACTCCACTAAGGCAAAGACCAAAGAGCTGTCGAAGGACACCAGAAATAAAATTGTAAACCTGCACCAGGCTGGGAAAACTGAATCTGCAATAAGAAGCACCTTGTTGTGAAGAAATCAACTGTAGAAGCAATTATTAGAAATTGGAAGACATACAAGACCACTGATAATCTCCCTCGATCTGGGGCTCCACGCAAGATCTCACCCTGTGGTGTCAAAATGAAAGGATCACAAGAAAGGTGAGAAAAAATAACAAAGGCTACCATCAGTAACACACTACACCACCAGGGACTCAAATCATGCAGTGCCAGACGTTTCCCCTTCCTTAAGGCAGTATATGTCCGGGCCTGTCTGAAGTTTGCTAGAGATCATTTGGATAATCCAGAAGAGGATTGAGAGAATGTCATATGGTCAGATGGAAACCAAAGTAGAACTTTTTGGTAAAAACTCAACTCGTCGTGTTTGAAGAATACATCCAAGGAACACCATACCTACTGTGAAGCATGGGGTGGAAACATCATGCTTTCGGGCTGTTTTTCTGCCAAGGGACCAGGATGACTGATCTGTGTAAAGGAAAGAATGAAGGCAATGAATCATGAGATTTTGAGGGAAAACCTCCTTCCATGAGCAAGTGCATTGAAGATGAAACGTGGCTGGGTCTTTCAGCATGACAATGATCCTAAACACACCGCCTGGGCAATGAAGGATTGGCTTCGTAAGAAGAAGCATTTCAAGGTCCTTTAGTGGCCTGGCCAGTCTCCAGATCTCAACCCCATAGAAAGCCTCTGGAGGGAGTTGAAAGTCCGTGTTGCCCAGCGACAGCCCCAAAACATCACTGCTCTAGAGGAGATCTGCATGGAGGAATGGGCGAAAAATACCAGCAACAGTGTGAGTGAAAACCTTGTGAAGAGTTACAAAGAACGTTTGACCTCTGTCATTTTCAACAAAGGGTTTATAACAAAGTACAGTGGTCTCTCAACATATGATATTAATTGGTTCCAGGAGAACCATCATATGTTGAAACCATCATATGTCGAGTACATATGTCTATGTAAAAATGGTAATTGGTTCTGGGGCCTCGGAACCATTGTATGTTGAATACATATCTCTATGGGAAACTGCTAATTGGTTCTGGGATAACCATTGTATGTGGAGTGTATGGGGAGTGTTTAACAAACCAGGGTGCCTCCAGCTGTTGCACAACTACAACTCCCAGCATGCATGTACAGCCATTGACTGTCTGGGCATGCTGGGAGTTATAGTTTTGCAACAGCTGGAGGCACACTGATAGGGAAACATTGATGTATGGGGTGTATTGTGTGTATATGTATTGTATGTGATGTGTGACATCGCGTACAGTACTGTACAGTTCTTTAAATACCTTCAGGGGGGACAGAATGTCCTCCATTACGATCCTGCCGACTACAGCTCTATAGGAAAGGAAGGGGAGGGCAGCCAGCAGCTCATTGGATGCCTGCAGCAAGATGCTGCAGGCTATTGGCTATGGCTGCACTGGGGGGGCGGGGCTTACACGGAGCTCACAGTGGAAGCCTGCGTGAGTTAGTAGGACAGCATGTGAGTAACAGGAGGCAGAACGGGGCACACGGGGCACATTAAACAACTATCTGTCAGTTGCTGAAGTTGTCAGCGCTGTCAGATAGCTGTTTGTACGATGGCCCCGACACACAGCAGCATCATATGTCGATGCTGCCTTCAACATACGATGGGCTCTGAGAGGCCATCATATGTTGAAATGATCATATGTCGGGGCCATCATAAGTCGGGGGGTCACTGTATTGAGATGAACTTTTGTTATTGACCAAATACTTATTTTCCACCATAATTTGCAAATAAATTCTTTAAAAATCAGACAATGTGATTTTATAGATTTTTTTTCTCATTATGTCTATCATAGTTGAGGTATGCCTATGATGAAAATTACAGACCTCTCTCATCTTTTTAAGTGGGATAACTTGCACAATTGGTGGCTGACTAAATACTTTTTTCCATACTGTAGGTGGAAAGCTGAAAGCATTATGAAGGTGAGGAGGAAAAAACTAAAGTGCAAAAATTAAAAAACCTAGTCTTTAAAGGGGTACTCTGCCCCTAGACATCTTATCCCCTATCCAAAGGATAGGGGATAAGATGTCTGATCGCGGGGGTCCAGCCGCTGGGGACCCCTGGGATCTCGGCTGCAGCACCCCGCTGTCATTACTGCACAGAGCTAACTCGCTCCGTGCATAATGACATGCGATACAGGGGCTGGAGCAGCGTGACGTCACGGCTCCGCCCCCCTCCTGATGTCACTGACCGCCCTTAATGCAAGTCTATGGGAGGGGGGCGTGATTGCCGCTCATGCCTCCCATAGACTTGTATTGAGGGGTGGGCCGTGACTTCACAAAGGGCGGAGCCATGATGTCACGATGCTCCGGACCCTTTTTTGCCCATCAGTCTGCCATGACAGACAGTAATGACAGAGGGGTGTTGCAGCCGAGATCCCGGGGGTCCCCAGCGGCAGGACCCCCGCGATCAGACATCTTATCCCCTTTCCTATTCATTTTCATACAAAGTTATTTTTTAGAAGTAATACATAAAACAGGACCCATATAAATATATACTATACATAATATAATTTTAACCATACAGTGTACTGTGTAAAAACGAATCTTCCCCCCCCCCCCCCCCCCCCCCACACACTTTTATTTTATTTCAGCCTAAAAGGGATTTTTTTTGGCTTTGCCATAGATTTTGTGGTAAAATAAGTAATGTCATTACAAAGTACAATTGAACAAAAATCCATTGAGGAAAAGGAAGTCGGCACTCACCGGTTTCTTCTGATTTTCTTTATTACATATACTCACGTATATTACAGGACGGTGGACATAACAAAGTGCGGGGGGGGGGGGGGGGGGGGGGGGGGGGTACCACAAGCGACAGCACTGTTTCGCTCTGTCATTGAGAAATATACCACCTCTATTGTATACTGTCATGCATATTATGAGAGATGAGCGAACTTACAGTAAATTCGATTCGTCACGAACTTCTCGTCTCAGCAGTTGATAACTTTTCCTGCAAAAACTTTTCCTTTAGTGTTATGTCCACTGTCCTGTAATATAAGTGAGTATATGCAATAAAGAAAATCTGAAGAAACTGGTGAGTGACGACTTCCTTTTTCTCTATGGATTTTTGTTCATTTTTGACTGCATAGTCTGAGCACCGACACGGACTTCAAGTACAGCTGTCATACCCAGGCTACTTATCCCACTCAGCTTTTCCACCACGGTATAGCAGTGCCGGGCTTATTTCCTTTTGTTCGTATGTTGGGCAAAGTACAATTGATCCTGCATAAAATGAGCCCTCATATGGGTCTGTAGGTGGAAAACCACAATAATGAAAAATCAACAAGTCCTCAAGGGGATAAAAAGTAAGGCAGAAAAGGCACCCTGTTTGTAAACTGACAGATTGCTCACAACAGGGGCTTCTTTGCAGATTAGACACAGTTATCATCCCCGGAGTACTCTCCAGTCTCTGTTTAAAGAGTGGAAGAAATGACAGGGATAGAAAGGGAAAAGCAGTAGGATTCAGCTCCTTTAGCCAGTAAAGGATTTTATATTAAAGGGGAACTCTGGTACTAAACAACTTTTCCCCTATCCACAGGTTGTGGATAGCGAATAAGTTATTAAGCACCCGAGTTCCACTTTAAAGTTTGGTTCCTCTATCCTTCGCATCTTAGTATATGCAAATGCTAACAGAACTTAACAGAAGAGTAATAGAGGTTTCTTTTTGCCTATCATAGTCCTGCATATTAATACATAAAGATAATAGGAGTAAATAGGGAACCTTGTAGGAGTGGATAGCCTATACAACCCATACTTCTCCTAGGTTCTTTCTCATACTATATCACAGTAGACTGCATTCTTGTTATATAATAAACTAGATGGAAAGGCTGTCTATAAAAACTAGTTTTTTATGTCTTCCTCCTCACTTCCACTGGCATTCATGTTCACCAGGCTGGGGAACGGCTGTGTTTGGGATGGAAGCTAATGTGAACCTACTAGCCTAAAGATGACCTCCAATATATTTGTGTTTTACTTCATTCAGTTTCATTATTTATGACACTTCACTATATGAGAAACTTTAAATTCTTTCAAAATACTTTTGGAGGTATGCATATGTGGATTTATGTATTCTCATCTGAAAGCTGATAGGCTGGGTACTAGTGTCATAGTAGCGGGCAGGTCGGGAATGTAAATGTTTACCTGATGATGTATATTCTATTGACAAATAGCCACAAATGTGTTAAAGTGCAGAAATGTATTTTAACCTCCCAATGAACTTTTACCTTGACAAAAACATAATATAACATGGTTGAACTTTAAGTGAACTCTCCTGTGAACTTTTAAAGTTCTCTTGAGCGGATGGCAAAAACTTAGATCCCTTGCACATTTTAGACTCCAGTGCTTTGACACGTACAGAACAAGTCAGTATCCTTTCTATTCATTATTTTTTGTTAATTGAAGTTATCTGTACTGTACATCCTTCCTCTGGATACTGTATGAACTGAAATTGAACTTTTCAGGCAATTTTTCATCTGTTTTCACCCAAAATCTCAATCTTGGACAATGTTGTACAGTACTAACAGTTTGGCCATGGATGGAGGATACAGATACATTTAGATACAGTCATGGCCGAAAATGTTGGTGCCCCTGAAATTTTTCTAGAAAATGAAGTATTTCTCACAGAAAAGGATTGCAGTAACACATGTTTCGCCATACACATGTTTATTCCCTTTATGTGCATTGGAACTAAACCAAAAAAGGGAGGAAAAAAAGCAAATTGGACACAATGTCACAGCAAACTCCAAAAATGGGCTGGACAAAATTATTTGCACAATTTCAAAATTGTTGAAAAATAAGATTGTTTCAAGCATGTGATGCTCCATTAAACTCACCTGGGGCAAGTAACAGGTGTGGGCAATATAAAATCACACCTGAAAGCAGATAAAAAGATAAGTTAACTTAGTCTTTGCATTGTGTGTCTGTGTGTGTCACACTAAGCATGGACAACAGAAAGAGGAGAAGAAAACTGTCTGAGGACTTCGGAACCAAAATTGTAGAAAAATATCAACAATCTCAAGGTTACAAGTCCATCTCCAGAGATCTGGATTTGCCTTCACCCACAGTGCGCAACATTATGAAGAAGTTTGCAACCCATGGCACTGTAGCTAATCTCCCTGGGCGTGGATGGAAGAGAAAAATTGATGAAAGGTGTCAATGCAGGATAGTCCAGATGATGGATAAGCAGCCCCATACAAGTTCCAAAGATATTCAAGCTGTCCTGCAGGCTCAGGGAGCATCAGTGTCAGCGCGAACTACTCGTCGATATTTAAATGAAATTAAGTGCTATGGCAGGAGACCCAGGAGGACCCCACTGCAGACACAGAGACATAAAAAAGCAAGACTACATTTTGCCAAAATGAAATTGAGTAAGCCAAAATCCTTCTGGGAAAACGTCTTGTGGACAGATGAGACCAAGATAGAGCTTTTTGGTAAAGCACATCATTCTACTTTTTACTGAAAATGGAATGAGGCCTACAAAGAAAAGAACACAGTGCCTACAGTGAAATATGGTGGAGGTTCAATGAGGTTTTGGGTTGATTTGCTGCCTCTGCCACTAGGTGCCTTGAGTGTGCAAGGCATCATGAAATCTGAGGATTATCAACGGATTTTGGGTCGCACTGTACAGCCCAGTGTCAGAAAAGCTGGGTTTGCGCCCGAGATCTTGGGTCTTCCAGCAGGACAAGGACCCCAAACATACATCAAAAAGCACCCAGAAATGGATGGCAACAAAGTACTAGAGAGTTCTCAAGTGGCCAGCAATGAGTCCAGATCTAAATCCCATTGAACACATGTGGAGAGATCTTAAAATTGCTGTTGGGAAAAGGCGCCTTCCAATAAGAGCCCTGGAGCAGTTTGCAAAGGAAGAGTGGTCCAACATTCCGGCTGAGAGGTGTAAGAAGCTTATTGATGATTATAGTAAGCGACTGATTTCAGTTATTTTTTCCAAAGGATGTGCAACCAAATATTAAGTTAAGGGTGCCAATAAATTTTGTGCAGCCCATTTTTGGAGTTTGGTGTGACATTATGTCCAATTTGCTTTTTTTCCTCCCTTTTTTGGTTAAGTTCCAATACAATGTAAAATAATAGAGTTCCCAGTTCTCAAATACCTCAACCAAAAAGGTTATACAATGGATGTTTACATACATTTTATTATAAATAACTTTTACACATAAAATTTCTCACAGGGCCTGTGTGATATAACATAAAATAACATAAAAATATACTTGATAATAAATGGACAATCTATAAAAAGGGAAAACTGTAAGATAGAAGAAAACTGTCCAGTGTGTATGGAAGGACACTTCTGAATATATATATATAACTGCAATAGTGATTGAATAGCAGTCAAATATATTCAGAAGTGTCCTTCCATACACACTGGACAGTTTTCTTGTATCTTACAGGTTTCCCTTTTTATAGATTGTCCATTTATTATCAAGTATATTTTTATCTTATTTCACACGGGCCCTGTGAAAAATGTTATGTGTAAAAGTTATTTATTATAAAATTTATGCATCTTTCCAAACATCCATTGTACAACCTTTTTGGCTGAGGTATTTGAGGGCTGGGAACTCTATTATTTTACATTCCATTGTCATTTCACCTGAGGGTACAGGTGCACCCAGTTAACCTCGTACAATTGATAATTCACATTTATTTACTCCTCATGCCATTTTAGATAGCAGGTGAAAAAGCTTTCGGGGGCATTCATACCGTTGCTATAAAGCAACTTGTAAAACAGACATAGATACACTCCTTCATTAGTATTATCTCCCATGATATTACTATCACAAAACCTGTACCTGTAGGTACATCAGCCCTGTCGCCAAATGATTTGTATATAAAATAATGTACCTCTGCATATTACAGTCCTACACTACCTAACAGCAGTATCATCATATCATAGTGCCAAAAATGTGGGTCTTGCCCCCCCCCCCCCCCCCAGATGCTCTATACTAGTGACACCCTTGGGCTAAAAAATATATTTTATTGGCACCCTGTCCTGAAAGAATAAGTGCTTAAAGGGGTATTCCGGGCAAAAACATATCCGATCGCGGGGGGCCCCCTGCTGGGACCCCCCCACGATCTCCCTGCAGCACCCACATTCTATGCAGGGCTGCGTCTCCAGTTTCAGAAACCTCCTGGTTTGCAGGACTGGGGACGTGACGTGACGCCACGCCCCCTCCATTCATGTCTATGGGAGGGGGCGTGATGGCCGGAAACAGGAGACGCAGCCCCGCATAGAATGCGGGTACTGCAGGGAGATCGCAGGGGGTCCCAGCAACGGGCCCCCTGCAATCTGACATCTTATCCCCTATCCTTTGGATAGGGGATAAGATGTTTTTGCCAGGAATACCCCTTTAAGTTGGCAATAGATTAGCTAGTTTAAAGTCTTACCAATTGTTCTTAACAGGCCTATGACTAGTACAGTCAGAGAATCCAGGCTGCAGGAATCTGAGACCTCTCTGGAGGAAGGTGTAGTCACAAGTGGCTACAAGTAGTTTTCTTTAGGTGATGTTAAAAATCAACCCAGGGGTAGTAAAACTTGTTTTCAAGTCTAGAGTAATCATACATAAATATAGCATTTACAAATCTAACTACATATTTATCATTTTATTGACTTCTCCAGTTTTACCATCAGGTGTGTAAAAATAGTTATATATATCTGTCCTCCTATTAAAGTGTTACTGACATTTCTCACTGGCGACAGGATATTTCTAAACTTTCCTGGCAGTCTAATAGGTCAAGACTTCCCCCAAGGCTTATGTGATCAGTCCCTTGTTGAAGTCCCACGCAAGTCTTTGGGACTCTCGGTTATTTGTCTGATCACAGTCTCGGGAAAGTTTTGCACTTTGAGACTGTGCTGAAAGTTAAAAAAAATATCCTGCTGCCAGAGCAAAATGTGGGTAACTCTTTAAAGCTGGAGATAAGTTGATACAACTGAGTAACAGAATTCTTTACCCGTAAATTAAATAACACTAGTAAAAGTATAAAATTCTAATTTCATCCAGTTCACTTTTGGCCTTTTACTTTTGCAGATGCTGAAGCAGTCACTGTCCAAGGTGCCCGAGGAGTGCAACCTTCCTCATTTTATAAGGTTTTCTCTTTTAGAAAAAAATTTTTGTATATAGCCAATGAAAATGGTTTGTGTGGTTTTGGTTCCATTACAATAAGTTCCATTTAAAATGCAAAAAATGTAATGAAAAAGTGGTGTTATTTATGTGGCAAGTACATTGCATTCGGAAAGTCAGACCCTTTAACTTTTTTCACATTCTGTTATGTTGAGGCCTTGTGCTAAAAGAAATCAAATTTTACCCCATCAATCAGCACTCAGTACCCCATATTGAGAAGGTCTCACAGCTGACATCTTTACATCTCATTCTAAGGCAAAAGATCTGCTTTTAGAGCTCAGAGACAGGATTGTGTAGAGGCACCGATCTGGAGACTGTTGCACAAGAATTTCTGCTGCACTGAAAGTTCCTTAGCCCCCATTTTGGCCTTAAGGACTCAGACAATTTTGGCCTTAAGGACTCAGACAATTTTATTTTTACGTTTTTGTTTTTTCCTCCCCACCTTCAAAAAATCTGAACTCTTTTTTTTATATTTTCATCCACAGACTAGTATGAGAGCTTGTTTTTTGTGCGACCAGTTGTCCTTTGTAATGCATTCACTCACTTTACCATAAAATGTTGCACCTAAAGGACTGTTAGAAACAAGATTCTCTGGTCTAATGAGACAAAACTTTTATTTTCTGGCCTTAATTCTAAGCATCACGTCTGGAAGAAACTAAGCATTGCTCATCATCTGCCCAATACCATCCCTACAGTGATGCATGGTGGTGGCAGCATCCTGCTGTATGGAGAAGGTGGGGGAGGCGGGGGTTGGGATGGGGTCACCGGCTGGGACTGGGAGACTGGTCAGGGTGGAGAGGAAACTGAATGGAGCAAAGTATAGAGATATTCTTAATGAAAACCTGATCCAGTGTGCTTTAGTTATTAGACTTGGTCGAAGGTTCACCTTCTAACAAGACAATACTCCTAAGCAGTCAGCCAAGACTACACAGGAGTAGCTTAGAGACCACTCTGTACATGTATTTCAGTGGCCCGGTCAGAGCATTTATTTCAATCCAAATAAATATCCATTGAAAATGGCTGTCCACCTTCAATGCCCATGCAACCTTACAAAGCTTGAAAAGATCTGCAGGGAAGAAGACTGGAGGCTGTAATTACTGCCATAGGTGCTTCAACTACGTTTTAAGGGGCTAAATACTTATTTATTGATTTTTAGTTTTTCTTTTTCAATAAATTAGAAAAGATCTCTAACATTCTGTTTTCACTTTAGTATGGGGCTGTGAGTGTGGAATGATGGGGAAAAATATCATTTTATTTATAAAAAAAAATTTCAACATAACAAAATGTGAAAAAACGTGAAAGGGTTTAAAGACTTTCCAAATGCATTTTTACATTACATGTTTTATTTCACAAGAGAAGCTTATAAAGTTGAAGGACAAATCCAGCCAAAAGTGACTTTCTGACATATCATACATATACATTAAGGCTACCCACAGGTAGCTTTCCGGATTTTCGGCTGGAGAATTCTGCAAGTAACATAATCATCCGCTTGAAGAATTTAAGCAGCAGGAAACACGCTGCGTATGTGCTAGGTGTGACCCTATGCTAAATGGTCAAAAGTATATGAACACCCTTTCTAGTTATTGAGTTTAGGTGTTTCAGTCTTACCCTTTACTATCATGGGCATAAAATGAGCATAAAGCCATGCAGTTTCCATAGACAAACCAGTAATATGAGTCATTCAGAAGAACTGAGTAACTTTAAAGGTAACCCTGTCATACAAGGGTCTGTAAAGATATGGTTGAATAGGTTGGGTGCAGAGAAACTAAAGGGGCTTGAACAGAGCTGTAACGTGAACCCCATCAAACACCTTTGACGTTATTTAGAGTACCAGTTGTAAGACAGATCTTCTCATCCAACATCAGTACTTGGGATGGGATGCCCAGCCAGCTCATATAGGTGTGATGATCAGGTGTCCACATACTTTTGGCCCTTAAGTTGTTTGTTAGCAGATTACATGAGTGCAGTCTGTGATCTTGTACTGCAAACAATTTCCAAAATATATTGTGCTAAAGACATCCAGTGCCACTGAAAGATTTTCGCAAAAAATCTTACTCATTCTAAACACACGGCCATTCAGATCCTAGTAATTCAGTGGAACTTCGCTTAGTGTTATGTTAGAGATTTTTAGTCATTGAAATGTCATTCGGCATTCTTGGCTGGTTTTGGTAATTTAGTTTCCTTGTTTGAAATCCCTTTTTTTCTTTATGCTCTAGTTGTATTGTGAGCCTTATTGTCTTTTGTTTAAAGGGGTTATCCAGGAAAAAAATTATTTTTCATATATCATCTGGCTCCAGACAGATTTGTAAATTACTTCTATTAAAAAATCTTAATCCTTTCAGTACTTATGAGCTTCTGAAGTTAAGGTTGTTCTTTTCTGTCTAAGTCCTCTCTGATGATGTGTCTTGGGAACCGCCCAGTTTAGAAGCAAATCCCCATAGCAAACCTCTTCTAAACTGGGCGGTTCCCAAGACTTGTGTCATCAGAGAGCACTTAGACAGAAAAGAACAACCTTAACTTCAGAAGCTCATAAGTACTGAAAGGATTAAGATTTTTTAATAGAAGTAATTTACAAATCTGTTTAACTTTCTGGAGCCAGTTGATATATATATATATATATATATATATATATATATATATAAAAGTTTTCCTGGATAACCCCTTTAAGCACATATGTGTTGGCACGATGCAGAAGCATCTCTAGAAGTTCGATAGTAAGGTACTAAAGGGGGTGGGGGTGGTTATCTTTCCAAGAACAATAGAACATGGTCCTAAAAATGTAACAGGGCCAATCCCTTTCCCCCCTGACATCATTAGTCATGAGGCCCCCATACACACTAGCTGATTGGCTGGTCTCACTGGAATCAGCAGGTTTAGCTAATGTATACTAGGGCCTTCAGGTAGTGAGCCATGATCTTGTGAACTGATTTTATGAATGTACATACTTTGTGTTGGTTTACACATACCCCTCTTTACATCTTTACAGTAAGTGTATGCTACTTACATAAAATGCTTTGTTCTCAGCATTTCCATACCCTTAATACTGTGTTATACCTTATTGGTACCTTACGGGAAAACTTTGAGTTAAGCAAGACCTTACGTATACCCAGTAGGTGTATATAAAAAGTAATCTGGATATAGTTATACAACACAGCTCAGGACAGATCTTTTGTGGCCTACCCATAGATCTCTTGATACCTATGACTTATAGAGAACCCTTCTGGAATAAGACCTTTAAATGAAAAGGATTTCATACTTTAAAAACATGATTATAAGCTGCATATAGCTAAATGACAAAGAGTCACATATACACCTCTTGAAGGTCCTATGCTGACAGCCATAATCGCCACACAAGACACATGAATATGACAGCCATTTACATTATTGCTGCAGATTACTAAACAAAGACTTCAGCCCAGGAGTGGCTTATACTGAGGTTTTTGAAAAAGTCAGAGAGCCCTATAAAGGTTTGCTATATGGGTTCTTAGCACTGCAGAAGTAGTTTCCTTCCTTTTCAGCTCTGAAAAAGTTCTATTTCAAACAAATATAAGGCACCCCAACATTTCTGTCTTCTTGGACCCATATAGTGACGGTTTACTTGCCAATGAACTATGCATTGGTAACAAAAAAGGGGGGGGGGGAAATAAGGATATAAAATGTAGTAAAAATGATGGTGCCATAGATGAATAAACAGTTTTGACAACTTGTATTAAAATATCTCCATAAAATTTATAATTAAGGACAAATTATTTATTACATAAAAAATTTGAAAAAGGATTGTATAATTTACTTGTAAATATAGCTGTTTTAATGTCATTTTTCATTATCACAAATCCTAACAATGGATTTTGATTGTAACAATTGTTTCCAGGTATGTGCCACATATCTTGATGGATACAGAGCTACTGCTGTATGTGCTGTAGGAGGGCCACGGTCGGCAGAAAAAGGAAGGCGTACAGCAGAGAGCATTTTGAAGAGGTAACAAAACTTTTATCAATTGCAACTTTCCAAAAAATATATTGTTTCCATTCCTGTTGATTATTTTTTAAACAAGCCTTTAGACACTTACTCCGCAACCTTCCTGTCCTGCTACAAACCGTTTTGAGGATGTCCTTGGTATTATACAATGCTTATTTGATGTGTCCTATTTTGATCCCATTGCATTTGGGAACTGTACAAGAAATGTGTTTCTGCCTTTCGTACCTATGCCAGACAAGGTGACATTCCTAAAAGTTTGACGTGATTAATATTGTTACTTCTGTGTTTCTTGCTTCTTTAGAACTCGAGAAATGTTTACACAGCTTGGTTTGGAGGATTATAGCTCAGTGCATTTGCAGGTTATTGGCGCTGAAGATGTATATGGGCCACACGCGAGGGGCAAAGATGTAAGCAGTTCCAATTTTTTTGTGAGAGTCTAAATGAGTGTATAATAAAGAGTACTTTTATCTCAATCTAATTTAGCCGCTAACTATAGTGCTAGAGTAACACATCGATTCCTGTGTATTTGGAAAATCTATTGGGCAATCTCTATTTCAAAAGGGTTATCTGGCAAACAAAGAAAAAAAAAACACATACTTACCACTGATCGACGGAGCAGGGGCAATGGCTCGTGCTGACCCAGATCCCAGAAGTGTGGTGCATCAAAACAGGGATCTGTGACAGATATTACAACACAATAGGCAGTAGGGATCGACCGATTATCGGTATGGCCGATATTATCGGCCGATAATCACGATTTTGGGCATTATCGGTATCGGCAATTACCTTGCCGATAAGCCGATAATGCCCCGCACCGCCACTTATACCGGAATATCGGTATAAGTTATCGGCTATTGGCCCTAACCTCCACCGATTATCGGTAACGGCCCTAAAAAAACGATATCGGTCGATCCCTAATAGGCAGCACTTCTCCACTAAAGTACTGTTGGTAAAATTCTATTTTGACATCAATGTTCTCTGTATGTATGTGTGTGTATATATACATATATATATATATATATATATATATATATATATATATATATATATATTATGTGTGTGTGTGTGTATATGTGTGTGTGTGTGTGTATATATATATATATATATCAATAAAAACTCTGTTCCCACTCAATATATATGAGCACAAATATAAAGAAAAGCTGCTCGGTTGGATAACCTATTTAATATTTAAAGGAGTATTCAGTGCCACTGAAAATCTGACTCTTTCTAAACACATGGCCATTCAGATTCTAGTAATTCAGTGGAGCTTCGCTTAGTGTTATGTCAGAGATTTTCAGTCATTGAAATGTCATTCGGCATTCTTGGCTGGTTTTGGTAATTTTGTTTCCTTCTTTGAAATCCCTTTTTTCTTTATGCTCTAGTTGTATTGTGAGCCTTACTGTCTTTTGTTTAAAGGGGTTATCCAGGAAAAATCTATTTTTTATATATCAACCGGCTCCAGAAAGTTAAACAGATTTGTAAATTACTTCTATTAAAAAAAATCTTAATCCTTCCAATAATTATTAGCTGCTGAAGTTGAGTTGTTCTTTTCTGTCTGGCAACGGTGCTCTCTGCTCACATCTCTGCTTGTCTCGGGAACTGCACAGAGTAGAAGAGGTTTGCTATGGGGATTTACAAATTTGTTTAACTTTCTGGAGCCAGTTGCTGTATAAAAAAAAGTTTTTCCTGGATAACTGCTTTAACTATAGGGAAAAATTTAATAACAGTTGCAATTTTTTTTAATGTACTTTTGAATATTAGACCCTTATCCATTTATATGCTTTTAGTAATACTCTGTGACATATTTCAGCTTGTTCGGGAAGCAGTCATTTGGCTTGGTGTTCATCACAAACAGAAAAAAGCTCTAGAAATCTTTGCAAGGGAGATCGCACCTGCAGGCACTGGAATGGGTAAATCTATTTCTCTTACCCCTGTTGTATAATTGATATGACTGATGGAAACAAATGTAAAAGAATAAAACAAAGTTCAAAATTTTACTGTCCACAGAGACTGCACTGAGGCTGTCTGTACATGTAGTTGTTTAAACTGCGTTGCCAAAAACACACACAGGTTTACTGCAGTTTTCGGTCAGTGAAACACAGTGTGAATGCGCTTCACCTGCACAAGCCACATTGGTGGAAAAGTCCTTCAGAAATACACAGCAAAATCTTGTTTTTTCTTTGTTTTTGGTTTTTGCTCGGTTTATTGTCCATTGACGGGCTCCATGGCAATCGAAATCTAATGAAAAATATGTATATCTATAGTTGTTTCTATAGCCATAGCAGCCACAGCAGTTAATGGGGATCACAGAGGTTGAAAATGCATACTTCAGTTCTGCAACATAGTTACACTTTGTAAACAAGACTGTGTTGGCTAGTTGCTATTAGGGCTGTTATACCGGTTCATACCGAATACCGACATTTTTGTGCTGCACGATATGAATTTTTCCCATACCGCAATACCGGTTTAGCCCCTCCCCCTCGGGAATGAATTATCAGCCCAGCGCAGCGCTGCCCCCACATCGGGGAACTAATCATATGTGACCCGCCAGCGCTGTTCTGCTCCACGCCTCCCCCCCCAAATCATGTTACCCGCCAGCGCTGTTCTGCTCCCCCCCAATTAATTATCAGCCCAACGGGTTACTACTCACATATGTCACCCGCAAGCACTGCCCTCTTCATCTTTGTTGGGGGCAACCTGCGCTGGGACTCTATACTGTACGCCAGTGGTCTCCAACCTGCAGACCTCCAGATACTGCAAAACTACAACTCCCAGCATGCCCGGACAGCCGTTGGCTGTCCGGGTATGCTGGGAGTTGTAGTTTTGCAACAGCTGGAGGTCCGCAGGTTTGAGACCACTGCTGTACGCTGTATCCCTATGCCCGGGCTGCAAAATATAAAGAAAATAAACTTTAACTTACCTACGTCGGCCTTACACTGGGGACGGGAACATCCGACAGCCGTCAGCCTATCACCATCCGCAGCGATGTCCCGCCCCTGCCAGTGATAGGCTGAGCCCACTGTCATGTAAGAAGCCGGCTGCGGACGGTGATAGGCTGATGGCTGTCCGACGTTCCAGTCCCCAGGAACAGCGTGAGGCTGACGTAGGTAAGTTAAAGTTTATTTTCTTTATCTTTTGCAGCCCGGGCATAGGGATACAGCGTACAGCAGTGGTCTCCAACCTGCGGACCTCCAGCTGTTGCAAAACTACAACTCAGCATGTCCGGACAACCGTTGGCTGTCCGGGCATGCTGGGAGTTGTAGTTTTGCAACAGCTGGAGGTCCGCAGGTTGGAGACCACTGGCGTACAGTATAGAGTTCTATCGCCGGCGGCCCCCAACAAAGAGGAGGAGGGCAGTGCTTGCGGGTGACATATGTGAGTAGTACCCCGCTGGGCTGATCATTAATTGGGAGGGGAGCAGAACAGCGCTGGCGGGTAACATGATTTGGGGGGAGCAGAACAGCGCTGGCAGGTAACATGATTTGGTGGAGGGGAGCAGAACAGCGCTGGCGGGTAACATTATTTGGTGGAGGGGAGCAGAACAGCGCTGGCGGGTAACATGATTTGGGGGGGAACAGAACAGCGCTGGCGGGTAACATGATTTGGTGGGGGGAGCAGAACAGCGCTGGCGGGTAACATGATTTGGTGTTGGGGAGCAGAACAGGGCTGGCGGGTAACATGATTTGGTGGGGGGGAGCAGAACAGGGCTGGCGGGTAACATGATTTGGTGGGGGGGAGCAGAACAGGGCTGGCAGGTAACATGATTTGGTGGGGGGGAGCAGAACAGGGCTGGCAGGTAACATGATTTGGTGGGGGGGAGCAGAACAGGGCTGGCAGGTAACATGATTTGGGGGGAGCAGAACAGGGCTGGCGGGTAACATGATTTGGTGGGGGGGAGCAGAACAGGGCTGGCAGGTAACATGATTTGGTGGGGGGGAGCAGAACAGGGCTGGCAGGTAACATGATTTGGTGGGGGGGAGCAGAACAGGGCTGGCAGGTAACATGATTTGGGGGGAGCAGAACAGCGCTGGCGGGTAACATGATTTGGGGGGAACAGAACAGCGCTGGCGGGTAACATGATTTGGGGGGAACAGAACAGCGCTGGTGGGTAACATGATTTGGGGGGGGGGTGAAAGAAATACCGTTATATACCGTGGAACCGACATAAGTTACAAAAATACCGTGATACACATATTTGGTCATACCGCCCAGCTCTAGTTGCTATGTAGCTCTTTTGTGTACAATTTATATGCTATCAACTACCATGAAAGCACATTTTCTTTCTCTACAACTATAGAAAGCAAAGCAGTCTTTTTCTGAAACCAATAAACGTGATGAGATTGTACACTCACTGGTCACTTTATTAGGTACCCCCTTTCAGAACAGTTTTTTTTTTTATGGCATACTTTCTACAAGATGCTGGACTCATGATGCAGATCTCTTGTTCCACCACATAGCAAAGGTGTTCTTATTAGATTGAGATCTGGTGACTGTAGAGGCCATTGGAGTACAGTGAACTCATTGTCATGTTCAAGAAACCAGTTTGAGATGATGTCATTTTTATGCATTATTCTGCTGGAAATAGTTATCAGAAGATGGAGATACATTGTGATCATAAAGAGATTGACATGTTGACATGATTGACATGTTAGAAACAATACTCAATATGCAATATTGCATTTATACACTCTGTGATCCCTCAACTTAAGTCTTTTCTGGACCATTGTTGCTTGAAACCAGACTCAACATACAATGCTACGGACAGTCCAGATCTGCAAAATGTGTCAATGGCTGTAAGAACCGACCAATCAGAATGAGTATTTCACTGGCAAAACACCTGTATTACTGAAGTGCATGCACTGACTGGCTATCTGGTGGGACTACATGTTCAGTACTACTCTGTACTTGTGCCAGGATTACCTGCTCTTTTAGGCACCAGATGGGGACGGCTCTATTTTTTTTTATTTTTTAGGGGAACTGTGTACTTTACAGGACCCTGGAGAAGTTCCTGTCCTCAACATAGACAGTGATTTACAGCTCCCAGCAGATCTTTCTTACTTTTATATGTAAGGGACTAGCTTTATCTGTATTAGTTATCTACTTATATTTTATTTTTAATCCAGAATTTTTCCTATTTGTGGATAACATTTTGGGGGCTTTAGAACCAATTACCAGGTTTCCATAGACTTATAGTCTCCACATACAATGGTTCCAACATACAATGGTCATCCTAAAACCAATTATTGTTGTAATTTGATGGACCACTATACACATATACATGTATGTAAAAGCAGCCCTATTTTGACATAAAACTGCATTAGAATGTTATAGCGATAGCTGTAATTGCCAGATGGCTGTTTTTATTTCTTTTGTCACTTTGTGTCCCTGTCCTTTTTTTTCAACTTTATTACGAAATCAATTATTATCTTTCTGTATAATTAACAACATTTTAAAACTTGACCTTCAAAAATATGTTGGGTCTGGCTGTGAAGATACCGAGATGGCTGTGTTTTTGTACTTAACGCTATATTTACACAAGAGAGTTCAGTCAATGGTCAAATGTTCTAAATTAACACAACAAATGTCCCTGTCATCTCTCATTTACACAAGGCCATGCTCATGATTTCATTAAATCTAGTTCAGAAATCCCTTCAAGCACGTGAAAGGGCTTGTTTCCAATAGTCTGAGATTAAATACGGAACTTGCAATATTTCAGTACTTATTTCAGTGCTTTCACTAGGGTATATCTAAGGGGCCTCTTTCCTTTGCTTACAGCCTATAGATACATCTAAATTAAACTGCTGGGTTTAGCATTTGGCTCCAGTGCCAATTGTAAGAGCAAAATTGTGATTGTCCATCACAGCCCCACTTATGTGGTTTGTTTTGAGGGCACACTGCTGTATACATGTACCACACTATCCATAAAACTCTTGACATGTCACACAGTAAGGTTAACATTTTGATCAAGTCTGGGTGTTCAGACCCTTATCAATCTCTACATAGAGCTTGATTCACATGTGGGTGAGCTCTTCACTCCCTAGTTACCTGCTCTCCCCGACTGCATACCGCAGTCTCAATTGTAAGTCGATGGGTCCCCTTGCTTCAACAAGACAAATTGAGCAGGAAGCTGAGGAGGCAAGCACTTAGCTGCATCCTTCTGTTGGTTCTATCTAAGGATCGGTGAGGGTCTAAACCAGGCATAGGCAACCTTCGGCACTACAGATGTTTTGGACTACAACTCCCATGATGCTCTTACAGCCAAAATGCTGACAAAGCATCATGGGAGATGTAGTCCAAAACATCTGCAGTGCCGAAGGTTGCCTATGCCGGATCTAAACAGTCAGATGCCCATCCATAAAAAAATGTAAATATCTGTGTAATGTGTCAAAAGTTTTTTAAAATGAGAGTAACATTTTAACACGCTGTAAGTATGTTGTCCGGGTGAGAATGAAAAAAATGATGCTCATAGGGATTATCTGATTTAACTGAAAAACTAATTACAGCAGTTATGGGTGTAAAAAATTAAAATACACCATATTCACCTTGCTGAGTCCAGCACACTTCTCCAGTATGTCCCGGTGCCTCTGTTTACTACCCCCGAGGACATGCGTTTCCACCTGTGCTGATGACATAATGTCACCAAACACTGAGGCTGTAGTGTGTTCAGAACGTCATCACAGTTCAGGAAGAGTGTGTCATCTGGGGAAACATACAAAGACACTAGGGCCTCAATATATATTGATTTATTACAATGAGGAGGTCAATGATCTTAAAGAGTAATAACAAAAAACTTTTGCATGGAAATTGTTTAATTACTTTATTTGTGGAATAAAAATTGTAAAGGTATCTGCAAGTATTCACAGTAACCAAAGTATGAGCACATGACCTGTAATTCACATTGAGCTGACCTCCATTTGACTCCACTATGGCAGCTGGTTAGTGTAGTATGAGATTTCAAAGTGCTTCCTTATTTATAAATATTATGACTGATAACAAGTACATAGCAAGTTTAGGACACTGTGGAAAAGAAGTCATAAGTTTAACGGTTTGACCTACCCCCTGTTTGACCCCACTCATACAGATAATGGCTAACTATGTCAAGACCTTTCCAAGCCAACAAGGGCAATGGCTTAGTGACAGTGTATTTCCCTATACATGTCATCAAAACAACACTGTTGACTATAAGACATATGGATCCATTCTATCTTGAGAACTTTACTTTCCCACAGTATTACCATTAATAAATTAATAGGAAGGGAAATGTGCAATGCAGGGCAATGCATTTGCTGTACATACTGTTCGAATTATATTGTAGAACTACAAAAATTGGAAATGGATGTCATTGTCCCTATTTCTTTTTTTCCTGGGTGGATTTTTTCTATGTATGTGTGCCCAAATGTAGTTGATGAACTTGTCATAACAAGACATTTCCCAGCCAACAAGGTCAGCAGTTACAATATAGTGGTACTATTTTGCTGCCCATACCATATCTGTGAGTAGTGGCACTAGCACCACACATCCCTGGCACAAACCGTTCAAAAACCACTTTCAACTGTATCTGTGTCCTCAGGATGTGGATACAGTTAAATCATATGGCCCTTACATTTTCTGTCTGGTAGGCAACTTACTGTTGTAGGCCTATATCTTATAGTGCATCAGGACAAGGCACAAGATATACGCATTTCAGGCAGCAGGATTATATTACTACATTAAGTGTGCATACGTGAGGCTGCTGACCTCACAAGATATAAGATGCGTCATCTGCTCCAACTGTTGTTGGATCAGGGGGAGATGGTTGTAAGTTTCTAGGGCACCATTACTTATCAGGAGGCAAAAGGTAGAAATTTATATTTGGTGGGAGGCATATATCAAGTAGTTTTTACTACTTAGTAACAGGTGGCACAGAGTTGGGCAATTGTACTGTGTGGTAGGCACAAAAGGGCAGTGTTGTGTATGACAAAAGCATGCTCGCTATAATTGTTTTGGGGCATAAAGAGGACATTATTACTGTGTAATGAGCACAAACACGGCATTACTACTTTGTAGGGGCACAATAGTGGGCATTATTAGTATATGAGCACACTAAATTGGCATTATTACTGTGTAGGGGACACAGTGGTGGGTATTACTAATAGTGCCCTCCTTTTAGGTTTCACAGAGTAATGTTTTGGATCACTGAAATTGCCACTATTACTGTGTTGGGTAAAGAAGGTGGTACAAGTAAGATACTTTTTATTTGATATTTATGTGTCAGGATGTTGTTACTATTACTTAGTGAGCTGTAGGTTAGCAATAGAGTGGATGCTCTGGTAATCTTAGCTGAGGCTGGGCCCATGAGGCAGTTCACTATCATAGCACCTTTCCGCAGCACAAGCACTTTACATGAATTGGCCATATATATGATTGCATAATAACGCTGCACCTCGTATCCCCACATTTTTTGTTGGATGCCTTTTTGCCTTTTTAATATTATTATTCAGTGTTTATTATGTAATTTTCAATAAAATGTATTATATTTAAAAAAAAAAAAAAAAAAAAAGGAAGATGGTTCTATTACCTTGTGGGGTACAAAGAGGGGGCACTTTGAAGTTTCAGTTCACTGTTATTATCTGGGGCACAATATGGGCACTGTATGTCACTATTTTAGGTAGCCTTTCGGGCCCTATTGCAAGTATTATAATAGAGGCAGCAACAGGTTGAGAAATGCTAAGGTGGGTTGACAAATGAGGAGCCAAAGATGACTGACTGGAAGAAATCTTTATGACTATCTTAGAAAGTTGGAAAACAAATTAAGTAAATGGCTACAGCCATAGAATACATTGATAGGTAGTCATTGGATGAAACTGGAATTTATTAACTCATATCTGCACAGTCCCTGTGTGTGTATCTGTATCAAAAGATGTACACTGATTGGTGGTAATATTAATGTTCTTTTAGTGATTTTATAAAAGTATGTTAATATTTAGTCACTATTTAAAGAGTATCTGTCAAATCCCACAAAAAGAAGAAAAATGTTACTCTGTACCTAATCATCCTGATCATGTACTATTTTGTGTCTAGGACCTATATTTCTCTCACACATACCTTCTTTCTGTTGCTTACTTGGTTTGTCGTTCTGTCCTCACTCTCCATGACTCATCTTCCTCCCTGAGTCTGCTGTGCTGTGGTTGGTCTCCTCATCCAATCACTGCAGGTTGCTCTGTAACCCCCTCCTCTTTGCTGCAGTCAGATAGATAGATAGTACAGGAGTAAGCACAGAGGAGTGCTAGTCGCACCCTTACTTACTAGACTTAGTACATGCCTGTGCTTCAGCTGGCACAAAGATGATGCTGCAGCCAGACAGGATTTTGTTCTGGATAGTATGTGGATCCCTAGTGATCATTCTTATAAGCCATGATTTCTATAAAAAGGAAATAAAAAAACATATATGATGTATATTAGAAAGGTTAATGTTTTGCCAAGATGTGCAAAATATAAAAAGTGTTTGATTCTGAAAAATCCAATTTAATGGTAACCATGGTTATGGTGTATTGGTATATAGGCATCGTACAGTGGTATGTTGATTTTTGTATAGTGTTGGAGGCAATACTTAATTATTGGTCCTGGTATAATGGTATTCTATAATGTTTTTTTGTTAGAGAGCGAGATATGACTTTATGGTTGTATCTCCGATCTTTTTAGATCCTAGCGATGTCCCTGTCACTTGACTCAGCAGCAGTTTTACCATTTATGGACACATTGTTTATGTGTACAGTTTTTAGTGGAATTGTTTCTGTACATAATATAGTGCTAATATTTATACTTACTCGATATATTGCTTTTATTTACACTTCTGTTGGTGACGGTTTATTTCTCTACATAAAATCAGAACAACAATGTTGACTGAAATACATATGGATCCATTCTAACTCGAGACCCTCACTTTCCCACAGTTTTCTCATTAACATTAATAGGAAGTGAAATGTGGAAGAAGTGCTATGTTAATGATCAAAGGGTTCACACCTTGTTACCTATATCCCAGTCAGCCAGACTTTCCTAAACCCTGCATTGCCTGTAGTCTGTTAGGCAGAGAATAACAACTCTATCCCCAACCTCTGGGAATAAGGAATTCTCACGAACCCTAAATGATCAAACTGTTCTACTGAACTCTGGTCATAGGTAAGTAACATTTACAGCAGACAGACATCTATGCCAATACCAAGCCATATGACATTTGTAAAAGTGTACATATAGCTTTATATGAATAGGAGCTGAGCTGCATTACTAGGCACAGCAAAAAAAAACAAAAAAAACAGATCTTGGCCAATTACGTACTTTAAACTGATCTACTGGTTAAACAGGACTCGTTGTATGTGCCATATCAGACATTATTGGTTTTCGATGAGCTGGGCCTTGCCATTCTGGTCAAGTTTCATTAAACCAGATTTTTAGTTTAGTATTCTCTAACATGTAGCTGAATACACAGGTTAATAGTGCCGGTGATGCTTATTTAAAAACAGTTTACCTTAAAATCCATTATGCCGTTCTAGAAAAAAACTATATTCATCCAGATATGCTACTGATCTTCTTTGAGGAATGGAAGGGCTCTCCAGCTTCTCAGCAATGATTATCCTGGCTGGTCCGGTCAGATGACACTGCCCCCATCATAAATATTCATGTTTGACATGCTGAGGCTCCATCCATGTGACCTGTTGTACAGAAACTGGGCTGCTCACTACTCTCTGGTGTAGCGACAATGCAGAATAATCATTGCTCAGAGAAGCTTCTATTCCACGAAGAAGATCTCTGAGCAATGAAGGTAAACTGGCTTTGAATTGGCATCACCTACACTTTTATCCTGTATATTCAGGTCAGTGCTGGTGATGCTGCTGTCAATTTCTCTTCAATTGCTGTTTTTGCTGTGCGTCTGCAGCCATATGTAGCTTTTGTGCAAATCTGCTCATTCATGAACAGTTATTTCTATTAAAAGGAGACCTGGCCCTCATTTACTATTTTTTCAGGTTTTATTTCCCCTTTTTCATGTTTTTCCTTTTAAAAGTAAGGATTGGATTGTAATAAAAATAGAAAACCATGCCCATTTTTCGGAAAAAATTGCTCAAAATGATGAACAGAGTGGAATAAAGGTCATTTTGGCACACAGTGTAAATAAATAGAGTGAAATGCATGTCCTTATTTTTTTTTACCATAATTTACATAGAACTCCCATAGTACATGAGGCCTGTGTGTCTTACCATTTTAAATATTGTGCTCAATCATTATCCTTTATAAAAAGGACAGACAACACATCATGACTTATGTTCTAGCAGATAGTTAGAAAAAAGAATTCTCTTTTATTACATTTCATGGTTTTATTTTTCAGCTCCTGGCCTCACTGCTGTTGTTGGTGGGCGTCCTCGAATGTAAGTGTTACCATTCTGCACGGTACTGTATTTTTTGTTTGGGAACACAATGACAATTTCTGTGCTTATAGAAAGGGAATGTCCCACATATGATTGAATAGAAAACACCTTATCAATTTTTTTTCATTTTAATTTTTTATTGTTAAATAGGTCAGATTAACAAACCGGGCTGTTGAGGAAAAACTTTAAAGGGATCCTCTGGTTTGAACAATCTTCTCTTAATTTATAGAGCCCTAGAATAAACCTAATATAAGGTATTACTGCTTCTGGCAGCCATAACGTAGAGCTTGATGACAATGACTTGGAACCCCTTTCCAATATCTAAGATCAATGTCTTATTAATGGTTATGGTAAAAGGGTTGTCAGTTCCTTTAATATGTTTAGTCTATGCAGTACTCATCTGACTCTGACCAGAAAAACACCACTATTCTGTAAGATAGTGCTGATGTATGAAACGCTATTTTGTAAGATAGTGGATATATATATATATATATATATATAGACAATTTTCATGTTTGTTTTTTTTTGTAACCTACCATTTATTGAACATTGCACCAGAGTTGTGAATCACTAACATCTCTTCCTTTTGCCCTCACAGATCACCAGTCCTGAAGCCATTTTTCTTCCTATACCCAAGAAAAAATGTAGATGTGAGTGTGTTTGTGTGTTCATGTTATAGACTCATTAAGATAATGTAATGTAGCATCCTCAAGCAATTTGTATACAACAGAGGTTAAGCTAAACAGGTCACTTTTTAGCCCCTTTTTGAATATTGGCCCCACATTTGCTATGTCCAGACCCTATCACTATAGAATCCTTAAATATTAGAAAAAGAGGTCTGTCTATCACATTATTTAACTCCCTTAGAATGTGGGGGTTGATGCCATCTGGACCAGGTGTTGTTTTTTTTGTTTTTTTTTATTTTTTTTAAATCAGCTCTGCATTTATTTCTGGATTAGATAGGTGACATGTACTGGAGGGTTTACCTTATCATGCTACATTTCATTTAATTTAATTTTGTGAATTCTGTGAATACAGTGGAGTAAATTATGCTTTTTTATATGTATATATATTTATATATATATTTACCTTATCACGCTCTATAATTCCTCTCTTGTTACTTTTAGTTTCACATTTTTACTATTTATATAGTTAATGTACATTTTGAGGTTAGTTTTACTCTATGGCAATAATTCTCTCTGTCTCCAGCTTGTCCCCCATTCTGCACGTTAGTTGCTGGGTCAGGTCTGTTTTAGTATTAAATGGGCACTGTCAGATACAAAAAAATGTTATATCTTTTACATCTTGGCAAAAAATTAACCTTTCTAATGTACTTCATAAGAAAAATTTATTTCCTTTTTATAGAAATCATGGCTTATAAAATCATGGCTTTGTCCAAGCTGAGGCACAGGCATGGACAAAGTTCAGTAAGTGAGAATGGGCTGGCACTCCTCTGTGTCTGATAGGACAGGAGAGAGCACAGGGGAGTGCTATCGGACAGGAGAGAGAGCACAGAGGAGTGCTATCAGAAAGGAGAGAGAGCACAGAGGAGTGCTATCAGACAGGAGAGCGCACAGAGGAGTCCTATCAGACAGGAGAAAACACAGAGGAGTCCTATCAGACAGGAGAAAACACAGATGAGTCCTATCAGACAGGAGAGAGCACAGAGGGAGTACTATCAGATAGGAGAGAGCACAGAGGAGTGCTATCAGACAGGAGAGAGCACAGAGGAGTACTATCAGATAGGAGAGAGCACAGAGGAGTGCTATCAGACAGGAGAGAGAGCTCAGAGGAGTCCTATCAGACAGGAGAGAGCACAGAGGAGTGCTATCAGACAGGAGAGAGCATTGAGGAGTGCTATCAGACAGGAGAGAGCACAGAGGAGTGCTATCAGGCAGGAGAGAGCACAGAAGAGTCCTATCAGGCAGGAGAGAGCACAGAGGAGTCCTATCAGACAGGAGAGAGCACAGAGGAGTGCTATCAGACAGAAGAGAGAAAACAGAGGAGTGCTATCAGACATAGGAATGCTAGCTCACCCTCACTTACTGGACTTTGTCCATGCCTGTGCTACAGCTTGGACAAAGCCATGATTTTATAAGCCATGATTTCTGTAGAAAGGAAAAAAAAATTCTTATGAAGTATATTAGAAAAGTTAATGTTTTGCAAAGATGCACAACATATAAAAATTGTTTGAATCTGACATTTAAGTCCAGTAGAGCGCTCACCCTAGTCGGGTCCTGTAACATATGGGAGAGATTATTATATTTAGCTATAGAAAGAACCCCACTACCACAGGTTTCCGTTTCCCAGTAAAATCATTATTTTAGGGGTATCAAAAACTGAAGCCAATTTGACAAAAATAGTGTCATTTTTGGATTCCGCCTTCCCCAAATACTCTACTTAAGTTAAAACATAATTGGCAACATTGTGCTATGTTTTCTAAGTTATAGAATTACTGTGCATTTCAAAGAAGCTAGAAATAGTAGAATTGACAAGTTATTCTATCCAAACAATAAATGAATGAATCATAAGTACTTGACTAATTAGGAGATCATCATTTTCCATGTTCACACCTCTGTGTATATCACAGTAAAATTGTCAGTACCCTTCCTTTAAAGACAGCAAAATCCACAATGCTCCCTATATTAACTTGAAGCTTACCAAAGTAATAAAGATTTCCCAATAGCAGAATCTCACAGGGGAAAAAAAAAGTGTCAACTATTGGGAGATGTCCCCTATTGGGGAAAAAAGGCTCAAAACTCTTAATGACCGAATACTGTACTGTACTCACTCCAGAGTGTAAGTACCTATAAAACATGATAAAAGGCAATATTACAGTAGAATCTCCCAGTTCCGTTTAATCACCCCTTATCACCCCCTGTACAATTTCATCCCTGTGTCATCTTATTCCCTCTCTTTATCCCTCCAATGCCATTTCATTCCTCCCCCCCTTGTACTCACTGTGTCATTTTATTGTTCCTTTATAACCTGTGCCACTTTATTCCCCCTGTGCTATATGCCAAATTGTGGTGTGGCGGGTTGTGAGGTAAAGGGCAGATGTTATTACCCTAGGGGCAGATGGCATTAACCCCTTGTGTTCGTGATGCCAGGGCGTGGTTTATCCTTAACCAATCAAAGGTATACCGCTGGATCCTGGGCTAGGCACGGGGACAACGGTAGCTTTACTGAGGGTAGACAGTTTTTATAGTCTATGCAGTACAGCCAGGGCCCAAGGAGGTGACCAGTGACACAGAGACACAGGTTTGCTAGGACTTGTAGTTGAACTGGAGAATTTAGTGCAGGCCACACTGGGTAGACAGATGATTTGACTTGACTGACTTGTGACAGGACGGTGACTTTATCTTACTTGCACTTGACTTGTGGCTGCAGGACTTGACTTGAGGCCTTCACTCCTCTGGACACACACTCTAGGCACGACTTGACTGGACCTCAGCAGGAAGCAAGGGAGCAAAACAAAAAGAGCTAGCTCCACCCAGGGCTTATATGGGGGAGACTAGCAGGGAGCCCATAGGTCACTCTGGGGGTCAGCTGGTCACTGGTACCTTCTGGATAACAATCACATGGTACATTTTATTAAAGGTATAACACATCTTTTAATATCCAACATATATACAAATGGGGAAATAACTACTGAGGACACTGAGGGACACTGCCTGACAGGGCGGGAAAGGTACGGGGCAAAGCCATCCCGTACTGGGCCAATACAAAATCATCCCCCCTTACCACCTGTGCCACATCATTTCCCCTTTTTTACCCTCTGTGCAAATTCATCACCCTCTCTTTTCCACCCCCTGTAACATTGCGATTTGTGTTCCACTTAAGTACCCCTTTAATATGAGGTACTGCAATTCAGTGATTTCTGTAACTTTCAATGCGACTTCTGCTGTGTGTTTTGGGTCATTATCCTGCTGGAGGACACATGACCTGTGACTAGAGTCCACCCTGTGCCAGATGCAGCAAAGCCGCCCGAAACATAACCAAACCTCCTTCGTGCTTCACAGTAGGTACAGTGTTATTTTCTTTGTATGCTTCATTATGGCATCGGCCATCATAGAGCTCATGGAACTTCCCAAAAAGCTTCAGTTGTATCTCATCTGTCCAAAGGACATTGTCCCAAAAGCTTTGTGGCTTTTCGATATGCATTTTGACAAATCCCAGTCTTGCTTTTTTATGGTTTGCTTTCAACAGCGGTGTGCTCCTCGATCATCTTCCACTAAGACCACTTTGGCTCAAACAGCAATGAATGGTGTATTCTGACACTCATGTACCTTGACTTTGTAGTTCACCTCTAATGTCTTTGGAAGGCTTTTACCTCTTGCAGCCACATCCAGGAAGGTTGGCTGCACTCCCGTAAACCTTATCCTTCTGAATAATATATGTAGCAGTCACAGGAACATCAAGCTGCTTGGGGATGGTCTTATAGCCTCTACCTTTAACATGCTTGTCTACCATTTTCTATCTAATCTCCTTGACTTTCTGTGGTCCTTGTTCAGTTTGGTACATGCCATGATGCCAAACAGCTCAGTGAATATTTTTTACACTATCGGCCATGTTTACAAGCAGGAATTTCTGAGTGGAATGTAGCAGGAAAAATTCAGCTCGGAAATTCTGTTGTAGCAGAGTCCCATTGTGTTCAATGTGATTCTTGCTGCACTGTGCACACAATAGATTCTGAGCGGATTCCGTAGGAAGAATTGACATGCCGAAATAGGCATTTCCACCACGGAAATCCCAATTCCCGTCTCCGCAGAAAGAATTGACATGTCAATTCTTTCTACAGAATTCACTTGGAAATGCTTTGCTATCTATGGAGACAGCGCATTTCCCAGCGGTCCTAGCACCGGCATGTTCTGCTGGCAACCACGGTTTGTGGACTGTCCACCAGAAATTCTGGTCAGACATTCCGCAAAAATTCAGCCATGTGAAAGTGGACCTAAATAGGAAGACTGACCGATTACAAGTCTAGTCCAGTTTTGTTATTTTAATTTCAAAATGATTCTGTTGAATGACAATTCAAAAGTATTGTCTGATTTTCATCAGGTTATTTTAAGTAAATTTTTATTCATTATTACTCTTATTAGTTTGGGGAGCGTCGTATGTTTTTTTATCTTCAAAGGATGGGTACCGACAATTTTGTCCATGTCTGTAGCTTTGCTATTTTAGAAATTTTTTTTCAGTGTGCTACAATATATTGTAAAGTATAAACCCACCGATCTCTCCCTTTCCCCTGCCAGCAGCAATTCTTACTAAAAGGAGATCTGTTAGTATCTGTATGGTTATTATTCTTATTTGGGACCTCTATAAATAAGTTCCTGAAAAAGGGGGTTTCCCCAGTTGATGCACAATACTGAAACAGCCAGACATGCAGACTCCTGTTACTTTCATAGACTTTAATGGAGAAAGCAGTAAGCTTGCTTGGCCTACTTTCTGTCTTATTACATAGGTTATAGGGCCTTCCTAAATGTGGTGGTTCCAGAAGTGGAATGTCCACTATAAGGCATTTACAATGGTCACAATACCACTTACAAATAGGCATTACATGTCATTTAAGATTTGATTTCTCTGTACATCTTTCAGATTGAAATTTTTATGGATGGAAAACATATAGAAAAGTTTGTGGATGATCACTCTTTCACTGTGGATGAGTACATTTCTGCTGTAGAACCTGAAACACCAGTAGTGCCAAAAGGTATTTGGACATAAAAATTTGACCAGATTAAGTATATCTTTACATACTTTTCAAATAAAGGTTTATTTTAACTTTTAATGTAGGTAGGGTTTTTACACACAAGTAGGTGGGGGTTCTATAAGTGACATAAGTATGTTTTGTGGAGCATAATATTATGAGCATTTTATATAAAGTCACATAGAATTGTATATAAAGGTTAATGTTTGTAATTACACAGTAGGACTCGGGTGGACTGACTGGTGTTATGATCTTATTGCCTTATATTTGCACAGATTTGCCAAGTGGTCCTTATGTTTATCGATTAGAGGAACTGGCATACACTAGAAGTGGGGACAAAGGAAACACTGCAAACATAGGTAATTATACTTTAAAGAGTACCTCTCATGTTCTTGTTAAATTGTATAATCCTCCCAGTTTACTGCCCCATCATGATAAACCACCCTCTACCTTTATTTTTTATTATTTTTTTAGTTTTCTACCTTGACATTTCTCCATATTTTCTGCTCAGCCTCAGTCAGATTCACAGACTGGAAAGGGGTGTTCCCCAGCAGGCGTGACATCATCTGAAGCCAAACAGGGGAGAACTTCTTTCCTCACCCTGCTACACACAGCCCAGAGCCGAGCAGTGTGTGAGATGAGCTCTGATTGGGATAAGGCTGCACCCCCCCCACACAACCCCCTCCCCCCCTCCTCAGCATTTCCTGATTTTGGACTTCTGCCAGGCAAGAGTCCAAAGTCTGTGTAAAAGATGGAGGAAAATGTGCTCTGGACAAATAGGGAGACAACAAGTGGCATCTTTTTTAAACACAAATAAAACATAGAAAACTTCATTTTCTTTAAATGAGGTGCTGCAATTCAGCGATTTCTGTAACTTTCAATGAGACTTCTGCTGTGTGTTTTGGGTCATTATCCTGCTGGAGGACACATGGCCTGTGACTAGAGTCCAAGCTTCCTGACACTGGGCAGCAAATTTGGCTTCAGAATGCCTTGGTTGTCTTGCCACCCTCTGCCAGATGCAGCAAAGCCACCCCGAAACATAACCAAACCTCCTTCGTGCTTCACATTAGGTACAGTGTTATTTTCTTTGTATGCTTCATTATGGCATCGGCCATCATAGAGCTCATGGAACTTCCCAAAAAGCTTCAGTTGTATCTCATCTGTCCAAAGGACATTGTCCCAAAAGCTTTGATCACTCTTTCACTGTGGATGAGTACATTTCTGCTGTAGAAAAGTACATTAGAAATATTTTTTATATTTACCACAAGGGGTGCAGTAGCAAACATTTTTTAATAAGTTCCCATTTAAATATAAAAACATTTAAGTATTCTGCTGAATGGATCAAGTGTTTAGTACTATACTATTAGTACTATACTATTATTTTTCAGCTGCTGTAGGATTTAACCCCTAGACGGCAGAGGGCGACACAGGGCTCAGTAGGGCACCGATCGCCCTGTATAATGCTTTGCAATAGCATAGCATTGTACAACAAATGCAATCTAATGATTGCATATAATTGTCCCCTATAGGGATTTAAAAAGTGTAAAATAAATAATAATTTTCAAAACTTTTTTTTTTTGTCTAAACCCCCCCCAAATAAAATTAATAAACATATTTGGTGTCGCCGCATACAGAATTGCCCTGATTATGGAAATATAATATTTATGATCCTGCAAGATAGAGGTGTAAACGAAAGAAGTTGACAGAAATGCTTCTTTTTTGGTGACATCATAGATCAGTAATAAAAAGTAATCAAAAAGTCCCATCAAAACAAATAGAACACATTAAATCTACATCTCACACAAAATTAGCCCTGCATATGGAAAAATAGAATAGGGCAATTCTCAGATTCTTAGTATACTGATTTTTTTAAATAGTTAAACTTTTTTTTCATAGTAAAATAATAGCAAAACTACCATATATATTCGAGTATAAGCCGTGGTGGTGGGGGTTCTGCCGTCCATCTTCACTGCAGGGACCGTCCGCATTCCGGTGGGGAGGGTGAGCCGGTCCGGGCCGTCCATCTCCGGCCGGCCCCGGACTAGTGACGCTGCATTGACGCCGCCACGCAGGGACGTCCGTGTGCAGCAGCGCCCCCGACGTCACAGATGTCTGCTGCATGTGGATGTCCCTGAGCGGCGGTGTCAATTCAGCGTCACTAGTCCAGGGCTGGCACGGAGTGCAGAAGAGGGCCTCTCTGTGAAGATGGATGACCCGAGCCGGCTCACCCTCCCCACCGGTAGGCAACAGGACCCCTCCAAGAGAGCAACAACTGGGGAGGTGAGTAGACAACGAAAGAGGGGTCTGGATGATGACAGGGGGGATGATGATGGGGTGATGATGACAACGGGGTCTGGATGATGACAGGGGCGATATTGACAGGGGGTGATGATGACAGGGGGTCTGGATGATGACGGGGGGTTGACAGGGGTGATGATGATGGGGGTATGAACACAGGGGGGTCTGGATGATGATGGGGGTCCGAATGATGACAGGGGGGGGATGGATGATTACAGGGGGGATGATGTATTTCCCACCCTAGGCATATACTCGAGTCAATATGGTTTCCTAGGTTTTTGGGGTGAAATTAGGGGCCTCGGCTTATATTCGGGTCGGAATATAATATAATATACGGAATATAAATTGGGTATCATTTTAATTGTATTTACCCACAGAAAAAAAGAACATGTTATTTTTAAGATGGAGAGTTCAAAGGCTCTTAAAAGTCAAGTAGGAAAAAATGAAAGGACAAATATGAAAAGTGTCCTCAAGGCCAAGATGGGCTGTGTCCTCAAGATTAAAAGGGAACTGATAGGACAATTTTATTGTTGTAGTGCAGCACCACCATTGTGAGACAAGAGTCTAATAGATTCATGAGATACAGGCTCCGCCATGCTAGTCCGCTTATTGACAGCTTTTTCCTTATTACTGTGCATAGGGAGAAAGTTGTCAATCTTCGACTGGTGAAAGGGGAAGTCTGCATCTCTATAATACTCTGTTCTGCTGTTTATTAGTAGAGTAAGTGCTCTCTTTTTGTACTGTAGGTGTTGTGGCTCGTCACCCATTATATTACCCATATCTTAAAAGAGCACTTACATCGCAAGTTGTAGAAGAATATTTCCAACATTTACTGCAGAAAGAGAAGCCTGATGAACAACTCGTGACCAGGTATTTACTTCTACTGATAATTTGTTTAGACTTTGGGATATGTTCAATCAAGCTGTTCTATTGACCTGGCTAAATTCTAATGTGTCAGCACTGGTTATGATCTAAGATCCTTAGGGAACTGCTGCTTGCACCCTTTCGCACACACACTATAACTGAAGAGCACATCTGCATATGTGATACTTGTTGAAAATCTGTCAAGAGTAACTTTCCCCAGTTACAAAATAGACAAAAATGGTCAAAACTGTATTACACTAGATGCAAGCAGAGAAATTAAGAATGAGGTGTGTGACCCTGTTTATAACTTAATGCAAAAGTGAGGGGCAGTGATGATGGATCAATCAGTAATAGGTTTCAGTAATACAGTTTTAAATTGCATTTGTCAAATAAACATTTGGTTGGTAAACCGGCCACACAGTGTATAAGGTATTAACAGCTACAGTCCAGGCACACCTTTCTTATTAGGCTTCCTTGCTTTATTTCCTTGAATAAAAGCTTTTTCTTCAGTTAGGATCATTTGGAGAGGTGGGGCAGAAAGCTGCTATGCCTGGGTACTACAACACCTCTCTCAGCTTCTGTGTGAGGGATTGACACACACAGATCCCGCGCATGCGCTGTTCACACAGTCATTCTCAGAGCGATCCTGAAGCACTGTGAAAACTCAAGCGCAGGGAGTCATATATTTATAATCGTTTCACTTTTCAAGCTTAAAGGGGTATTCCAGGAAAAAAATTTTTTTATATATCAACTGGCTCTAGAAAGTTAAAAAGATTTGTAAATTACTTCTATTAAAAAATCTTAATCCTTTCAATAATTATCAGCTGCTGAAGTTGAGTTGTTGTTTTCTGTCTGGCAACAGTGCTCTCTGCTGAAATATCTGCTTGTCTCGGGAACTGCACAGAGTAGAAGAGGTTTGCTATGGGGATTTGCTTCTAAACTGGGCGGTTCCCGATACACGTGTCATCAGAGAGCACTTAGACAGAAAAGAACAACCTTAACTTCAGAAGCTCATAAGTACTGAATGGATTAAGATTTTTTAATAGAAGTAATTTACAAATCTGTTTAACTTTCTGGAGCCAGTTGAGATATATATATATATATATATATATATATAAAAATGTTTTCCTAGAGAACCCCTTTAACCCCTTAAGGACCCAGGACGTATGGGTATGTCCTGGGTCCCGGTCCTGCGATATAACGCGGGGTCTCACGGTGACCCCGCATCATATCGCGGCAGGCCCGGCATCATAGTGAAGCCGGGACCCGCCTCTAATAGCGCGCGACACTGAGCGGCTAAAAACGAAAGTGAAAGTTGCCGGTTAGCTCAGGGAGCTGTTCGGGATCGCCGCGGTATAATCGCGGCATCCCGAACAGCTGTACTACAGGAGGAAGGTCTCTTACCTTCCTTCCTGCAGTCCGATCGCCGATTGAATGCTTCAAGCCTGAGATCCAGGCTTGAGCAATCAATCGCCGAAAACACTGATTGATCCATTCCTATGGAGATGGATCAATCAGTGTAAAAGATCAGTTAATGCAATGTTATAGCCCCCTATAGGAGCTATAATATTGCATAAGAAAAGTGTAAAAAAATTATTAACCCTTTCAATTATCCCTTTCCCTAATAAAAGTTTGAAACACCCGGCATTTCCAAGAATTAAAAAAAACTGTGTAAATAAAAATAAACATGTGTGGTATCGCCGCGTGCGGAAATGTCTGAATTATAAAAATATACTGCTTTTTAAACCGCACGTTCAATGGCGTACGCGCCAAAAAATTCCAAAGTCCAAAATAGCGCATTTTTGATCACTTTTTATACCACAAAAAGTGAATAAAAAGTGATCAAAAAGTCTGATCAGAACAAAAATGGTACTGCTAAAAACTTCAGAAAAATGATCCCTCATAGCACCCTGAACACAGAAAAATAAAAAAGTTATAGGGGTCAGAAGATGACCATTTTAAACATATAAATTTTCCTGCATGTATTCATGATTTTTTTCTGAAGTGACACAAAATCAAACCTATACAAGTAGGGTATCATTTTAACCGTATGGACCTACAGAATAAAGATAAGGTGTCATTTTTGCCCAAAAAATTTACTACGTAAAAACGGAAGCCCCCAAAACTTACAAAATAGTGTGTTTTCATCAATTTTGTCGCACATTGATTTTTTTTTCCCGTTTCATCGTAGATTTTTGGGTAAAATGACTAATGTCATTACAAAGTAGAATTAGTGATGCAAAAAATAAGCCATCATATAGAATTTTAGGTGAAAATTTTAAAGAGTTATGATTTTTTAAAGTTAAGGAGGAAAAATTGAAAATGAAAAAATGGAAAAAGCCCGGGTCCTTAAGGGGTTAACAAAGCTCCAGGAGGTGAAACACAATTGTCCACGCCACCTCTACAATGGGATTTTAACCCCTTAAGGACCCAGCCATTTTACACCTCAGGACCCGGCCATTTTTTGCACATCTGACCACTGTCACTTTAAACATTAATAACTCTGGAATGCTTTTAGTTATCATTCTGATTCCGAGATTGTTTTTTCGTGACATATTCTACTTTAACATAGTGGTAAAATGTTGTGGTATCTTGCATCCTTTCTTGGTGAAAAATCCCAAAATTTTATGAAAAATTTGAAAATTTTGCATTTTTCTAACTTTGAAGCTCTCTGCTTGTAAGGAAAATGAATATTCCCCCAAAAAATTTTTTTATTCACATATACAATATGTCCACTTTATGTTTGCATCATAAAATTGATGCGTTTTTACTTTTGGAAGACACCAGAGGGCTTCAAAGTTCAGCAGCAATTTTCCAATTTTTCACAAAGATTCCAAACTCACAATTTTTCATGGACCAGTTCAGGTTTGAAGTGGATTTGAAGGGTCTTCATATTAGAAATACCCCACAAATGACCCCATTATAAAAACTGCACCCCCCCAAAGTATTCAAAATGACATTCAGTCCGCGTTTTAACCCTTTAGGTGTTTCACAGGAATAAAAGCAAAGTGAAGGAGAAAATTCACAATCTCCATTTTTTACACTCGCATGTTCTTGTAGACCCAATTTTTGAATTTTTACAAGGGGATAAAGGAGAAAATGTATACTTATATTTGTAGCCCAATTTCTCTCGAGTAAGCACATACCTCATATGTCTATGTAAAGTGTTCGGCGGGCGCAGTAGAGGGCTCAGAAGCGAAGGAGCGACAAGGGGATTTTGGAGAGTACGTTTTTCTGAAATGGTTTTTGGGGGGCATGTTGCATTTAGGAAGCCCCTATGGTGCCAGAACAGAAAAAATCCCCCACATGGCATACCATTTTGGAAACTAGACCCCTTGAGGTACGTAACAAGGAATAAAGTGAGCCTTAATACCCCACAGGAGTTTCACGACTTTTGCATATGTAAAAAAATAAAAATAAAATTTCACAATAATGTGTGTTTCCCCCCAAATTTCACTTTTTTGCAAGGGTTAATAGCAGAAAATACCCCCCATACATTGTAACCCCATCTCTTCTGAGTATGAAGGTACCCCATAAGTTGCCCTGAGGTGTACTATGGGTGAACTACAATGCTCAGAAGAGAAGGAGTCATATTTGGCTTTTTGAGAGCAAATTTTGCTCGGGGGCATGTCGCATTTAGGAAGCCCCTATGGTGCCAGGACAGCAAAAAAAAAACACATGGCATACCATTTTGGAAACTAGACCCCTTGTGGAACGTAACAAGAAATAAAGTGAGCCTTAATACCCCACAGGGGTTTCACGACTTTTGCATACTTAAAAAAAAAAAAAAAAATCACTAAAAGGTGTGTTTCCCCCCCAAATTTCACATTTTTGCAAGGGTTAATAGCAGAAAATACCCCCCAAAATTTGTAACCCCATCTCTTCTGAGTATGGAGGTACCCCATAAGTTGACCTGAAGTGCACTACGGGCGAACTACAATGCTCAGAAGAGAAGGAGTCATATTTGGCTTTTTGAGAGCAAATTTTGCTCGGGGGGCATGTCGCATTTAGGAAGCCCCTATGGTGCCAGGACAGCAAAATAACCCCCACATGGCATACCTTGTTGTTTTGCAACAGCTGGAGGCTCCATTTTGGAAAGAGTGGCGTACCAGGCGTTTTTCATTTTTATTGGGGAGGGGAGGGGGGCTGTGTAGGGGTATGTGTATATGTAGTGTTTTTTACTTTTTATTTTATTTTGTGTTAGTGTAGTGTAGTGTTTTTAGGGTACAGTCACATGGGCCGAGGATTACAGCGAGTTTGAGCTGCCGCGCAAAATTAGCTGCATTGCAAACTTGCAGCCTGATACTCACTGTAAGCCCCCTGCCCATGTGAATGTATCCTGTACATTCACAGGGGGGGACCTCCAGCTGTTGCAAAACTACTACTCCCAGCATGCCTGAGAATGTTTGGGAGTTGTGGTTTTGCAACAGCTGGAGGCACACGGGTTGGGAAACACTGAGTTAGGAAACAGACAATGTTTCCCAACCAGTGTGCCTCCAGCTGTTGCAAAACCACAACTCCCAAACATTCTCAGGCATGCTGGGAGTAGTAGTTCGGCAACATCTTTAGAGCCAGATGTTGCCGAACTACAACTCCCAGCATGCTTGGAGTTGTAGTTTTGCAACATCTGGAGGACTACAGTTTGCAGACCACTAATACAGTGGTTCCCAATCTGTTCCCTTCCAGATGTTGCAAAACTACAACCCCCAGTATGCCAAAACTGTCCAGGCATGCTGGGAGTTGTAGTTCTGCAACATCTGAAGGGCCATGCTGGGAGTTGTAGTTTACAGGGTCCTATTACAGCAATGCATGTCGCTTTACGGCGACGTGCATTGCTGTAAAGGGCCCGACCGCGGCTGAAGATCTACTCACTTGTCGCCGCCGCCACCGCCATCTTCCTGGCCGGCATCCGGGTCTTCAGGGACGAGGTAAGTACCGGGGCCGGTCCCCAGCACTCGCCCGTCCCCCGCCGCGTCCTCCGGTCTTCCTCCCGTCCTCTCCGAACTTTCAGGGGCCGGGCAGGACGGGAGGAAGTAACAGCCCCCCCTCCTGCGATTGGTCGGTTAACTAACCGACAGATCGCAGGGTATAGGAGGAGGTGGCCGGCTTGCCACCTCGCTCCTATACGTTAGCATGGTCCTGGCTGTCTGTGACAGCCGGGATCATGCGAAATTACC
Source organism: Hyla sarda (assembly GCF_029499605.1). NCBI lineage: Eukaryota > Metazoa > Chordata > Amphibia > Anura > Hylidae > Hyla > Hyla sarda. The sequence goes on along the minus strand of NC_079189.1, from coordinate 139,898,181 downwards.
GGGCGGTCGGGTCCCAGAGACCCGATCAGCCCGGTATCGCCGCAGATCGCAAGGGCGATTTCCCTTGCGATTTGCGGCGATCGCCGACATGGGGGGCCTACATGGCCCCCCTCGGCGTTTGCCCTGGATGCCTGCTGAAGGATTTCAGCAGGCATCCGGTTCCGATCTCTGCCCGGCGAGCGGCAGAGACCGGAAAACGCCAGGACGTACGGGGACGTCCTGGGTCCTTAAGGCCCAGGGTGCGGGGACGTCCCCGTACGTCCTGGGTCCTTAAGAGGTTAATCTAAGAAGATAAGGAAATTTGGTTTATTTTGCATTGCGTGAAAGCTGCTTTCATTTTTTTGTCTGCTTTGTACTGGACTTTTTTAGCAGGGCACCACCTGTTGTGTTTATTGTGGTTACCTTCTGAACGTTGCAATATACTAGATGAGGATTGCTGCAATATACTGTAGGGCCACCTTAGGAATTCTTTGATATTTTTCTACTGATAGTCTGCTACATGCAGTTCCGGTAGAATGCTGATCTAAATTAAGAAATAATGTTATTATAATGTCCAAATAAAGTAAAAACAAAAAAAATCGCTTATTTTTGATCATATCCCAGAAAAGAAAGTCCTTCGCATTAGTCAAATCGATAAAAACTGCAGATCACTGCACAAAAAATGTGCCCCTTACACAGCTCTGTTCACACAAAAAATGAAGCTGTAGGAGTCATAACATGGTGTTGCAAAGTAATTTTTAATTTTTTTATAGAATTAAAACATAACAAAAACTTTACAATTTGGATATTGCTATAATCATACTGACCTGAAGAATAAAGATAACATGTCAGTTTTACCAAACAATAACCAGCAAAAAATAAAATAAAATAAAAACTCAAACTTTTGCAGACTTTTTATTATATTTATTTTTTAACTTGACACCACAAAGAATTTTCCTTGGTTCTGCATTGTACAAGGTGATTCTCAAAGGATGGTGCAAAAAGTAAAGGCCTGTAGTTAAAGTAACATCAGTGTTAAATGACATGTGGCTGACAGGAGGCATTAAATCCGGAGTCATTCACTTTTGCTTTTCTTCTCCATCCGACTCGGGCTATCATGAAGACTTTTGGTGGCTGTGACTCGTCTCTGCACAATCCGGCAGACAAACTTTTTAGGCTCCAGCACCCCCCTTGCCTATATACTCACATACTCACCGTCTGTTTTGCCCCATAAAGTAATAGTTTATACTTTGTATCTCCATATAGTAGTTAGGCCCCCATACTGCCCACATTAAATATAAGCCCCCCCATTATGACCTTCATTTAGTATTAGGCCAATATACTGCTTCCGATATAGAATTAGGCCCCCATACTGCTCACATATAGTTAAGGCTCCCATACTGCTCCCCTATAGTATTAGGTCTCCATACTGCTCCCCTATAGTATTAGGTCTCCATACTGCTCCCCTATAGTATTAGGTCTCCATACTGCTCCCCTATAGTATTAGGTCTCCATACTGCTCCCCTATAGTATTAGGTCTCCATACTGCTCCCCTATAGTATTATGTCTCCATACTGCTCCCCTATAGTATTAGGTCTCCATACTGCTCCCCTATAGTATTATGTCTCCATACTGCTCCCCTATAGTATTATGTCTCCATACTGCTCCCCTATAGTATTAGGTCTCCATACTGCTCCCCTATAGTATTAGGTCTCCATACTGCTCCCCTATAGTATTAGGTCTCCATACTGCTCCCCTATAGTATTAGGTCTCCATACTGCTCCCCTATAGTATTAGGTCTCCATACTGCTCCCCTATAGTATTAGGTCTCCATACTGCTCCCCTATAGTATTAGGTCTCCATACTGCTCCCCTATAGTATTAGGTCTCCATACTGCTCCCCTATAGTATTAGGTCTCCATACTGCTCCCCTATAGTATTAGGTCTCCATACTGCTCCCCTATAGTATTAGGTCTCCATACTGCTCCCCTATAGTATTAGGTCTCCATACTGCTCCCCTATAGTATTAGGTCTCCATACTGCTCCCCTATAGTATTAGGTCTCCACACTGCTCCCCTGTAGTATTAGGTCTCCATACTGCTCCCCTATAGTATTATGTCTCCATACTGCTCCCCTATAGTATTAGGTCTCCATACTGCTCCCCTATAGTATTAGGTCTCCATACTGCTCCCCTATAGTATTAGGTCTCCATACTGCTCCCCTGTAGTATTAGGTCTCCATACTGCTCCCCTGTAGTATTAGGTCTCCATACTGCTCCCCTGTAGTATTAGGCCTCCATACTGCTCCCCTATAGTATTAGGTCTCCATACTGCTCCCCTATAGTATTATGTCTCCATACTGCTCCCCTATAGTATTAGGTCTCCATACTGCTCCCCTATAGTATTAGGTCTCCATACTGCTCCCCTATAGTATTAGGTCTCCATACTGCTCCCCTGTAGTATTAGGCCTCCATACTGCTCTCCTATAACATTGGTCCCTACCTTGCCGATGGTTTTTTCCACAGCTCTTCCTCTCTGTGCTCTTGGTACAGACAGCATTGTACAGAGACACTGCCTGCACCAGAAATCCTGGCTGCCTTCAAAGTACAGGAGAGAGCTGCCTTCTTCTTGTTCTGTCATGAGCACAATATACTTTTAACTGTGTGTGCATCTTAATGACCCTTAAAGGTATATTCACACGTGCAGTATCCTGCTCAGGTTTAATGCACAGTATTTGATGCTGCAGATTTTAATGTAAACTAAAACTGTGCATCAAATCTGTGTGAATAGACCCTTAAAGTGGAATTTCTCCCTGCCTAATAGTGTGTTATTTAGATATATCCAGAGACTGGTTATATGCTTGTTAAAGAGGTAAACCTTCAGTGAGTGTTTTATAGGCAGAGACAGGTAAAGTATTATTAGTCTGTGCGTGCGCTGGCCATGAGACGATGTCACAGTAGCCGAGCAAGGATATTGTAAGTATGTGTACTAACATTTTAGGAGTTGTATAGAGAAAAAGAAAATCAGAAACAATTTTTTAGGGTTGGAGAAGAGGTAGAGACTTAAAGGGATATTCCAGGCCAAAACTTTTTTTTATATATCAACTGGCTCCGGAAAGTTAAACAGATTTGTAAATTACGTCTATTAAAAAATCTTAATCCTTCCAATAGTTATTAGCTTCTGAAGTTTTCTGTCTAACTGCTTAATGATGATGTCACGTCACGGGAGCTGTGCATGATGGGAGAATATCCCCATAGGAGCTGGACAGCTCCCGGGACGTGAGTCATCAGAAAGCAGTTAGACAGAAAACAGCAACTCAACTTCAGAAGCTAAGAACTATTGGAAGGATTAAGATTTTTTAATAGAAGTCATTTACAAATCTGTTTAACTTTCCGGAGCCAGTTAATATATAAAAAAAAGTTTTGCCTGGAATACCCCTTTAAGTATGAGGCTTAATTAAGCAGGAGGAGATCCAAACCATGGATGCAAAAGGAGCAGAGAATCTTGAGGAGTAGAGAGTGATTATCATGGCCAAAGGCACAACAAAGGTCAAGATTTAGCTGGAGGTCATTGGTAATTTTCAGAGCAAGTTCTCTTTAAATAGTTTATTTTAAATCCAGATTCTATTCTTATTATATGAGGAACTTTTGGAGGGGAAGGTAGTAAGTTCAGAGTGTTTCTTAACAGCCGATATATGAGTCTGTGTTTTTTATTCCGCAGATATGAGTTGCCAGGAATAAATGGATTAAATTTTGTTTTGAAGAATGCATTAGGCGGTGGAGGCATTGCATCATTGAGAAGTGACCCACAGGTACAGTATTTAATATCCTCATATGTGCTGCTAATATTAATTTGGTTATATTTTGGATACGTTAAGTGTATATTCACACGTACAGTATCTTGCGTTTATTTGATGCGCAGGATTTTATACTGCAGATTTCAATGTAAACTAAATGACTTGAGCACAGCTTCAAATCCTGCACATCAAATATGTGCAGGATACTGTACATGAATACACCCTAAGGGTACGTTGAAATGTGCATATTTTCTGCTGAAGATTTGCTGTAGCAGATTTTGCTACCCATTGAAGTCAATGGGCAGCAAAACCTGCAGTAGCAAATCTGCAGCAGATCTGCAGCAAAAATGTGCACGTGTGAACACACCCTCAGGGTACGTTCTCACGTACAGGATCTGCTGCATATTTTGTGCAGCTAATTTTGATACCCATTAACTTCAATGGGTAGCAAAATCGGCTTCAGAAAATATGCAGCAGATCTTGTACGTGTGAATGTACCCTAAGGATGTATTCCCATCTTCACGATCATACTTTAATCTAATTCATAATGTAAGAATATACATCTTTGTCATTAGCAGAATTTTTACATAATGCCATGTTCTCAATTCTTGGGTATTGTATAATTACAGTTTCCAAATGTTATGGTCTTGCAGATCCTGGGCTTTCTATTTGTATTATCCTACAGACTCTCAGCTCCCGGCCTGGCTACTACTCTATGGTTCAGTAGAACTAAATAGGACAACTCCCAGGCATGCACATTAGCCCTACAGCCATCTCAGTCAACTACACTTAAAGGGAAACTGACAAGCTGTTCACCCACAATAAACACACTGGGATATAGAGCAGGTGAACAGAAGTAAAACAGTGTTTTACTTACAGAAGATGATAAGGGACTTACAGTATATGGCCCCCGTTGCTGTATTCCTACAGTTCTTCTCTGCGCAATGGAGGCAGGGAGCCGACTTGCCAATCTTCCCTGCCTCCTCTATTTGCCCTGCAGTGCCTGCCCCTGACATGAATATTCAGTTTTCTGTACTGCCATCACCTGAGCTCTCCACACCTGAAGGACAGCGCCTGCGCTATGCTACAAGAGAGCTGTAGCAATACAGCAATGGGGACCATATCATGCATTCACCAATTTCTGTTCACCCGCACTATACTCCAGTGTATTGGGTTTAGTGCGGGTGAAGAGCCTGTCAGTTTCCCTCTAATTGCATTGGGAGTATGGACACAGAGGAAGGGGTGATTGCTAGTCCCTGTCCACTTAGATGCAGAAGCTGGGGAGCTTGGAGCAGAGCATAGGCAGCAGAAAATACATGTTGGGTTGAAAAATTACCTCTGACCTGTGGATTCAGTGTATATTTTAATATATAAGGATTTTGTGGACAAATTATGGGGATGGGAATAACTCTGTAACTCTATATTGTACAGCAAGGATTTCAGAAATAAAAATCTATGCTAAATTTTAGTTCTTTGTGCCATCAATATATAAATAATCCAGGTCTTAATTAATTGTTGGCGGAAGAAAGATGAACTGGAGGAGTGAAAACTCTGGGAGATGTTATTTTTTTAAAGGAGGAAAATGTCACATAAGATTTGGCATTCTATAAGCAACAAATATGATACCGTTGGGGAAAAAGAGCAAAAGAAATACATAGAATGATGAGGGAAGCTCAACAAAAAGGAAGGTAGTCACCTTAGGGGTATGGAGAGAGTTTTTTTTTCTGAAAATGATACTTTATATCTGACTTAAAGGGATATTCTGCCCATAGACCTCTTATCCCCCATCCAAAGCATAGGGGATAAGATGTCTGATCGCTGGGGACCACCAAACCCCCTCCCAGAGACATGAATGGAGGGGCGTGGTGTGACGTCGCATTTCCAGTCCCAGAAACTCAGAGGTTTCTGAGACTAGAGCAATAGCCCGGCACAGAATGCCAGGTGCTGGATAGACTGGCTTCACATCACGATTTGAGTGTCCGCTGCACTGATACGATTTCTGAAGCTCAAATCGCCTGAAATCGTATCTGTGCAGGGACAGGTACTCACAGATACGGAGCCATTAACTATTATGGGGCTGCGGACCCGATCGTAGTCCACGATTTTCAGTCTGTGTCAAAAATCTGACATGCTGAGAAAAGGACCAAATCGTAGTCCCTAGCAGACTACAGTCGGGTCCGCAGCCCCATAAAAGTTAACGGCTCCGTATCTGTCAGTACCTGTCCCTGCACAGATACGATTTCAGGCGATTTGAGCTTCTGAAATCGTATCAGTGCAGCGGACACTCAAATCGTGATGTGAAGCCAGCTATAGAGATCGCGGAGGGTCCCCGCCATCAGACATCTTATGCTCTATCCTTTGGATAGAGATGTCTATGATGTTTATGTCTAAAATGTCAATATTGATTCATTTGGTCTTGCTGGCTGCAAAAAAAAAAAAAAAGGAATTGGATAATTGAATTTTACCATTATATGTACATTAATGGCCCTCATTTATCAAAAAAGTCAGGTTGTTTTTTTTCCCTTGGGCTTTTAACCCGACCATCTTTTTCCCTATCAATTTATTAATTTGTCGCAAGTGTGATTTTTTTGGGCGCAGTCGGATTTTTTGTCGCAAAAAAGCAACAAAAATGATGAAGATTCCAAAATTAGGGAAATGGCAAACACTTTTTCCCACTGCTTGAAGCAGGGGGAAAAAAAGGACACTGAAACCCTAAAATTCGGGTCGGGTTTCTTAATAAATCAGTTGGAAACCAAGGTTTTGGTCGGGAAACGCCCCTTTTTAGGCTTTCAAAATCCCCGAGTCGGGTTCGTAGGAATGGCTTGTCGCAGTTTGTCGCACCATGTGTGTGCCTTGTCGCAAAAAAAAAAAGACCCGACAAAAACTGTGGGGTTTCCAATGATAAATGAGGGCCAATGTATGAATCAGAAGATCAGTAAGTTATATTTAGTAAAAAAAAAAAATAAAATCCTCATATTAGAAACTCTAGAATCGAGAGGGCCATGCAAATGTATACCTGGATGTAGTAGCTCCCTCACCAGGCAGATATATCATTTGGGGACCCCCGCTCTGGTGAAAAGTGCAGGTCCTAAAGGTTACTTGCAATCCTTTATGGCAGTGGTCTTCAACCTGCGGACCTCCAGATGTTTCAAAACTACAACTCCCAGCATGCCCGGACAGCCGATGGCTGTCCGGGCATGCTGGGAGTTGTAGTTTTGCAACATCTGGAGGTCCGCAGGTTGAAGACCACTGCTTTCTGGCATATCAGGCAGTACATTGTGTTTTGAAAAAGTATTACAGTGCATAATAAATATTCATATACATTCTCAACCATCAGTTAAACTTTCTAGGTAACCATAGCTGTGCATATATTTATATGTGTCATGTCATAAATGTTTAATTTTTAATACATTAATTTATTTTTTTTATTTGTTTTTTTTTCCAGGGAAAGGCTTTTGGGCAAATGTTACTTGACCTTGAAATAAAAAACGTCCCTGATTTGAAATCATTGATCGATTAATCTGATAGAATGGAAATAAACCTGTGCCAAAATGTTTACCAGAATTCTAATATAGAAAATAGAAATATCTCTATTTACAGAGAAACATAACAACGGGTTAATACACAATAAGCCATTTTGTATACTACTAAATGTATTTTATATGCAGCTGCACTTAATATATATGGTATGGAGAACATAAGGTAAATTTCTCATCATATTATCATGTACACTACCTTAATCTTTTTTATGTGCCGCTCCATGATAAAACTTTTTCTGAGGCGCAATTAAAGAGAACCTGTGGTCAGTATAAAATTTTTTTTATATTATTTTGTAGTTTCTGCTGTTTTCATTTATTTTTTATTTTTTGCTGAATAGTCAGATAGGCAGGATCTTTTTACATAAATAAGTGTTAAAGGGGTATTCCAGGAAAAAACTTTTTTTATATATATATCAACTGGCTCCAGAAAGTTAAACAGATTTGTAAATTACTTCTATAAAAAAAATCTTAATCCTTTCAGTACTTATGAGCTTCTGAAGTTAAGGTTGTTCTTTTCTGTCTAAGTGCTCTCTGATGACACGTGTCTCGGGAACCGCCCAGTTTAGAAGAGGTTTGCTATGGGGATTTGCTTCTAAACTGGGCGGTTCCCGAAACACATGTCATCAGAGAGCACATAGACAGAAAAGAACAACCATAACTTCAGAAGCTCATAAGTACTGAAAAGATTAAGATTTTTTAATAGTAGTAATTTACAAATCTGTTTAACTTTCTGGAGCCAGTTGATATATAACATAAAGTTTTTTCCTGTATAACCCCTTTCATTCTAGACTCAGAGGGGGGTTGAGAGCCTTATTTAGATCCCCTTAGTCTCATATTTACACCACGTATGAGCCTGATTCACACCCCCTTCTCCTCATAGTCTCACATCTTGATTTTTATATACTGACTACAGGTCCATGTTTCCACTTCCTAATTTTTTTCTGGCAGAAAGTATAGTCTGGCTACACTAGTCTATCTCGTTGAAAAAGAAACCCATTAGGATTAGGAAAGTAAAAGGATTTGTTAATATATTTCTCAGGATCTTTATCGCTGTTTTGGTCAGAGCCTTCTATAATGTATAGAATCTCTATTTAGAGTGTCATCTTTTTGAAAGACCTGTTGAAATCTTTTCCTTGCAACCCATTCACAATTCATAATAACCTTATATTATATGTGACAGTACTGACATTATTTACTACAAAAGACGAATACAGAAATGTTCCCCATTGTTTATGCCCTCTACCGGAAGATACCGGTACCAATATGATTATAGCTAAAGTTAAAGGGGTGGTCCAGGAATTGAAAAACAGAGCTATTTTCTTTCAAAACAGTGTCCCATATGTCCCCAGGTTGTGTGTGGTATTACAACTTGGCTCCATTCACAATGGAACTGAGCTGCAGAACCACACCCAATCTGGAGACAGACGTGGAGCGGTTTTTGAAAGAAATTAGCTCTGTTTTTCTATTCCGAGATAACCCCTTTAAAATAGTGCTACAATGGGAAACACACTGTTTTACTGCAGTGCCTTTTATTTCATTTAAAACAAATAAATTGTTGAGTTCCAAAGCAGGGACGACATGACTGCTAGGCTGTAGGTCCTAATGTTTGAAGGGTACCTGTACTTTCAAGTGACTTTTTAGAATAAACTGCAATGTGTGCGTACATGAAGAATAGCAGTATTTCTGGCAATATATGACTAGTATATCCGACCAGTTTTCCCATCTGCTGTCAGCTCTCCTTGAGCTGAGTTACAGAGTAAGTGGAGAAAAACTGCTATGACATCTTCCATTCATAGCACACACACAGAAAAATCGCCCTGTTCCACTATATCTCTATTATACACCCTCAGAAGTAGCTATACACCAGTAATAAGCAGTATAGCTGCGAATCTGACACTGAGGCCTATTCAGATGGCAGAATTTCCAAGTGGAATCCAATGTAAAAATTTTACTTGAAAATTCCACTGCAGCAGCTTCACATTGTTTTGTGCTGCGGAAAATTCTTTTGCGAAAATTCAAATTCCAGACTTCGCTGAAAGAAAGAACATTATTTCAACTAAATACGCCCAGACATGCAATGCAGTGGAGATGGTGCATATCTGAGCAGTCGTAGAAAAAATATGAGTGTACATTCTGTGCATGGCAGGTGCCATCTGACTCAGTCGGCGCCTGCTGCACGCAAAATGTCCGGCCGGAATTTTTTCCTTGCAAATATTCTACTGTGTGAATCAGCCCTTACACTTTCTAGTTGCAGCAGCTGTATGTCCCTCTTTCTGCCTCTGTCTTTCTTCAGTACCTAACTCCCTTTCTTACATCTACATAGACTCCTTTGAGGAGCATATAAACTGATCCTTCAGTGATTAGCTGATAGTCCATCTTGTCTCTTAGGATGGTGCAGTCATTGCAGAAGGCAGGGGGAGAAAGAGGCATTTTTCTATGATAAGGGTAAGGTCACACGTAGCGCATCCACATCATATTTGACGCTGCAGATGTGCTACTGACTGCTTCTAGAGTCAACTTGTGTGTCCTGCAATCTGCTGCTGCGAACAGCGACAGACCGAGCTGTGAGTCGCGTGCACATGTGCGGTGTACTCACAGACACCGCAGCCGCTCTCAACCTAGCAGATACTGACCGCAATGTCTGTGAGTACACTGCTCATGCGCGCAGGCGACTCACAGCTCCCTCTGAGCCTGCTCATAGCAGCGTATTGTTGCCAAGAGCAGACAAAAGCAGGACATATGGGCAAAGTAGGAGGCTGACTCTAGGGGAAGTCATTAGTGCATTTGTAGTGTCAAATATGCTGCGGATGTGCTACGTGTGACCTTACCCTATGATAAGCGCTTGTATTATCGGTTTATGCAGTGTTTGTTGACTGTGTGGTGCCTATTTTTTAGTTAAACATATTTGTTAAAAATGTGTTTGTTTGTTTCTAATAAATTACTATATCACTGTTTTATGCTGCTATAACAAATATTCAAATGTTAGAGTTAGGACATCTAAAGGATATAGGGGGAGATTTATCAAAACCTGTCCAGGGGAAAAGTTGCTAAGTTGCCCATAGCAACCAATCAGATTTCTAAAAGGCCTTTGAAAAATGAAAAAAAAAAAGATTTGATTGTTTGCTATCGGCAACTCAGCAACTTTTTCTCTGGAAAGGTTTTGATCATTCTCCCCCATAGTGTGTGGTTTATGTAAAGTTTATCTGTTGCAATGTTAATTTCAACTGAATTCAGTTTCAACTGAAGAAAAGTAATCAGTCAGTAATTTCTGTTGTATCAAGTTAGGAAGCTTCAGTTAAATGAAGACTTTTGATGGACATAACCAGTTCACAAGAAACACCAAGCCTGGCACTGTTCACACTTTAATTCCACATAGCCAACAGAGATTAGTTAATAAACCCCTGGATTGGCGGTGCTACCAGCTGGAGAGTCCCATAAAGCAACTTATAATAGACAAAAGAAGGGTGCACTCACCTGGGGACTTGTTTGCAAAAATCTTTATTCCATATCAAATGGTACAAAAAAGTGACAGCATGGGAGAGTAAAAACGTTGAGGCAGGAGCGCTTCACTGGGCGGGCAACAGCAGCTGTTTCACACACAGGCCCATCAGTGACGTCAAGCTCCAGCTTGGTGTGCCTTTACATAAGTGTTTTTGTTCTGTGTGAGCACTAAAGATAAAACACTAAAAACTATACCATGTGCACAAATTTATTAAAAACAAGGTGACCTGAAATGCTGAAGAATTATAAGACTGTATTTAATTAATTTCGGTCATTTAGCCCTAGTTGGCTCGTGGTGTCTAAATGCTTGATCCACCAGACTTCTTTTTGAAAGAGGGGCATGTGTCTATTACCCCCGTCGGAACAGAGTTCAATGCTTTCTACTGCTGCCAATTGGATACAGCGTATATCACTATTATGGCATTCATCTATGTGACTTATAAACCGAGAAGCTCCTATTTTTGTACGAATGGAGCGTATATGTTAAATGACACGTTCAAATAAACTTCATTTCGTTTTTCCTATGTAAAAATATTTACATGGACAAACCAAGCAAAAGACTACGAATGTGGGTTGGCAAGAAATTAATTGTTTAACATTGATATTGTAAGCGCCTAGTTTATATTCTAAAACTCCCTGCAGGTACACTGTCACTGAGCAAGTCTTTTTTCTTTGTGTTGTTAACAGATGATTTTTTAATAAAACTCCCTATTGTTTTATTGCCCCTGAAAGTTATAAAAGGTTTTCTCTCTGCTATTTGTTTTATATCAGGGTCTTCCTCCAACATATACCAATTCTTTCTAATGACCATTTCAATAGTTCTATTCATAGGAATATTATTAAAGGAGAAGACAAAAATGTTTTCCTTATTTTAAATGCACAAGAATATGAAAAACCAAAAACCGGCATTGCAATCCCTCCTGCAGCAATCCTGCATTCAAACACGCATGGAATGCACTAGGAAAGACGATAAAAGGGACCTCAGGTGGTGCTACTCGTGAAGATAGGAATACTCAGACAACGGCATACAAAGAACAGTGGTACAGTGCACTCACCCGGTTACTTGGTCAGTTCTTCAATGGTAGTCTCCGAATGCTGGCATCTCCGGATGGGAGCGGGGAGGCAGCAGGTGTAACGGGGGAGTTCAGACCATGGCTCTGCCAGCATTTAAAGTCCTCCATTACACCTGCCGCCTCCCCGCTCCCATCCGGAGATGCCAGCATTCAGAGACTGCCATTGAAGAAGTGACCAAGTAACTGATTGAGTGCACCATACCACTGTTCTTTGTAAGCCGATGATTTTCCATATTTTGATTCTCTCTTTTTTTAAATTACTATTCAACTATTATTTATTGTGGTTAATCTTCTCACGTCTATTGAAAGCCTCTTCTATGATATTTATCACACAACCTCTCTCTTTTTTTCTTTTAAATCTTAAATCTTGTTGTAAGAATAGTGTTTGATCATTATTAATGCGTTTTAACCTAATTAATTGGCTGTAAGGGACACTTTTTTTTTTTCATGTGGCAGATGGGAGCTACCATAGTGAAGCAGAGCATTTTTAGAGGTGTTTTTTTCTAAAACCAGTGGTTAGGAGTATATTATTTTCAACTTCAGCTTCTTACATCCAAGAAGTCAAGCTTTTTACCTCCAAAGTGATGTGTAAATGTCATATTGACTGGTATTCGCTCTATTCAGGTACATGATGAATTCATTCTCAGTGCCCTTCCAAATCACAAGCACATCATTTATGAATCTCAGAAAAAGCTTCATCTGAAGGGCAAAAGTTTTTTTTGGAAGAAAAAACTAAATTATGCTCTAGTACAGAAAGAAACAGGTTGGCATACGTGCATAAGATGGCCGTACCCTGTTTCTGTCTGTACCAGTTGCCATCCTGTTTAAAGGCATTGTTGTCAAGAATAAATCATGTGGGATGCGAGTGTAGAGGCTCTCCACATCTATAGAAGCAACTTAAAGCTTTCCTGCCACTGGAACCCTGCTAGGACCTCCAGTAGTTCACCAGTGTCTCTCTAATATGAAGACATGGATTTAAGGAAGGGTCCCAACAACCAATCCAGATAACTTGATAATGCCTCTGTCACTGAGCTAACCCCAGCCACTATCGTGTGGTCTGGGGGATGGCTCAGTGACTTATGTATCTTAGGCAAAATGTACCAATAAGGGCACCTCGGATTTTTTGGAAATAATTTAGCGGCTACAGATTGGGAAGTATACCTTTCTCAGTAAATTTTCTCAGTAGTGACCTCAATTTATCCTGAATTTTTAACGTAGGATCATGCTTAAGCTTTTCGTAAACCACAACATTTCCTAATTGATTAGTTACCTCATTGTTGTGGTCCTTCCGATACCAGATAACACTGCCCCTCTTCTGTCCGCTTTGGATACAATAATGTCCTTTTGTTCTGAAAGCCATTTCAAGTCTTTTTGCTCCTGCGGACAAATTTGAATGAGGTTGTGGGTAAATCAAGGATTTAGTTTCTTTAAAGGGAACCAATCACCAGATTTTACCCTATATAATGCCTGGCAAAGCATTTTAGAGGGTAAAATCTTTATCCTCACCATCCCCGGGGGACGCTTCTGCCCCAAGGGATGGTGAAGATAAGAAGTTGTAAACTAGTCCCCGCAAAGAGACCCCTGGGCGGGAGCTCCTCTTACCTACACCCGTTACTTCAGCCGGCAGTGACGCTTGATTGACAGGCCGTGTCATCACTCTGCTCACTGAACAGACGGAGCTGAGCGATGACGCGGCCTGTAAATCAAGCCGAGGGGGCGTCGCTGCCGGCGAAGTAACGGGTGTAGGTAAGAGGAGCTCCCTGCCCAGGAGGCTAGATGGTGAGGATAAAGATTTTACCCTATATAACACTTTGCCAAGCATTATATAGGATAAAATCTGATGATTGGTTCCCTTTAAGTGCAGATTTATGAAAAATATCAAATGCACTGCCCGTATTAAAGGGGGCTATATTTAGTATTGTTTCCTCCCATATAAGGTCCTATCTGAGTAATTTCTTCATCAAGTGTTGTTTCTTTAAATTCCTCTGCTATCATTTTAACACATTCAGCTTCTAATTCAGAAAAATATTTTACAACAGAAAAACCCAAAAGACCAATAGTGCAAAGGCAAATCACCCTCTCTAGCGTCAGTAACTGCTGATTTATCTTTATTAGATCTACCGTAGGTAAAATACTTGGTAAGATTAAGGGAGGGAACAAAATTAAATTTGGCCCCCCTTTAATACTGAGCACTGCACTTGATTTTTTATTTTATTTTTTTAAATCTGTGCTTAAAGAAACTAAATCCTGTGACAGTGTACCTGTAGGGAATTTTAGATGTAGTAATTGCTCTTTTTGTTGCCATAATCTATCTATAAAAGACTATAAACTAAGATCTCACAATATCAATGTTAGAAAATTCATTTCCTGCAAAACCACATTCGTAGTCTATTGCTTGGTTTGTCCATGTAAATATTTTTACATTGGAAAAACAAAACGCAGGTTATTTGAATGTGTCAGAGAACATATACGCTCCATTCGTACAAAAATAGGAGCTTTTCAGTTTATAAGTCACATAGATGAATGCCATAATAGTGATATACACTGTATCCAATTTGCAGGAGTAGAACACGTTGAACCCTGTTCTGCCTTGTGGAACATGCATTTAGAATCCACAGGCCCACTAGAGTTAAATGAGCAAAATTAATTAAATACATTCTTATAATTCTTCAGCATTTTAAGTCACTTTGTTTTTAATTTATTTGTGCACATTGTATAGTTTTTAGTGTTTTGTATTGTTTTTGGTCTGTGTGAGCGCTAATGTATTTAAGGCACATCTACCTGGAACTTGACGTCACTGATGGGCCTGATGATACGCCGCTGTGCGTAAAACAGCTGCTGTCGCCTGCCCGGTGAAGCACTCCTACCTCAACGTTTTTACTCTCCCATGCTGTTACTCTTTTGTACAATTTGATATGGAATAAAGATTTCTGCAAGTCCCACGGTGAGTGCACCGTTCTTTTGTCTGTTATAAGTTGCTTTTGATGGACATAGATTTCTACAAAGACATATCATTGAGTTAATAAAATGGCTGTTTCCACTGTAAGTCATCCACTAAATATTCAGCAAAACTATCCATATAGACTCATAGCAAACATGTCATACGTGTCATACAATATCCACAGTTCCATACACCCAAATAATCTGACATTGGTCATGGAGAGGCTCCTGCACAGTGGGTGCAGATGTTGAAGCGTCTCCATGCTCAGTGTCAGATTGGATGAGAGAACTGGAATTGAAGTGACATTTTAATGTATGAAACACATCTTAGTTTCTGTTAAATATCCAGACATGAACAGGTCAAGTATAGTATAAATGTCCATACAGTATGTATTAAGTAGAATCCGGGAAGAGCAAAGAAATAAGGAGGCACTCACGGTTTTGTCGGGGTGACAGCAGGCTTCTTTATTTCAGGTGCGGCATGCGATCATCGGCGTGGGACGCCAGACCAGTGCAGACAGGTAGTGACAAATGTTTCACGCCCCTTCTGGGCGTTTCTTCAGACTCACCTTCCTCCTGCTTCACGCACAGGTAAATAGTCCACCTAGCGTGACGTCAGGGGGAAGGGTTATTGTCTTGATGTGAAGTAAAACCACAAATTTTAAAAACAAGACAACTGTATGCGAAAATCAAACATGGGAAGCAACGTAATGATGTTTATAAAAATACACTAAGATCAAGGCGATCATTCAAGCCCAAGTTACCTTGAGCATTGAGTTCGAGGATAAGTCTCGCCTCTCGCTGCAACAGGGTTTTAAGCCGGTCCATGCCTTCCTTTTGATTAACCCTTTCTATGCCTAAAAAGGTAAGGCAGGAGGCATCACTGGAATGGCAGGTTACAATATGCTCAATCAACCTAGGGCTACCATGTCCTGTTTTTATGGAATGCACATGTTCCCTAAATCTAATATTAAGGGCTCTTTTAGTGCACCCTATATAAAACCTCTTGCAGGGGCAGAGTATTGCATAAATAACAAAATTAGTCCGACAGCAAATTACATCCTTGAATCTAATATTTTTACCTCCAATATTTATGGTTTTCTCTGAATTAATGAAACTACACCAATTACAAGAATTACAGCGATAGTTTCCTGGGGATAAAGTTCTGTTCAACCAGTTCTTATCTTGTTTTTTTGTCTCAAATTTACTTTGAACTAATTCGTTTTTCAGATTCCTAGTTTTACGGAACGCTATCAAGGGTTTATTTTTAGTAATATCCCTTAAATTAGTGTCGTTCTGCACCAAGAACCAGTTATCACAAATAATTTTCTTAATTCTTTCAGCCATCGGGCTGAATTGAAAAGAAAAAGTAAAGGGAGGAGATTTCTCCTTTCTTTGATCACTGCGTTTCTTGTTGTAAAACTTTTGTCCTTTCAGGAGGTCACTTCTTTTTTGTTTAGAAGCTCTTTCTAGAGCCTGGTTTAGAATAGGTTCTGGATAACCTCTAATTAATAGGCGTTTTTTCAAGTCCATTGCCTGCAACAAAAAATCTTCGTCGCTGCTATTAACTCTTTTTAAGCGCAAAAATTGTCCATATGGGACAGCTTTTTTTACGTGTATGGGGTGATAAGACCCGTAATGCAGCAACGAGTTGCAGGCAGTGGGCTTGCGATAGCCTTTCGTTTTTAGGCTATTATTCTCTAAGTTAATCAATACGTCTAAGAATTCTAATTCTCTGCCACCTACTTTGCTAGTAAATTTCAAATTCATGTCATTGGATGCGTTCAGTTCAGACACGAAGTCCGCAAAGGCGGACTCTGTGTCTGTCCATACAATGAACACGTCATCCACGAAACGTCTATAACATGCTATCGACTTCAAATGTTTATTTTTACCGGAAAATATGTATTTTTTCTCAAACATAGCTACAAACAGGTTAGCCAGTGTGCACGCCACTGGCGTACCCATGGCTACGCCTCCCGTCTGTGTGAACCATTGTTCACCGAATTTAAAGGAGTTGTTTGATAAAATAAATTCAAGGGATTCACAGATGAAGTCAATGCATGTCGTACTCTTATCAGAAGACAATAATAAATCTCGTACAACCTTTACTGCTAGATCTTGAGGTATACTTGTATAGAGGCTTTCTATGTCCACAGACGTAAGGATGCAGTCTGCTGGCCATGAAAGTCCTTCTAAAGTTAACAAAAACTCATTAGTATCCTTGACTAGGGATGGAATTTCAGATAGAAGTGGATGGAGTAACCAGTCCACAAATTTTGAGATGGGTTCGGTTAGGGTCCCCACACCGGAGACAATAGGTCGTCCAGGTGGGGACTCTAAAGTTTTATGTACTTTAGGAAGAAAGTACCACTGGGCAACCCTCGGAGATTTAGGGAGTAATTTTTCTGCCATTTTTTTAGATAAAACCCCCTTTTCTATGTAGATACAGGATATTACTAAAAATAAACCCTTGATAGCGTTCCGTAAAACTAGGAATCTGAAAAACGAATTAGTTCAAAGTAAATTTGAGACAAAAAAACAAGATAAGAACTGGTTGAACAGAACTTTATCCCCAGGAAACTATCGCTGTAATTCTTGTAATTGGTGTAGTTTCATTAATTCAGAGAAAACCATAAATATTGGAGGTAAAAATATTAGATTCAAGGATGTAATTTGCTGTCGGACTAATTTTGTTATTTATGCAATACTCTGCCCCTGCAAGAGGTTTTATATAGGGTGCACTAAAAGAGCCCTTAATATTAGATTTAGGGAACATGTGCATTCCATAAAAACAGGACATGGTAGCCCTAGGTTGATTGAGCATATTGTAACCTGCCATTCCAGTGATGCCTCCTGCCTTACCTTTTTAGGCATAGAAAGGGTTAATCAAAAGGAAGGCATGGACCGGCTTAAAACCCTGTTGCAGCGAGAGGCGAGACTTATCCTCGAACTCAATGCTCAAGGTAACTTGGGCTTGAATGATCGCCTTGATCTTAGTGTATTTTTATAAACATCATTACGTTGCTTCCCATGTTTGATTTTCGCATACAGTTGTCTTGTTTTTAAAATTTGTGGTTTTACTTCACATCAAGACAATAACCCTTCCCCCTGACGTCACGCTAGGTGGACTATTTACCTGTGCGTGAAGCAGGAGGAAGGTGAGTCTGAAGAAACGCCCAGAAGGGGCGTGAAACATTTGTCACTACCTGTCTGCACTGGTCTGGCGTCCCACGCCGATGATCGCATGCCGCACCTGAAATAAAGAAGCCTGCTGTCAACCCGACAAAACCGTGAGTGCCTCCTTATTTCTTTGCTCTTCCCGGATTCCACTTTGTACACTTTAGAGGATTGAGCACCCGGTCTGTCACGGACGGCATTACCCCATCACTCTCTGCCTTTCCAGCATTTGGTCGCGTGAGAGCTCACAGAACAAATAGGGTGTTGCCGCAGCTGTGCCGGTGCTGTCTCTACGCTGTGAACTGGAGTATGTATTAAGTATTTGTTTACAACCTGTGTTAGTGATTAAAGAATCTTTCTATTCTAAGTTCTGATGATGTGGTAATCTTGCAATTCTTAAATGATGCTAATATTTAGCTTTTGTATTCAAATCCAGCATGATCTGTTTATAGGTATACTAGATTAAAATACCTTCATTGCATGTTAAATTTGTATCTTCTAACAACACATTAAAATATGTTTTGTACTCGGAATAAATTTTACTCTTCTATAATGTACACATAGTGTTATGTTTACTATACAATCAGGATCCTTTCTCCTTTGAGTGGGGTGTACTTGGCATACAGGATTTGACGTAAAAGTACCCAATTATTTTTTAAGTCATCAGCAAATGCTGTCTTTAAATAATCATGTGGGTGGTTTTCAAGCTAGCTAAAGCATCATTTTGGGCAGTGCACAAATGAAATGACTATTCTGCCTCTAGACAACTTATTCCCCTATCCAAAGGATAGTGGATAAGATGTCTGATCATTAGGTTCCCGCTGCTTGGAACCCCCGTGATCTCCCTGCAGCACCCAGGGTTTGTTGAGAACGCCGTCTGCGGCACCAGAGGCTCGTGACCGGAGGCCGTCAGGCCCCCTCCCATAGACTTGCATTGAGAGGGAGTGCGTGACATCACGAACCTCCAACACCACATCACTGGTCATCCAGCATGGAGCGAAGTTTGCTCTGTGCATCGGAAGGCTGGGGTGCCACAGCAGAGGTCGCGGAGGGTCCCAGCGGTGGGACTCCCACGATCAGACATCTTATCCCTTGGATAGGGGATAAGATGTCTAGGGGTGGAGAACCCCTTTAAGTTAAAGCCAGTTAAAATGGACAGTTCATTTTAGAAAACTCCCCAATGTAAGTGACACAAAATGTTTCTGCAAAAAAGAGGAAGTCAGTCTGTCTTTCTCAACTGTGTTGTAAAAAAAACGTATTAAAAGTTGCTGCCAAGGGTGGCACAACCAGTGTATAGGTTTAGGATGGCATTTACTTTTTCACATGGGCGATACAGGTTTTGAATACATTTTTATTTTTAATATATAGAATAGCAATTTAAAAACTGCATTGTTTGTTTACTTGTGTTGCCATTATCTTAGATCAACTTAGTTGGATGACCTTTGAAAAGAAAGTGAACTGTCTATCGGTGTAATTGATATGTTGAAAGCAGGAAAAAAGAGAAAACATAAGGAATTCAGCGGCTTTGTCAGTTGAAAAAATGTGCTGGCTAGATGATTTTGTGAGAGCATCTTGAAAATTGGCAGACCTATTTGAGAGAGTCCATTTTGACACTCCCCACCATTTCATGGAAGTACACATCTCTGCTTACTGTTCCTAGTTGAAGAAAAGTAAATATTGCCAATAGTGAAGGCCATTTTGCTATGTACAGTCATGTCTACATAAATCTTGACACAAAGCCTTCTTTGTGAAAGGAGGAAATAAAACATCTTAAAGTTAAATAAACAGGAATCATAGATTACTCGAAAGATCTGTGTGATTTTTCCCAAACATCTGTTACCTGATTTAGTTATTTGAATCTGCAGGTCATAAAAGAATAGGGAAAATTCCCTTATATACAGTGGTTTGTATCTAACCAAAAAATGGTCTAAAAAAGGACAACCAGTGAACCCCAACGGAGTTGTCGCTCCAATCATACAGTCTGGCAGAGAATTATTATTGATTACTGTAATATCTACTATTAAATAAAAAAACAAAAACTTAGGCTACGTTCACACAGCCATTGTCCCTCGTCTAGATTTTGTCCGTTATTGCCTCCTAAACGATCCATTCTATTAACGGGTGCAAACTGATGCAGGGATGCTATTTAGTGGCATCCGTTTGCATCAGTTTTTCATCCATTAGTATCAGCCACCTGCAGACTCCTGCAGCTGGGACTACTATTACTCCCATCATGGAACAGACTTCTTTTCATGATGGGAGTAGTAGTTCCCTGGCTGCGGGAGTCTGCAGGCGGCTGGGAAGCTAGATTAGTGATTGTACTACTATCCCCATTATGGAACAAAGTCTGTTACATGTTGGGGGTAGTAGTACAGCTGTGAATAGTATGCTATCTGCAGCGCATCTGCTGGCCGGGAAGTGGGCGGCATTGCGCTGGCCTCCCCGGCCAGCGGCATGATGTGCTGCTGATAGTATACTTCACAGATATGCTCCGAGGGACTTATGTATGCGCTCGCTGGGGGGACATATGTAAGTGTGCGAGGGCATTATACATAGCTAGCACAGGGGGGGGGGGGGGGCATTATACATAGCCAGTGCAGCGGGGGGCATTATACATAGCTAGCGCAGCGGGGAGGGGCAATATACATAGCTAGCGCAGCAGGGGGGCCAGACATATAGCGCTATATGTGTGGCCCCCACTGTGCTAGCTATGTATATATTGCCCACTGCTGCACTACCTATAGATCTTGCCCTGCATCAGGGCAGACGGGGAATGCAGCGCAATGCCTCCCCGGCCACCAGTGTAGTGCAACATTACAATCCTCGCTAATGACCTTAAAAACCCCGCCGGGAGCCCTGAATGGCCCCTCGGTACCAGCCATTCAGCGCTCCCGGCGGGGTATTTGAAATTAAAAGTAAAACACACCCAAACGATCTACATCGCGGAGCATGCCGCCCGCTCCCCTGGTTAATAACTTTTGATCGCATCGGGTCTCAGACGTGAGACCCGGTGCGATCAATCCCTCAGCCCCTGTACTACTACCCCCAACATGGAACAGACTCTGTTCCATGATGGGATAGTAGTACAAGCATTAATCTAGCCTCCCCAGACTCCCACAACCTGGAAACTACTACTTCCATCAATGAAACAAGTCTGTTCCATGATGGGAGTAATAGTAATCCCACAGCAAGAGTTTGCTGATTTAACTCCTTCTGAGCAAAACTGGGTGCAAACGGATGACATTATATGCTCATCCTTTTGCCATAGACTCCAATGTAAAAAAAATGATATCCGTTTCTATTCGGTTATTTCTGACGGGAGAAAAAATACTGCATGCAACGTCTTTTCCCCTGTAAAAAAAGGGATTATTTTACCAGCCGTTTGCAACCCGTTTAAAAGTTATCAAACAGATTGCAGAACGGGCATGAATTTACGGGGGCAGACGGCCATGTGAACGAGCCCTGATGAGTAAAATAACCCTATTGATCCAGCCAATTACACTTCCTTGACATGTACATAAGTCCAACATATTGTTTATTTTTCTTAAACAATTAGGTAAAATATAACTCTGTATCAGGTAGTCAACTTTCCTTATCAACTGAAAAAAATCTAATGGGTCATACAGTTTCTTCTTATATCCCATATATTATGCACTCAATAAGGGAAGGTTACAAATCTTTGCTAATTTATTTAAAGGAAAAACTAAAATATTGCATGACTTCCTTCCAACAAGAGCATCTATTCAGCACTGCTACTCTAGCATATACCTGTAGCAATTACAAAATTGTGTTACAACTTCACACTGTGCAGTAGCGTGACTGAGCAACAATTCAATGCGCTTTTGCTAAATTTTCTCTCTTACAGATGTCTATTTAAAAAAGTTTAGAAAACACATTTATAAGAGATAGAAAAGACTGTTTACCTGGAATAAGAAAAGAAATGTAAAAAAAAATTGAAAAGAATAAAAAAAAACTGAAAATCACCTAATTTAAAGAAAACAATTGTCTCTGATAATTTTACTACTGATATGAGTCTACAAAAAAGAAGGTTGCAGCAGCACACTTGGCCAAAAAATGGAGGCTCTTAGTGCTCTTTTTGATCAAACCGTGTACCCCATCCACCACGAGGAGGTGGCCTCTTGTCAGATAGGACCCTAACATGCTTAATCCACTCACCTCTGCTGGGCATATGGCCTCTGACTGGGTGACATGCTGGATCCACTATCAATTTAAAAACCTCCTGTGAAACGGCGAGTGGTGCACGGCTAGAGAGGGTGCCACTCCCCCTAACTTGCATAGCAAAAACACAAAAAAGAAAAATAGCCAGCACAACTGCCTAATACACGGGGTGCACGCTGCTGTGGCAAATACAAAGTATACACAAAAGAAAGTTGCAGCAGCAAAAAATGGAGGCTCTTATCGTACTTTTTGATGAAAACGTGTCCCCCATCCACCACCCAGATGGGACCCTAGCATGCATGCTGGCTATTTTTATTTTTGTGTTTTTGCTATGCAAGTTAGGGGGAGTGGCACCCTCTGTAGCCGTGCACCCCTCCCTGTTTCACAGGAGGTTTTTAAATTGGTAGTGGATCCTGCATGTCACCCAGTCAGAAGCCATATGCCCAGCAGAGGTGAGTGGATTAAGCATGTTAGGGTCCCATCTGACAAGAGGCCCACCTCCGTGTGGTGGATGGGGGACACGTTTTGATCAAAAAGTGTGCTAAGAGCCTCCATTTTTTGACCAAGAGTGCTGCTGCACGACATGTGGATTTTAACTTTGGCATTTTTGCAGGCGTTATAAAAAATATGAACTTCGTTAAATAAAAAATTTTCCATCACTACTGCATCTTTTTTTTTTTTGGTACCCAACAAATTTTGAAAAAACTTGAAAGGGGCCAAAAATGCAATTTCTAATCAAAGGCAAAAAAACACAAGAAAAAAATGCCAAACAAAATATTCTGGTGTTTTTTCTGGCGTTTTTTTCTTGCATTTTTTTGGGCCACAAAGTAGAAACTTAGCCTTAATAATAACATTGAACCAAAAATGCATGTAACCTTGCTTACTCAAGAACTTTACAAAACATGTAAACAAAGCATTTGCAACTACTCATAACCCCTTAAGGACAATGGACGTACTCCTACGCCCCCGTTTCCGAGTCCTTAAGGACCGAGGACGTAGGAGTACGTCCTGTCCATTCCCGGCCCCCCGCCGCTAGCCGGAGGGGAGCCGGTGCCCGATGCCTGCTGAAATCGTTCAGCAGGCATCGCGGCATATCGCACAGGGGGGTCATTATGCCCCCCCCCATGTCGGCGATGGCCGCAGATCGCTGGACAATTCAGTCCAGCGATCTGCGGCGATTCCGGGTCAATCGGGTCTCCAGTGACCCAGTGACCTGGAATTACTGGCTGATCGGGGCCGTCAGAGACGGCCCCGAACAGCCAGAGCCTGCAGGGGTGAGGTGGCACTGGTGCCACCTCACGATCGCCCTGATTCGTCGGCCGGATTCCCGGCCGACCAATCAGGGCGCCTGCTGCGGGTGTCACTCCCGCACCCGCTCCGCCCCTCTTCCGGAGGACGTGAGCGGGTGCGGGAAGACGACCCCGGGTGCTGGGGACCCCGATCCCTGGCGTTAATGTTGGGATCGGGGCCCCAGGAGCGACGACGGCGGCGGGACTGACCTGCAGCGTCGATCAGCAGCAGCAGGAGGTGAGTGACAGCCTCCTGCTATTGCTTAGCAACAGCTCCCAGCATGCAAAAAGGGCATGCTGGGAGCTGTAGTTATGCAACAGGAGGAGGCAGACCACCACAACTCCCAGCATTCCCTTATGGGCATGCTGGGACTTATGGTTTTGCAACAGCTGAAGGCACATTCTTTCTATGGAAAAGTGTACCTTCAGCTGTTGTGTAACTACAACTCCCAGCTTGCACAAACAGCTAAAGTGCATGCTGGGAGTTGTAGTGGTGCATCTGGTGGTTGCATAACTACAACTCCCAGCATGCCCGTTGGCTGTCGGTGACTGCTGAGAGTTGTAGTTTTGCAACAGCTGAAGGCACACTGAGTTAAGTAGCAAACCAGTGTGTCTCCAGCTGTTGCATAACTACAATCCCCAGCATCCCCAGCCAAAGTAGTATGCCTCCCGCTGTTGCATAACTACAACACCCAGCATGCCCTTCCGCTGTCCGTACATGCTGGGGGTTGTAGCTTTTGCAACAGCTGAAGGCACACTGGTTGCAAAACACTGAGTTTGTTGCCAAACTCTGTGTTTCACAACCAGTGTGCCTCCAGCTGTTGCAAAACTACAACTCCCAGCATGCACTGATAGACCGTACATGCTGGGAGTTGTAGTTTTGCAACAGCTGGATGTTCCCCCCGCCCCCCCCCCCCCCCCCCAATGTGAATGTACAGGGTACACTCACATGGGCGGAGGATTACAGTAAGTATCCGGCTGCAAGTTTGAGCTGCGGCAAATTTTCTGCTGCAGCTCAAACTGCCAGCGAGAAACTACTGTGAACCCCCGCCCGTGCGATTGTACCCTAAAAACACTACACTAACACACAATAAAATAAAAAGTAAAAAAACACTACATATACACATACCCCTACACAGCCCCCTCCCCTCCCCAATAAAAATGACAAACGTCTGGTACGCCACTGTTTCCAAAACGGAGCCTCCAGCTGTTGCAAAACTACAACTCCCAGCATGCACTTATAGACCCTAAATGCTGGGAGTTGTAGTTTTGCAACAGCTGGATGTTTCTCCCCCCTCCAATGTGAACGTACAGGGTACACTCACATGGGCGGAGGATTACAGTAAGTATCCGGCTGCTAGTTTGAGCTGCGGCAAATTTTCTGCCGCAGCTCAAACTGCCAACGAGAAACTACTGTGAACCCCCGCCCGTGCGACTGTAACCTAAAAACACTACACTACACTAACACAAAATAAAATAAAAAGTAAAAAACACTACATATACACATTCCCCTACACAGCCCCCCTCCCCAATAAAAATGAAAAATGTCTGGTACACCACTGTTTCCAAAACGGAGCCTCCAGCTGTTGCAAAACAACTACTCCCAGTATTACCAGACAGCCACTGACTGTCCAGGCATGCTGGGACTTTTACAACAGCTGGAGGCACCCTGTTTGGGAATCACTGGCGTAGAATACCCCTATGTCCACCCCTATGCAAGTCCCTAATTTAGGCCTCAAATGCGCATGGCGCTCTCACTTTGGAGCCCTGTCGTATTTCTAGGCAACAGTTTAGGGCCACATATGGGGTATCGCCGTACTCGGGAGAAATTGTGTTACAAATTTTGTTTTTTTTTTCTGCTATTACCCTTTTTAAAAATGTCAAATTTTTGGGAAACCAAGCATTTTAGGTAAAAAAATTTTTTTTTTTTACATTTTTTGCGGTTCTGGCACCATAGTGGCACCATAGTGGCATCCTAAATGCGGCATGCCCCCAGAGCAAAATTTGCTTTCTAAAAGCCAAATGTGACTCCTTCTCTTCTGAGACCTGTAGTGCGCCAGCAGAGCACTTTTCACCCCCATATGGGGTGTTTTCTGAATCGGGAGAAATTGGGCTTCAAATTTTGGGGGGTATTTTCTGCTATTACCATTTTAAAAAATGTTAAAATTTTGGGAAACCAAGCATTTTAGGTAAAATTTTTTATTTTTTTTTTACATATGCAAAAGTCGTGAAACACCTGTAGGGTATTAAGGTTCACTTTACCCCTTTTTACATTCCCCGAGGGGTCTAGTTTCCAAAATGGTATGCCATGTGTTTTTTTTTTGCGGTTCTGGCACCATAGGGGCTTCCTAAATGCGGCATGCCCCCAGAGTAAAATTTGCTTTCAAAAAGCCAAATGTGACTCCTTCTCTTCTGAGACCTGTAGTGCGCCAGCAGAGCACTTTTCACCCCTATATGGGGTGTTTTCTGAATCGGGAGAAATTGAGCTTCAAATTTTGGGGGGGTATTTTCTGCTATTACCCTTTTTAAAAATGTAAACATTTTGGGAAACCAAGCATTTTAGGTAAAAAATGTTTTGGTTTTTTTTTACATGCAAAAGTCGTGAATCACCTGTGGGGTATTAAGGTTCACTTTACCCCTTGTTACGTTCCCCGAGGGGTCTAGTTTCCAAAATGGTATGCCATGTGTTTTTTTTTTTTGCTGTCCTGGCACCATAGGGGCTTCCTAAAGGTGACATGCCCCCCAAAAACCATTTATCGCTCCTTCCCTTCTGAGCCCTCTACTGCACCCGCCGAACAATTAACATAGACATATGACATATGTGCTTACTCGAGAGAAATTGGGTTTCAAATACAAGTAAAAATTTTCTCCTTTCTACCAATTGCAAAAATTCTAAAATTGGGTCTACAAGAACATGCGAGTGTAAAAAATGAAGATTGTGAATTTTCTCCTTCACTTTTCTGCTATTCCTGTGAAACACCTAAAGGGTTAATACACTTATTGAATGTCATTTTGAATACTTTGGGGGGTGTAGTTTTTATAATGGGGTCATTTATGGGGTATTTCTAATATGAAGACCCTTCAAATCCACTTCAAACCTGAACTGGTCCATGAAAAATAGCGAGTTTGAATATTTTGTGAAAAATTTCCAAATTGCTGCTGAACTTTGAAGCCCTCTGGTGTCTTCCAAAAGTAAAAACTCATTAATTTTATGATGCAAACATAAAGTAGACATATTGTATATGTGAACCCCAAAAAGTTTTATTTTGAATATCCATTTTCCTTACAAGCAGAGAGCTTCAAAGTTAGAAAAATGCAAAATTTTCATTTTTTTCATCAAATTTTGGGATTTTTCACCAAGAAAGGATGCAAGTTACCATAAAATTTTACCACTAAGTTAAAGTAGAATATGTCACGAAAAAACAGTCTCAGAATCAGAATGATAACTAAAAGCATTCCAGAGTTATTAATGTTTAAAGTGACAGTGGTCAGAATTGCAAAAAACGCTCCGGTCCTTAAGGTGTAAAATGGCCTGGTCCTTAAGGGGTTAAAGGGGTACTCCCATGGAAAACTTTTTTCTTTTTTAAATAAACTGGTGCCAGAAAGTTAAACAGATTTGTAAATTACTTCTATTAAAAAATCTTAATCCTTCCAGTACTTTTTAGGGGCTATATACCACAGAGGAAATGCTTTACTTTTTAGATTTCTCTGATGACATGACCATAGTGCTCTCTGCTGTCCATTTTAGGAACTGTCCAGAGCAGGAGAAAATCCCGATAGCAAACATATGCTGCTCTGGACAGTTCCTAAAATGGTCAGCAGAGAGCACTGTGGTCATGACATCAGAGAAATCTAAAAAGTAAAACATTTCCTCTGTAGTATATAGCCCCTAAAAAGAACTGGAAGGATTAAGATTTTTTAAAAGAAGTAATTTACAAATCTGTTTAACTTTCTGGCACCAGTTTAAAAAAAAGTTTTCCGCGGGAGTACCCCTTTAAAGTTAACTAGTGACATTCACATTCGAGATTACTCACATTGGTATTTAGACTGGAGGGCAAGGACAGAAGTTTGGTGTTTTGAAAACTTCTTTGTTTCACTAACATTTAAAGCATGCCTATTTTTTATGTACAGAATTACAACATAACAATGGCGTTGGTTACATGCAGATTTCTAAGCTTCTGAATGTTCCAGTGAGTGCTGTTGGGGCCATAATATGGAAGTGGAATGACAATCATTTCAGCATGATGATGATGATGAAATATAGGTGGACATTTTAGCAGGACAATTGGGGAGATTTATCAAAACCTGTCCAAAGAAAAAGTGGAGCAGTTGCCCATAGCAACCAATCAGATTGCTTCTTTAATAAAAAAAAAAAAAAGCATCTGAGAAATAAAATAGGAAATCTTATTGGTTTGTTATGGGCAACTGCTCCAATTTTCCTTTGCCCAGGTTTTGAAAAATCTCCCCCAATGATCCCAAATACAGCCAAGGAAACACTTAAATGGTTTTAAGGAAAGAAAATAATGCTGCTAGAATGGCCCAGCCAATTACCTGAGTTACATCGGGTGAAATAAGTATTTAACAAGCCACCATTTTCCTCACCAAATTTATTTCCAAAGGTGCTATTGACATGAAATGTTCACCAGATGTTGGTAACAACCCAAGTAATCAATACATACCAAGAAACCAAAACAAATAAGCTCATAAATAAAGTTATGTGAAATAATATGAAATGACAAAGGGAAAAAGTATTGAACACGCTTAAAGATATTTATTTAATTTATTTAATAATTTAGGTCATTTTGTAAGCCTAGTCCCAAGAGAAAGAGAAGTCTCCTATTGTTATAGGTAAACTGCTTTTTGTATGGACCCATCAGGGTAAGTTCATCTTGGCGCAAGTGGTAATGTGAGTTACTATAAAAACATTACATATCTCCTGCAGTGTACTGTTGCATATTTGTGTTTGGTTGCGTTCGCTTCGATCACCTGTCCATTCATTTACCTTGCTTTGGATGTGTTGACTAACTTTATTTCTGCATCGCAACATTTTCCATGTAGCTGTTTAGGGGGGTTAGGTATAGTATTCCTGCAATATACCTGATGGTCCAGTGTAAATAAAGAATTATTGGTGGTTTACACCTGGAACATGTTAGCACAATTTAAATGGGCGCTGTCAGATACAAAAACTTTTTATATGTTGTACATCTTGGTAAAACATTAACCTTTCTAATTTTATTTCCTTTCTATAGAAATCATGGCTTATAAAATCATGGCTTTGTCCATGCTGAAGCACAGGCAGGGACAAAGTCCAGTAAGTGAGGGTGGGCTAGCACTCCTCTGTGCTCTCATCTGTCTGATAGGACTCCTCTGTGCTCTCTCCTGTCTGATAGGACTCCTCTGTACTCTCTCTTGTGTGATAGGATGCCTCTGTGCTCTCTCCTGTCTGATAGTACTCCTCTGTGCTCTCTTCTGTCTGATAGCACTCCTATGTGCTCTCTCCTGTCTGATAGTACTCCTCTGTGCTCTCCTGTCTGATATTACTCCTCTGTGCTCTCACCTGTCTGATAGTACTCCTCTGTGAGCTCTTCTGTCTGATAGCACTCTGTGCTCTTTCCTATCTGATAGTACTTCTCTGTGCTCTCTCCTGTCTGATAGTACTCCTCTGTGCTCTCTCCTGTCTGATAGCACTCCTTTGTGCTCTCTTCAGTCTGATAGCACACCTCTTTGCTCTCTCTGTCTGATAGTACTCATCTGTGGTCTCTCCTGTCTGATAGTACTCCTCTGTGCTCTCTCCTGTCTGATAGTACTCCTCTGTGCTCTCTCCTGTCTGATAGTACTCCTCTGTGAGCTCTTCTGTCTGATAGCACTCTGTGCTCTTTCCTATCTGATAGTACTCCTCTGTGCTCTCTCCTGTCTGATAGCACTCCTTTGTGCTCTCTTCAGTCTGATAGCACACCTCTTTGCTCTCTCTGTCTGATAGTACTCATCTGTGCTCTCTCCTGTCTGATAGCACTCCTCTGTGCTCTCTCCTATCTGATAGTACTCATCTGTGCTCTCTCTTGTCTGATAGGACTCCTCTGTGCTCTCTCCTGTCTAATAGCAGTCCTCTGTGCTCTCTCCTGTCTGATAGCACTCCTCTGTGCTCTCCCCTGTCTGATAGAACTCCCCTGTGCTGTCTCCTGTCCTATCAGACACAGAGGAGTGCTAGCCCACCCTCACTTACTGAACTTTGTCCATGCCTGTGCTTCAGCTTGGACAAAGCCATGATTTCTATAAAAAGAAAATAAAGCCATGATTTCTATAAAAGAAATAAAATTTTCTTATGACGTATATTAGAAAGGTTAAAGTTTTGGCAAGATGTACAAGATAAAAAAGGTTTTGAATCTGACAGTGCTCATTTAAATATGAGTCCAAAATAGAGAGTTCAGCACTGCAGTTACGTCTGATACCAAGTGAATATAGTGAATAAAAGAATCCCGGCACTTGATAATTTCTTTGAAAAAATGTCTTTATGCATATATTGCAGCATATATTATTGACACAGCATGCTTTCCGGCTATGGAGCCTTTCTCAACTGGAGCCTTTCTCAACTGGAGTCTTACAATTATGCAATTTAAAGGTGTCAGAGGATAACAATTGTGTTGTCATTGGTTGCCCTGACAACATAACAACAAAAACAGACAAAAAGAGTATACTCTGTTTGTCTGTTTTTGTTGTCATGTTGTCAGGGCAACCAATGGCGACACAATTTTGAGCCTCTGATGCCTTTAAATTGCATTATGGTAAGACTCCAGCACATGCAGTTGAGAAAGGCTCCATAGCCGAAAAGCGTGCTGCGTCAATAATATGTGCTTTTATTCCCCATTTAAATGGGCACTGTGAGATATAAAATAAAAAATGTGTTGTACATCTTGGCAAAACAATAGTTTTTCTAATATACTTCTTTAAAACATTTTTACATTTTACTAAAGAAAACAAGCTTTGAAAATCCCACCACTAGGGGTCCCCAAACCGCCTGGGACACTTATGAGTCCCACAGCAGCATCAGTGTGTCCAAGGATCATGGACACGAGATGGCTGATTGACAAGGCTGCAGGAGGAACACAGCCTGCAGCAGCAACACTGCTGTAACACAGAGTTTTACCAAACATGTACCTCCAGCTCCAACTCTAAGCAGACCTGGACAGTCAAAGCATGTCTAGGCATGCAGGGAGATGTAGTTTTGCTAAAGCTGTAGGCACACAACTGAAGGCAACACTGCTGCAAAAGAGTTATCCAAACATTGTACCTCCAACTATTCCAAAACTACAAGTCCCAGCATTACAGGACTGGCAAAGGATGGCACACATAAATTATATAAAAACATATATAAAATGTATTCGTAAAAAACTACAGTACTTTTAGCACTAAAACTTTGCAATTATTTAGGAAGATGTAAGTTATACACTAACCATATTGTCTTTGGTGGAAGAGTACAGGCAATCTCCAATATTATTTGTGTGTGTGTGTGTGTGAGTACAGCATAAAACCAGAGAGGAAGGGATTACAGAGCAGGGCTGCCATGCTCCTGAGATCAGTGAGTCAGCAGAGTGAGGGAGGGGGAAAAGTCATCACGGTGTAGGCAAGAGAGGGACACGCCCCCTCCCTTTGGGAAGATGGAAAAGACAGTGAGCACTGTAAATATGCTATTTTTTAAGTGAAATATCAGTGCTAGAGACATAAATTATATGTACATGATCAGGCGGCTCCCGCAATATAACGTGGGGTCACCCCGCGTCATGTCGGGTTGGTCCCGGCTCCCATCAACGGCCGGGAACCGCGGCTAATACAGGACATCACCGATCGCGGTGATGCCTTGTATTAACCCTTCAGATGCGGCAATCAAAGTTGACCGCCGCGTCTGAAGTGAAACTGAAAGTATCCCGGCAGCTCAGTCGGGCTGTTCGGGACCGCCGTGATGATATTGCGGCATCCCGAACAGCTTACAGGACACCTGGAGGATCCCTATCTGCCTCCTTGGTGTCCGATCAGCGAATGACTGCTCCGTGCCTGAGATCCAGGAAGGAGCAGTCAAGCGCCGATAACACTGATCAATGGCATGTTAATACATGCCAGTGATCAGTGTAAAAGATCAGTGTGTGCAGTGTTATAGCCCCCTATGGGGGCTATAACACTGCAAAAAAAAAAAAGGGAAAAAAAGTGGTAATATATTTAACCCCTTCCCTAATAAAAGTTTGAATCACTCCCCTTTTCCCATAAAAAAAAAAAAACAGTCTAAATAAAAATTAAAAATAGACATATGTGGTATCGCCGCGTTCGTAAATGTCCGAACTATAAAAATATATAATTAATTAAACTGCACGGTCAATGGCGTACAGGTAAAAAAAATTCCAAAGTACAAAATAGCATATTTTTGGTCACTTTTTATACCATAAAAAAATGAATAAAAGGCGATCAAAAAGTCTGATAAAAAATAAATGTTACCGATAAAAACTTCAGATCACAGCTAAAAAAAATTTGCCCTCAAACCGCCCCATACGCCAAAAAATAAAAAAAAGAGGGGTCAGAAGAGGACATTTTTAAACGTATAAATTTTCCTGCATGTAGTTATGATTTTTTTCCAGAAGTACAAAATCAAACCTATATAAGTAGGGTATCATTTTAACTGTATGGACCTACAGAATAAAGATAAGGTGTCATTTTTACCCAAAAAATGCACTGCATAGAAACAGAAGCCCCCAAAAGTTACAAAATGTAGTTTTTTTTCTTCAATTTTGTCGCACAATGATGTTTATTTCCGTTTCGCCGTGCATTTTTTGGTAAAATTACTAATGTCACTGCAAAGTAGAATTGGTGGTGCCAAAAATAAGTGATAACATGGATTTTTTGGGTGGAAAATTGAAAGGGTTAGGATTTTTAAAAGTTAGGGAGGAAAAAACGAAAATGCAAAAACTGAAACATTAGTCCTTAAGGAGTTAAGCCATAAAATCAAGGGCAGTGCTTAATTAATGTTTTAATAAAGTTTTTTTTACCATGTTGTTGCCTAAGGTGTGAAGTCAAAATGGCCAAAATAATACTTTTAATTCATAAGGAGGTATTCAAGTAACTCCTACGCATCAGCCAGCGACCAAGTCACAAGTAGTCACAACTTCATTGACAAGCAAAGAAGCTTCTATGTCCCAGCAGCATGTGACATAGAAGTCTCTTTGCCTGTTTGGTTATGGCTTGGTCTCCACATTGATGCCTATTTAGGAGTCACTTGATACCCTGCACACTTGATTAAAAGTTTTATTTAGGGTATTTAGAATTCTCACTTCACACAACAATGACATGGTAGGAAACCTTATTAAGACAACAATTACGCACTGCCCTTTCTTTTATGGCCTCAATACTGGTAACAGGTTCCCTTTAAGTTTTGCGGGAGATTGGCTCTGTAGAGCCAGGAACATAGCAGTGAGAGACAGGGACATGGAAGAAAAGTTTAAACAGGGCTTTTCATGTTTTTATTTTTCAACAAACAAAAAATACAGCCTTTGCACACTTTGGCATTAAAGAAGATCTGTAGCGTACATTTTTTTTAAATCCTCTGTGCCCAGGCTTCAAAAAGTAACAAAACAAACTTTAACTCACCTTTCGACGTTCCCCCGTTGCGCGGTTATCAGTGTCTCGGTCCTCTGGTGATGGGCTTCTTCCTGGAGACGGTGACCCATACTGTGCTCAGCGTATCGCCGGCCGCAGCGGCCGTATCGCTGGCCGCAGCGATGTTCCACACCGTCTCCAGAAAGCAGGAAGAAGCCCATCACCAGGGGACCGAGGCACCGATAACTGCGCAACGGGGGAACGTCGGAAGGTGAGTTAAAGTTTATTTTGTTACTTTTTGCAGCCCGGGCACAGGGGATTATAACAAATGTACACTACACATCTCCTTTAAGAATACAAAATAAATCATTTTTGTCCAGCGCTAAGCATACAGAAAACTTCCCTGTCTTCCCTGGGTTACCCATCCACCATTTATATTTTGATCTACTTGCTTCTCAGGATAATTTCAAAAACTAACAGGTTTTTAGTATATATTTTAATCAAAAAGTACAAACCCACTCGCCACACCAAGGCCACCTGATCAGAGTGGGTCCCTAACCTATCACTGGTGTAGCGACGGGCATGACCACTGTCTCATTGACACCAAGCCCACAGGGAGAATTACCCAGTGGGCCACACCACCTCACATAGAAAGCATCACAACAACAATGGCCGCCACAGAGCACCACCCTAGTGTAAACACCTACTATGTTCTCCCTGCCAGAGGGCTGAGAGAATGCTAGGAGGACACCCATATGCAGTCTCCTTAAAAACGCCTGGGCCAAATGGGTGGAGTGGACTGCTGGCTATAAAATAGGGGATAGACCACAAATGTATAAAAAAAATAGAGAAACAAAACATAGCCGCACATCCACCATTTGTATTTTGATCTACTTGCTTCTCAGCATAATTTCAAAAACTAACAGGTTGTTAGTATACATTTTGATCAAAAAGTACAAGCCCACTTGCCACGTCAATTATGCTGAGAAGCAAGTCGACCAAAAGGGATGCCATTTCAGAGCTAGCTGTACTGCAGCAAGATACTGCCTCTGACCGCCAGGGGGGTGTCTGCTCCAGTAAGGAGGGAAGGAGGAGTGCAGGGCAGGCCAGACAGGTACTGGTAGTGGGGGACTCAATTATTAGGGGGACAGACAGGGCGATCTGTCACAAAGACCGGGATCGCCGAACAGTGTTGTCTTACTCGCACTCAAATTCGGCACATCGCAGATTGGGTTGACAGGTTGCTGGGTGGGGCTGGAGAGGACCCAGCAGTCATGATACATATTGGCACCAATGACAAAGTAAGAGGTAGGTGGAGTGTCCTTAAAAGTAATTTCAGGGACTTAGGCCACAAGCTTAAAGGGGTACTCCGGCGCTTAGACATCTTATCCCCTATCCAAAGGATAGGGGATAAGATGCCTGATCGCCGGGGTCCCGCCGCTGGGGACCCCCCTGATCTTGCACGCGGCACCCAGTTTAAAATCAGGCTTCACCCTGTGTGACGTTACACTCCACCCCCTCAATGCAAGCCTATGGGAGGGGGTGTGACAGCGAACACGCTCCGGGGACTGATTTTAAACGGGGTGCGGCGTGCAAGATCATGGGGGTCTCCAGCGGCGGGACCCCTGCGATCAGGCTTCTTATCCCCTATCCTTTGGATAGGGGATAAGATGTCTAAGTGCCGGAGTACCCCTTTAACCCCTTAAGGACACAGCCCATTTTCACCTCTAGGATGCAGCCCTTTTTTGCCCACTGACCACTGTCACTTTAAACATTAATAACTCTGGAATGCTTTTACTTATCAATCTGATTCCGAGATTGTTTTTTCGAGACATATTCTACTTTAACATAGTGGTAAATTTTTGTGGTAACTTGCATCCTTTCATGGTGAAAAATCCCCAAATTTGATGAAAAAATTGAAAATTTAGCATTTTTCTAACTTTGAAGCTCTCTGCTTGTAAGGAAAATGGATATTCCAAATAAAAAAATGTTTTATTCACATATACAATATGTCTACTTTATGTTTGCATCATAAAATTGATGTGTTTTTAGTTTTGGAAGTCACCAGAGGGCTTCAAAGTTCAGCAGCAATTTTCCAATTTTTCACAAAATGTTCAAACTCACTATTTTTCAGGGACCAGTTCAGGTTTGAAATGGATTTGAAGGGTCTTCATCTTAGAAATACCCCATAAATGACCCCATTATAAAAACTACACCCCTCAAAGTATTCAAAATGACATTCAGTCAGCGTTTTAACCCTTTAGGTGTTTCACAGGAATAGCAGCAATATGTTTGTAGCCCAATTTCTCTTGAGTAAGCACATACCTCATATGTCTAAAGTGTTCGGCGGGCGCAGTAGAGGGCTCAGAAGGGAAGGAGCGACAAGGGGATTTTGGAGAGTACGTTCTTCTGAAATGGTTTTTGGGGGGCATGTCGCATTTAGGAAGCCCCTATGGTGCAAGGACAGCAAAAAAAAACACATGTCATACCATTTTGGAAACTAGACCCCTTAAGGAACGTAGGAAGGAATAAAGTGAGCCTTAATACCCCACAGGGGTTTCACGACTTTTGTATATGTAAAAAAAATTATTTTTTTTCACTAAAATGTGTGGTTCCCCCCAAATTTCACATTTTTGCAAGGGTTAATAGCAGAAAATACCCCCCAAAATTTGTAACCCCATCTCTTCTGAGTATGAAGGTACCCCATAAGTGGACCTGAAGTGCACTACGGGCGAACTACAATGCTCAGAAGAGAAGGAGTCACATTTAGCTTTTGGAGAGCAAATTTTGCTCGGGGGGGCATGTCGCATTTAGGAAGCCCCTATGGTGCCAAGACAGCAAAATAACCCCCACATGGCATACCATTTTGGAAACTAGACCCCTTGAGGAATAAAACAAGGGGTACAGTGAGCATTTACCCCCCACTGGTGTCTGTCAGATCTTTGGAACAGTGGGCTGTACAAAATGTACATGGTGCACTCTCCCTTCTGGGCCTTGTTGTGCGCCCCCAGAGCACTCTGCGCCCACATATGGGGTATCTCCGTTGTCGGGAGAAATTACATTACAAATTTTGGGGGGCTTTTTTCCCTTTTACCTCTTGTCAAAATAAAAAGTATAGGGCAACACCAGCATGTTAGTGTAAAAAATTTATTTTTTTACATTAACATGCTGGTGTAGACCCCAACTTCACCTTTTCATAAGGGGTAAAAGGAGAAAAAGCCCCCAAAATTTGTTAGGCAATTTCTCCTGAGTACGGCGATACCCCATATGTGGCCCTAAACAGTTGCCTTAACATACAACAGGGCTCCAAAGTGAGAGCGCCATGCGCATTTGAGGACTAAATTAGGGATTGCATAGAGGTGGACATAGGGGTATTGTACGCCAGTGATTCCCAAACAGGGTGCCTCCAGCTGTTGCTAAACTCCCAGCATGCCTGGACAGTCAGTGGCTGTCCAGAAATGCTGGGAGTTGTTGTTTTGCAACAGCTGGAGGCTCCGTTTTGGAAACACTGCCGTACAATACGTTTTAAATTTTTATTGGGGGGGGGGGGACAGTGTAAGGGGTGTATATGTTGTGTTTTACCCTTTATTATGTGTTAGTGTAGTGTAGTGTAGTGTTTTTAGGGTACATTCACACTGGCGGAGTTCCCTGCTAGGAGTTTGCACTGCGGCGAAAAATTTGCCGCAGCTAATACTTGAAGCAGAAAACTTACTGTAAGCCTGCCGTGTGAATGTACCCTGTACGTTCACATGGGGGGGGGGGGCAAACCTCCAGCTGTTTCAAAACTACAACTCCCAGCATGTACTGACAGACCATGCAGGCTGGGAGTTGTACTTTTGCAACAGCTGGAGGCACACTGGTTGGAAAACCTTCAGTTAGGTTCTGTTATCTAACTCAATATTTTCCAACCAGTGTGCCTCCAGCTGTTGCAAAACTACAACTCCCAGCATGTACTGATCACCGAAGGGCATGCTGGGAGATGTAGTTATGCAACAGCTGGAGGGATCGCAACTACAACTTCCAGCATACTGGGATTTGCAGGTTTGCAACATCTGGAGAGCTACAGTATAGAGACCACTGCAAACTGTGGCCCTCCAGATGCTGCAAAACTACAAATCCCAGCAGGCCCAGACAGCAAACAGTTGTGTGGGCATGCTAGAAGTCGTAGTTTTGCAAGATCTGGAGGGTTATAGTTCAGAGACTACCATATAGTGGTCTCAAACTGTAGCCCTCCAGCTGTTGCAAAACTACAACTCCCAGCATGCCCAAACAGCTTTCTGGGCATGCTGGGAGTTGTAGTTTTGCAACATCTGGAGGGCTACAGTTAGAGACCACTGTATAATGGTCTCAAACTGTACCCTCCAGATGTTGCTAGGCAACTCACCGGCTTCCGTTGGATCCAGCCGCACGTCATCGCCGCCCGCCGATCTCCGTCACCCGCAGCCTCCGTCGCCCGCCCGGATCGGTAAGTGAATCTTCGGCGCCGCTCCCCGTCATTTCCCCGTCCTGCCCCGCCTATTGTGGGTGGGCAGGACGGGGAAAATGAAAGTTAACCCCCCCGCCCCCGATCTGCTATTGGTAGTCGCGGCTAAACCACCAATAGCAGGGATAGGAGGGGTGGCACCCCTGCCACCTCACTCCTATCGCTTCAGGGGGATCCTGGGTGTCTTAGACACCCGCGATCCCCCTTACATTCCGGGTCACTATAGACCCGTAATGGCCCGGAATCGCGCAAATTGCAAGTGTGAATTCACTTGCGATTTGCGCCGATCGCCGACATGGTGGGGGTCTGATGACCCCCCTGGGCATTTGCGCGGGGTGACTGCAGTCACCCCGGTCCGTACCCCGCCTGGCACGCGGCAGGGGCCGGAATTCCCATGGACGTATGAGTACGTCCCTGGTCCTGAAGACCCAGGGTGCAAGGACGTACTCATACGTCCGTGGTCCCTAAGGGGTTAAAATGATACCCTACTTATATAGGTTTGATTTTTTATTACTTCGGAAAAAAATCATAACTACATGCAGGAAAATGTATATGTATAAAATTGTCCTCTTCTGATCCCTATAACTTTTTTTTTTCCATGTACGGGGCGGTATGAGGGCTCATTTTTTGCGCCGTGATCTGAAGTTTTCATTGGTACCATTTTTGTTTTGATCTGACTTTCTGATCGCTTTTTATTCATTTTTTTAATATTATAAAAAGTGACAAAAAATACGCTATTTTGGAATTTTTTTTGCGTGTACGCCATTGACTGTGCAGTTTACTTAACAATATATTTTTATAGTTCTGACATTTACACACGCGGCGATACCACATATGTTTATTTTTATTTACACCATTTTTTTTATGGGAAAAGGGGGGTGATTCAAACTTTTATTAGGGAAGGGGTTAAATCATCTTTAACTTTTTTTTGTTCACTTTTTTTTTTTGCAGTGTTATAGCTCCCATAGGGGGCTATAACACTGCACACACTGATCTTTTACACAGACCACTGCAAAGCCATAGCTTTGCATTGATCAGTGTTATCGGCAGTTGATTGCTCAAGCCTGGATTTCAGGCTTGCAGCAATCAATCGCCGTTCGGACGCGCATGAGGCAGGTTAGGTACCCTCCTGCTGCGTCCTAGCTGATCAGGATATCGCGATTTTATCGCGATGTCCCAATCAGCCTGACTGAGCTGCCGGGATACTTATACTTTCACTTTTAGACGAGGCGATCAACTTTGATCGCCGCTTCTAAAGAGTTAATGCCACAACGGCGATGTCTGGCATTAGCCACGGGTCCTGGCTGCTCATAGCCTCCCGTGCCGCAGTGCCGTATAAACCCGGCATTCTGCGGCAAGGGGTTAAGTATATATATATGGTGCAGCAGATCTATGAAGTGAGCTCAGAAGCTGAGCACGCTTCATATACGTTCGATCTCAGCTGCTATCAGCAGCCAGGACCCATGGGTAATTCCGGACATCGGGCCGATGTCTAGCATTAGCCCTTTAGACACCACAATCAACTCTGATTGCGGTGTCTAAAGGGTAAATGCCGGACATCTACTGCAGATAATACATAAAATCTACTGTTGGTAGCTCATAAAATCGCCATGTCCCGATCAGCTGAGAGGATGGCAGGAGGGCCCTTACCTGCCTCCTCGCCATCCGATTGGTGCTGCTGTGCTCCAGTCAGCCATGGCAGGTTGGAGCAATGGAGCACCGGTAACACTGGTCAGTGCTATGCTATGGCATTGTTCAATGTATGCCATCTAAGGATTGCATCTAATAGTCCCCTATGGACTATGTAAAAATATAAACTTTATAAATGTGAATTAACCCCTTCCCTAAAAATAGTTTGAATCACCCACATTGTCAATAGTGTACGTGTAAAAAATGCCAAAGTCCACAATTGCTTATTTTTGGTCAAATCATGAACCTTTAAAATATTTATAAAAAAGCAATCAAAAGGTTCTATCCCCCCCAAAAAAATATAAGGGCAAGAAGAGGACAGTTTTAAGCATATTATTTTTAGTACAAAAAGTTATATTTTTTAGTAAATTAAAACAATACCTATATACATTGTGTATTATTGTAATTGTATGGACCTACAGAATATAGAGAACATGTCATTTTTACAAAAAGTTACTCCGTAGAAACAAAAGCCCCAGAAAGGTTCTGAATTGCATTTTATTTTGTTACATTTCTCCCCACAAATATATATATATATATATATATATATATATATATCTATATATATATATTTTTTTTTTTTTTGTTTCTCCATGTTTTTTTTTTTTTTATAGTAAAATGAGTGATGCCATTACAAGGTACAATTGGTGGTGCAACAAACAAGTCTTTAAAATTTTGCCCGATCCTTAAGGGGTTAAAGTTCTGACATA
The DNA here is from genome assembly GCF_029499605.1 of Hyla sarda. Classification (NCBI taxonomy): domain Eukaryota; kingdom Metazoa; phylum Chordata; class Amphibia; order Anura; family Hylidae; genus Hyla; species Hyla sarda. The sequence continues at coordinate 139,858,246 of NC_079189.1, read as the reverse complement.
AATTTCTCTTAGTTTTTTCCTTTAACATCACATTAACTGGCATTTGAAAAGGGTGTGTAGACTTTTTATATTCACTGTATATGAAATTGAGAAATATAGCACTTTTCCCTACATCTGTGTAACATGCAGTGAAATTATTACCAATTATATGTGTGAATCCTGCCTGTAAAAATGAAGTGTAATAATAATAAATATCAGCCAGTCTGGTTTGTGCGCTGCAAATGGGAATGACCAACCAATCAAAATGAAAAGGAAATGGAAAGAAGTTTTAAGCCCTCCAGGTCTGTTGAAATAAAATGCTGTGAAGCTTCTTTCATGAATCAGCCTGTTATCCACTGTGGAAAATCCCTGGTGTGGGATAGGGAGTGCCTGTTCTCTGAATTCACTCTACGAGAGAAGTGCTATTGCCGGCTGAGTGTTTATGTCTAGAGGGTTTGTTCCAGGGATACATTAACAAACCGCTCTGGCAGCTGCCAAATTCCTTACAGCCAATGGTGACCAGTGTGCTGTGATGTCACATCAAAACACAGAAACCCTATATATATTCCCCAAATTAAAGAGTCCTGACATCTTTACCCCAGCACAAGTTTAGTTCTCAGTTAAAGCAACAAGTGACGAGATGGAAAGTTCACTGCTAGACTTGCTGGTCCTTCTTCTTGATAAAATATCATTGGTCACCAGCTTTAAGCTCTTCAGCATGCCAGAGCAGGCTCTGGAAGATACTGTTTACCGGGATACATCCTTTTTTAAACGAGGAGACCTGTTAGAGGTCCCTAGGACTCTATTTATTCACTATGGGATCTATTTGGGAAATAACAAGGTAGCCCATCTGATGCCTGATATCCTCCCTGCTATTTCAGACGACAAGTGTCAAATCGAGAAAGTCGTCACCAACAAAAGGCTGATCCTTGGCGTCCTGGCTAAGCTGGCCAGTATAAGAGTGGACACTGTGCAGGACTTTGCCTATGGTGGAAGTATAATAGTTAATCACATGGATAAAAGTTTCAAGACAAAACCGCTTTCTAATGAAGAAGTGGCTCAGAGGGCTGAGAAACTGATGGGAGCCAAATCTTACAGCCTGCTGTGGGATAACTGCGAGCACTTTGTCACTTATTGCAGATATGGGTTTCCTGTGAGCTTTCAGACGGATAAGGTAAATAAATGATAATGTTGACATTTTTTTGTTGCATTTGACTCTATTGTACTAAAATAGATGCATGATAAATGTAAACAGCAGGAAAAGGACATAAATGCTTAGAAAGCCAGTCTTTTACTGTGAATGTTGTGGGCTAGATAAGCAACTCCATGATGAGAGAATGAATGGCTGCTTCTGGTGGGTAAAGTAATAAACACAATATAACCGTAATATGTGGTCCTTGGAATGAGAAAACTGTAATATGTATTATTAAAAATGATTCAGTCTATTGTAACTATGTATAGTGGTCTTTAAAATTTCCACCGAGATGTCATGCAGACAATACAATTTTTTTTTACTCAAAAAGCTCAGAAATCTGTTGTGAATAGAATTGTTCTATTGTGAGAAGTGCCTGCTGCATGCAGAATGTCCTAAAGGTCCCTAATGTACAGTAGTTTTCATATGTGAATATTTATGCATTATTTATTTATTAACGATAACAAGAATTTGATACATTTAGTGAAATCACAGGTTGTAGAGGTTAGTCCTTATTTTAATGCTGTTAATACAAATGTGCATCTGAAAAACTTCTGAAAGAATTTTTTACTCAAGAATTATTAAAATTCCTTCCAAGTCCTAAGTTAGGTTGCCATGGCTTTCTGAGGCAATTGTTGCTGATCACAGTATTGTGTCTTCAACCAGGGATGTAGCTAAGGGCTTGGTGTGGACCATGGGGAAAATGTTCAGTTTGGGCGCTCATGCCCCTAATCTGTACCTTGCCCTGTAATGATCTATGCTACCATTCCCTTAAAAACTGTGCCACATTGCCCCTAATGATCTGTACCATCATGCCCCTAATTATTTGTGTCACCATGCCCCTAATGATCTGTGCCATCCTTGCCCTAAGGATCTATGCCATCATGTGCCCTATGATCTGTATCACCATGGCCCTAATCATCCATGCCACCATGCCCTAAGGAATTTTGCCACCATGCCCCTAATGAACTAAACATGTGCCACCTAACACTTAAACATTGATTCTTAACTCATGGTTCTCCAGATGTTGCCAAACTGTGACCCCTATCATGCCTCAACAGCAGGACATGATGGGAATTGTAGTTTTGTACCATCTGGGGAGCCACAGATTGGAGAACTCAGACCCTACATGAACTGTTCCCCTACAAAACTCATTTGTCCCTTCACCTGCACTACTCTGGCCTACTGTGGATGCAGACAGCACTAATCATGCAGCAAGCCCTGAGCCGCAGGGTAGGAAGCCAAGCACACTGTTGTTCCTGGCGGCACTCAATTTTTATTCATATTGGCATCCAAAGGACACCAATACAATTGGAGAGGGGGACTGAACTGCAGATACAGTATGTGGTGAGCGGGGACTGTGGGTCCCCTTAACTAATAAGCCCAGTCGTTGTGACCCATATTAATACGCCACTTCCCTCAATTTTACTGGGTAGTAGGCAAATGTTGCATTTCCTATTACATGAATCCACTGTGAACAGGGCCGATGATAAGCACATAGGCCCAGATTTATCAAACTGTGGGAGAGAAAAAATACAGTGATTTTTCCCCAGCAACCAATCACAGCTCAACTTTCATTTTATGGGAGCTGGTTAGCTGAGCTGTGATTGGTCGCTGGGGGAAAATCACTCTAGTTTTTCTCTCACACAATTTGATAAATCTGGCCCATTACTCTACCTGTGTTGCACTTCTCCAATGAGTTTCTCTCAGAGATTTATTTTAATGTTGTGCATCCCCTCCCATCTATTTCTGTAGTTAATACAGCAATTCTGAATTGGTGATTTAGTAGCAAATTGCTCTGTTTTTTAAATAAATATCTGAACGGGGGGACAATTTATGACATTTTTATACACTCTTTGCACCAATCTGATGTCCATAGAATGACATGACACATTCAAGTTGGAGGGAAACAAAACTGGATAGCTGGCTACATGTGAAGGGAGCCTCAGTGATGTCCCAAACAATTTGGGTATTAACGTCACAAGTCCTCATATATATGAAACACATGGGTAACTGGGCAGCAGTTAAGCTGCAGTAACAGACTGTTCTGAATGGCATGAAGTTGGCAGATAATGCAGCTTCTAGGACAGTAGTTCTTGTTTTCTTAAAGTTGGACACTACTTCTTTGAATGTTTTTTTTTACACCCTTACTATTACAAGCTAGCTTCTGTAGACTCCTAGTTGCTTGCTCGTAAAACTTTCACATTATAGACATTTGTCTGGCTCTGTAATTTTATAGCAGAATCTGAGCCAACTACTCCAGCTTACATAGTTAACTGGAAAAATGTTCAGTACTAATACAGGATTATAGATAATGGGGGAGATTTATCAAAACCTGTGCAGAGGAAAAGTTGCCCAGTTGCCCATAGCAACCAATCAGCTCGCTTCTTTCATTTTTAACAAGGCCTCTGCAAAATGAAAGAAGTGATCTGATTGGTTGCTATGGGCAACTGGGCAACTTTTCCTTTGCACAGGTTTTGATAAATCTCCCCCAAATGTGCATTTACTGAGTTTTTCCTCATCTACAGTTGTAGCTAAACGCTCATAGGTCCTAATGCAAAAGTTAAAGGGGTACTCCGGCCCTGAGACATCTTATCCCCTATCCGGGGGACCCCCGCAATCTTGTGTTCACCACCCACCTGTATGAGCTGCACACTGCGGTGCCAGCTCACAAACAGCCCAGTGGCGACCATGGGGACGGAGTATGGTGGCATCATGACTCCGCCTCCGTGTGACATCACTTCCTGCCCCCGCTATGCAAGTCTATGGGAGGGCGCGTGATGGCCTGTTTGTGGCACCGTGGCGTGCAGCTCAAACAGGTGGGTGGCGAACACAAGATTGCGGGGGTCCCCAGTGGCGGGACCCCCGCGGTGAGACATCTTATCCCCTATCCTTTGATAGGGGATAAGATGTTTCAGGGCCGGAGTACCCCTTTAAGTTAGGGCCCCGCTCTTTTCCCCTCACCTACAGCAAAACCAACATCTTATACTGTACACATTGAGCCTTATGTACTATGGGGGAGATTTATCAAAACCTGTCCAGAGGAGAAGTTGCCCATAGCAACCAATCAGCTCCCTAAAGAAGTAATCTGATTGGTTGCTATGGGCAACTGAGCAACTTTTCCTTTGAATAGGTTTTGATAAATCTCCTTCTCTTTTTTTTGTCTTTTCATAGTGCATTTTTATTCACTTTTCCATCATATGCATGAATAGGGTTCCACGTGTCTTCAAACTTTGGCACATTTGACAAAGTTTTTAAACTCTCACAGACTGAAAAGACTACAAAAACAGGGTGGAAAATTTTAAAAATGACCGTCAGAAAATGACGAATTGGATGGAAAAATAGCTAAAATGTTGTGCATGTTTTGCACATGCTGCTAATAAATAAAGTGAAATGCATTTCCCATGCTTTTTTCATCAATATTTAGAGGGAAACACAATAGTACATGAGTCCCATTGTGTATGCATCATATGATTAAAGGGAATTAGGAAAACATATTGTATTGAAAAGAACACATCCTGTCACACTGGTCGTCTTTAAAGGGGTTGTTTGGAGAAATATTTTTGTTTAAAAGTGCCTCTGTATGAGAATAAAAATGTAAACATACAAACTTACTTGCCACCGATAGGATTTTAAGGTAACCCTGAGTCTTTACATTGTCACTCTTAACATTTCTCAGTTTTCTGTATCCATTTAAAATTCCATGTAGTGCCAATCCCCCTTTTTGGGAGGAAAACGGCAAAAGTCTAAAACAACTATGGAGATTTTCAAATTCCCAGCAGCCAGGCAGATCTATAGACAAGATTTCTGATAATAACATAACTTTCTATTCCCTAATATTGTCATAAAAGGAATCTATAATGTCTATATCATGCTCATAAGTGCAGACACGGGCAGATAGCCAATAGGAAGCTAAACAAATTGTAACACCAGAAGTTGGTAACCACTGGCGTGTAGCACGTCCTGCTGCTTGCCTCTGCATACTGAGCAAGCTAAACACCACCTGGCTGCTTCTGAGCTATTCCAGCTTCCACTTAACTGGGGCCCCTCTTACCGTAGAATCCTGGTATCTTCCCTGCAGCTGAAGTCCACCTTTCGCAGTTTTCAGGAGTGGGATAGCGGGTGAAAACTAAGAGAATACTTAGACTCTGCTCCCATGTTTGGCCCAAAGTCAAACCGGTAAGTGGCACAGCAGGTTCACACCTGTTGGGGTGTTACAGAAAGGATATTTATCTCTTAGCTCATGACTGTTAAAAGTAACAAAATCATAATTGTCTTATAAGCTCAACAGCTGAAGATGGATGATGAGTTGCAATATGCATGCCTTTTCCTTCCCCACCCCTTCCCGCATGATTGATAAAGGGAATTTGGCTTTTAACACTGAGCCGTGTACATTAATCATACAGACACTTGAGCATGGAAGGAAAACATCATTTTATAACTATGCAAACATCCATCAGCTAAGATGAGACAGTTATTATATGTTTTATTTCCCAGCTATCTGCCCATGTTTGCAGCTCTGAGGATGAAATCAAGCTGACAGATTCTCTTTATAGTGGCTCCAAGGTGAACTTGGCTCTTATTAGTATTATTTGTATCACAACATTCATGGCATTCAATACTGTTAAGTGGCTATAAATATGGTCATTAATTTGAGTTATGCCTGAAGGATAACTTGTCCATAGACTTATTAATCATAATTTCAGTATTAGACAATGGAAAGTACACAACATGTTTTTATTTATATCTGTGTGTATCCATGTTGTGGTGTGGAATTACCTGCATGGATTTTTGTCAATCTACAGTGTATTCACAAATCTGTTCCTAACTTTCCTATGGTTTTCACCCTGCATATTACCAAGGGTGATATCCATGTGTAATGTGACCTGATGCTCTCTTACAATTTCTGGTGCATGTGAGCCTGGCTTTAAGGTTTTCATATGTCTCCTCCATTATTATATTCAGTGCGTTTTTTCTTAGCTACATTACTACTTTCCTAGCAGTAACGCACAGTACACTTACTATTTACTATTTCCAGTTAACCCTGGGGAAAATTAACTTATCCCCTATCTTCAGGATAAGTAACTGATCACGGGGGGTCCCAGATCTCCAGAACAGGACCCAGAGCGCACACTGCAGAAAGCACACACTACATTCATTTCTATGGGGGCGCCGAAGAGACCCGAGTACAGCACTTGGGGATCATCGGCCCTCCCATAGAAATGAATGGAGCGTGTGCTGTGTACTGTTAGATGACACACACTCTTCCCAGAGAGAGTCGGGGTCCCGTTTTGGAGGTCCCAGCAGTCAGACCCCAGCGATTAGCTACTTATCCCCTATCCTAGGCATAGGGGAAAAGTTCATTTTGGCTGGAGTTTTCCTTTAACGAATCTTGATAGTAATCAAATAATGTAATATAACACAGGGTGAGACTCCTCGATTAGATGGAGAAGTGATCACATATACTCTCTATATGGCATAGTCACAGTTTATGCCATAAATGTCCCATAGATGCTGCTTTCACACCTTTTTGAACAAGGGTCACATGACCCCCTCCAGCTTCTATGTGGCTGCTGTATGTAGTTGGGACGTTATACTGTTTCAGTAACTCTTGGAGTAGTTACTGTTGTGTAAATTACATGAAAGTTCTGGCTTGTTTGATTTTGGCTCCCACGCCACCTCTTGTGGCCACAAGCAAGCCATGAAGCCCTTGTTCTAGGGATAAGCATGGGTCCCAGCCCCCATCTGTGGGATATTTATAGTATATTCTGTGAATATGCCATAAATGACCAAGATGAAAATTGACCTTTAATTAAGAAAAAAAAGAGTAAAAATGTGACTACTGATTGTTATGCAATGTAAATTATTTTCTGTAAATTCGGTGTGGTAAAAATTCCTTATGGATTTCTATACTCTAACAATAATTTGCTTTGTCTTCTAGTTTTGTGAGATTGTCAAGAAGATTATCAGAGATCAGAGGAGTTTGTTAGTTTCTGCAGCTTCAGGACTTGTGTTAGTGCTATGTCTGGGACTGGAGCCTTCAACAACCCTGCCTTGCCTCCTTATCACTTTCACCCTGTGGATCGCAAGCTAGAAGCAGTGTGACCCTCTAACTGTAAATAGTGTAATTATAATGTATATATTAAGGTGATGTGTATGACATGTCGTGTAATATGTACTCTCATATGTTATATGTGAAAGGAGGGTACTGCCCAATAAATTTTTGTTTTTGCTAACTCGAGTGTGATTGTCATGTTTTATATGGTAAGTACACCTTAAAAACTGCTGCCCTGCTGCATGCCCCTAACACATAATTTAAGGGTCATTTTAGAAAGACAAGCATGTGCCCAATATGACCAATGATATAACAGATGGGCACTCATGAATGATTGTGCATTCCTTAATCCCCTCTGCACAGGGAGATGTGCAGCTGACTGATAATGTGACCAGCAGATGAATAAGCGTTTACTCATTTGCCATCTGATCGCTGATTTTATTACACAATGCAATACCTTTTCATTTGGCCAATACAGTAATCCCCCCTGTAAAAGACCCTTTATTATTAGGATTTGTTATAACATTATGATTGGGGAAGGACTCCTGCTGATCCTTCCAGTGATCTACAGGGTGGGCCATTTATATGGATACACCTTAATAAAATGGGAATGGTTGGTGATATTATCTTTCTGTTTGTGGCACATTAGTATATGTGAGGGGGGAAACAATTCAAGATGGGTGGTGACCATGGCGGCCATTTTGAAGTCGGCCATTTTGAATCCAACTTTTGTTTTTTCAAAAGGAAGAGGGTCATGTGACACATCAAACTTATTGGGAATTTCACAAGAAAAACAATGATGTGCTTGGTTTTAACATAACTTTATTCTTTCATGAGTTATTTACAAGTTTCTTCTCCCACTCTTCACACACTGATAGCAACACAGCAGGAGAAATGCTAGCACAGGCTTCCAGTATTCAGGTGCTGCAGAATGGGCAAAACAAAAATTGGAACATGACCCTCAGTTTATGCAGAATATTTTGTTCAGTGATGAGGCAAACTTTTATGTGAATGGTGAAGTTAACAAACAAAATCACTGCTATTAGTCTGACACTAACCCACATTGGATAGATCCCTCCAAGACTGTTGGAACACAAACATTTATGGTATGGTGTGGTATATGGGGTACAAAGATAGTGGGGCCATTCTTCATCAATGGAAACCTCAAGGCCACTGGATATGCGAAATTGCTACATGATGATGTGTTTCCCTCTTTATGCACTGAAGCTGGCATGTTCCTTGAGTTTTTCCAGCAAGATGATGCACCACCACATTATAGGTGTCAGGTCCGAGCATTCCTAGATGAACAGTTTCCTGGAAAGTGGTTTGGTCATCGTGGGCCAGTTGAATGGCCCCCAAGGTCTCCTGATCTGGCCCCCTTAGACTTTTATCTTTGGGGTCATCTGAAGGCAATTGTCTATGCTGTGAAGATACGAGATGTGCAGCACCTGAAACTACGGATACTGGAAGCCTGTGCTAGCATTTCTCCTGCGGTGTTGCTATCAGTGTGTGAAGAGTGAGAGAAGAGGGTTGCATTGACAATCCAACACAATGGGCAGCACATTAAACACATTTTATAAGTGGTCAGAAACTTGTACATAACTCATGAAAGAATAACCGAGCACATCATTCTTTTTCTTGTGAAATTCCCAATAAGTTTGATGTGTCACATGACCCTCTTCCTATTGAAAAAACAAAAGTTGGATTCAAAATGGCCGACTTCAAAATGGCCATCATGGTCACCACCCATCTTGAATAGTTTCCTATCTCACATGTACTAATGTGCAACAAACAGGAAGTTAATATCACCAACCATTCCCATTTTATTAACCCCTTAAGGACCAGGCCCATTTTGGCCTTAAGGACCAGACCAATTTTATTTTTGCATTTTAGTTTTTTCCTCCTCACCTTCTAAAAATCATAACTCTCTTATATTTCCATCCACAGACCCATATGAGGGCTTGTTTTTTTGCATCACCAATTGTACTTTGTAATTACATCACTTATTTTACCATAAAATGTACGGCGCAACCAAACAAATATTGTTTATGCGGGAAAATTGAAAAGAAAACCGCAATTTAGCAAATTTTGGAAGGTTTTGTTTTCACCCTGTACACTTTACGGTAAAAATGACATGTTTTCTTTTTTCTGTGGGTCAATAGGATTAAAATGATACCCATGTTATATGCTTTTCTAAAATTGTACCGCTTAAAAAAAAAAATCTCAAACCATTTTAACAAAATTAGTATGTTTGAAAATGCCCTATTTTGACCACCTATAACTTTCTAATTTTTCCGTATATGGGGCAATATGAGGGTTAATTTTTTGCACCATGATCTGTAGTTTATATCAGTACCACTTTTGCTTAGGTTTTACTTTTTATAAAGTTTTAATAAATTTTTTTGGGAATAAAATGTGGCAAAAAAGCAGCAATTTTGGAATTTTTTTATTTTATTTTTTACGTTTACGCCGTTCACTGTACAGGATAATTAACAATATATTTTAAAAGTTCAGACTTTTACGCATGCGCGATACCAAATATGTGCATTAATTATTTTTTTTACGCTTTTTTGGGGGTAAAATGGGAAAAACTGACCTTTTTTTCCCTTTTTTTACTTTTTTATTTTACATTTTTTTGTACTTTTTATTTTTTACACTTTTTAAGTCCCCATAGGGGACTATTCATTGCAATCATTTGATTGCTAATACTGTGCAGTGCTATGTATAGAAAATAGCACTGATCAGTATTATCAGTGATCTTCTGCTATGGTCTGCTCGATCTCAGACCAGAGCCAAGTGAGGGGACCTCCGGCCACCATGCCGGATGATCGGATCGCCGCGGCAGCGCTGTAGGCGATCCGATCATCCATTCAAAGTACCGCACTGATCTGTATTGATCACGGCATCTGAGGGGTTAATGGCGGACGTCCGCGCGATCGCGGATGTCCGCCATTACCGGCGGGTCCCTGGCTGCTGATGATCTGCTGCACCTTGTACTTCATGGTGCGTTAAGTACCACGTCACCATGACGTACATTTACGTCCATTGTCATTAAAGGGTTAAGGTGTATCCATATAAATAGCCCACCCTATATTATGGGAATAGGCTTCTGCGGCAGGAGCCAGGAGCACTGCCATGCAGGCAATAACTGTAAAGGAGTTACAAACCTATAGTACTAAAAGTGTTTGTCCAAAACAATAAAAAACACATTTCTATAACATGGCTTTCATTATTGTTTGACGTAGCATCAGCATCATTTTTTTATGTAAACCATGCAGTGGTTTTCCAGCTAATTTGCTTGCAGAATAATTCGTAAGAGGACGTGACTCATGTTTGTTTCATAGATGTCCTGTTGGGGATTTACATTAGGAGGACACAATAATGAAGCAATACAACATCAGAATCGTAGACTCCAGTCTGCTTCTTTCCTATCACATCATACAGTTATATTACTTACTATTACATTCCAATTTTTGGCTTTCACTTATCCCGAGGACTCTATTGCTTGCTAATTTTGGTTAACAAACATCATTCTTTTTGATAATTGGCACCCAATTTAATTCTCAGAGTCAAGCCACATTCCCTGCCAACTTTTACACAGTGACCCATTTTTCTACCTCTTTTCAACCTCTTTTCTACATTCATCTTTCCTTCTGAGGGCCGGCTGGTATGACACAGGCTCGAGTCGGGAGCCCGCGCCATACCCCGTTAGCGGCACAAGGACGTGGCGTACCTAGTGCCCCTCACGCCCCTGGCAAGGTGCTGTATCGGTGCTCCCCCCCCCAAAAAAAAACATATGGATTAAATACTGTGCCCTGCTCTATGGATTAAATACTGTCACGGTAAGATACTGTGCCCCCCCCCCCCAAATGGATTAGATACTGTGACCCCCTGTATGGGTTTGATACTGTGCTCCCCTAAATGAATTAGATACTATAATGGTATCATACTACGCCCGCCCCCCCCCCCCATGGATTACATACTATGTCCCCCTAAATGCATTAGATATTGTCATGGTATGACACTGTCCCCCCATATGGACTAAATATTCTGCCTCTCTTTATAAATTAAATAATGTGCCCCCCTATATGTATTAAATATTGTAACCCCTTATATGGATTAGATACTGTGCCCCCTATTTAATTTGGGGGGCACAGTGTTTAATCCATCTAGGGGGAGCATAGTATCTAATACAATTGGGGGGGGGGGGGACGCAGTATATAAAATCCATATAAGGGAAGCATTGTATCTAATTCTAATACATATGATGGGCGCATTAACCAATGCTAATCCATATGGGGGGCACAGTATCTAATTCATATGGAAAGTGCACACTATCTAATCCATATGAGGGGGTAACAGAGTATCTAATCCAAACAGGAGGGGCACAGTATCTAATCCATACATGTATGGAATAGATCCTGATTGTGCTGCGAGCTGCTGGCATTAGGATAATACGTGTCTTAAATCTTCTATATACTTAATAAAGCTAACTAAATAAACATAAACTTTTTAAACTGCTCTTGCATCATCCCGAGACTACAGGACTGGACTGGGCCCAGCAGTAGTGCGCAGGTCCCTATGCTCCTCCCCAGGGCTCCGGTGCTACAGATTGCCCTGGGCCCCCCTGCACCCGGGCCATACTGGGAACAAAACTAAGCAGCCCATTTTGTTGGTGAGGGCCCAATATTGGGACCTCCATCGATCACCTCGGCTCAAGTGGCACTCCAGCTGTTGCAAAGCTACAACGCCCATCATGTCTGGAGAGCCTCAGACATTATGGGAATTGTAGTTTTGCAACAGCTGGAGAGCCACAGATTGCGGCACAGTTTCACTCATCACCCCCACAGAATTTACATGTGACTACAGCAGTGATAGGACAGTCAAGAGAATACACAATGATATCAGTGACCTGAGTGACCTCTACTCTGTTGTCTTTCCTTTTCTTCCTCATCTGGTCCAGATGCCAGGACTTCTTCCGGCTACATCTTCTCTGCAGAGTCTGATGCCCGGGCATCATTGGGTACACACTTTGTCAGTAGATACTCATCCTCTGTATAAAGACAATAATCATTATGGGGGAGAGGAAAAGTTGCCAAGTTGCCCATAGTAACCAATCAGATCGATCCTTTCATTTTTCAGAGGCCTTGTTAAAAATAAAAGAAGAAGCTGATTGGTTGCTATGGCCAACTTTTCCTCTGAACTTTTAATTTTATTTTATAAATCTCCCCCTATAATCCTGCCAAATACTGTCCCCCTGAATATAATACTGCCACAAGCATACACATCTATCTTACACACACACACACACACACACCTATCCTACACATATCTATGTTACACACACACACCTATCATACACACATCATACCGAACAAAAGAAGAGATTGTAGAGTGCAGAATGTGCAATCTTCAACAATTTATTGTTTAAAAACCAGCATCAGGACAAGGACATGTCATGAGAGGTTTTCACGTGTTTCCCTATATAATGAAACAATACCTATGGAGTACTATGTATGACAATGGGTGTATGCTGACACCTGAAACACATCACATGACTTTCCTTGTCCTGATGTCGGTTTCTAAACAATAAATTGTTGAAGAGTGCACATTCTGCACTGGATAATCTCGTCTCTTGTTATAGTGTGCTTAGGGCTGTTTGAAGGAATTTGGGGGCCCACAAGCAAAATAGACATGGAGAAAGGTAGTACCCCCAGATCAACCCCCTCCCCTCAGTAGGCAGGTAGTACCCCTATATTAGACTCCCCAGGCTGGTACCTCTGCTGCTGCAGTTGCTGGGAATTCAGGGCAGAACCTTCTCCAGTCCCCAGATAAGGGCTTGCACAGCTATGTGTAGCGTGCGGTAATGATGATCGCGCACGTCACGCTCTCAGAATACCCAGGGCCGTCGTCAGGACGTAGTAAAGCCAGCCCTTGAATTCTGGGAGCGTGATGTGAGCGAACATCAATACGAGGCCGACGCGCATAGCTGTACGACACATCCTGAGTTCCCAGCAAACTGCAGGTGAGCCAGGCACAAAAATAGGAGCAGGAGGCTTAGCGACTTTAGATCGTTGTGCCGTGCGCTATTAACTGTTTAGATGCGGCGTTCAAAGTTGATCGATGCGTCTAAAATGAAAGTAAAACCTTCCCGGCAGCTCAGTTGGGCTGATCGGGACCATCATGGTGAAATCGCAATGTCCCGATCAGCTAGAATGCGAGCGAAGGTCCTCTCATCTACCTCCATCGCGTTTGATCGGCAATTGATTGCTCCAAGCTTGAGATCCAGGCTTGAGCAATCGACCGCCGATTACACTGATCTTTGCCGTGTCATGCCCGGCAATGATCTGTGTATGAGATCGGTATGTGCAGTGAAATAGCCACCAAGGGGGGGCTATAACACTGCAAAAGAAAGTGTAAAAACAAAAGTTTATAAAGATCATTTAATACCTTCCCTAATAAAAGTAAGAATCACCCCCCCCTTTTCCCATTTAAAAAAAACAAACTGTGTAAATAAAAATAAACATTTGTATTGCCAAGTGCAGAAATGTCCAAAATATAAAAATATATCATTAATTAAACCGCATGGTCAATGATGTACGCGCAAAAAACTTCCAAAGTCCAAAATAGCGTATTTTTGGTCAATTTTTATATCATGAAAAAATGGGGAAAAAAAGCGATCTAAAAGTCCGATCAATATAAAATTTTTACTGATAAAAACTTCAGATCACGGCGCAAAAAATGAGCCAGCCCATACTGGCCCATATGCGTAAAAATAAAAAAGTTATATGGGTCAGAAGATGACAATTTTAACCCCTTAAGGACACAGGGCGTATCCATATGCCCCCGTTTCCAAGTCCTTAAGGACACAGGGCGTATGGATACGCCCTGCGCATTTCCGGCCCCCGCCGCTAGCCAGAGGGTAGCCGGTGCCGGATGCCTGCTGAAATCATTCAGCAGGCATCCCGACATATCGACCCCCCATGTCAGCGATGGCTGCAGATCGCTGAACAATTCAGCCCAGCGATCTGCGGCGGATTCCGGGTCAATCGGGTCTCCAGTGACCCGGTGACCCGGAATTACTGGCTGAATTACTGCCATAGCCAACAGGGGTGAGGTGGCACTGGTGCCACCTCACGATCGCCCTGATTCGTCAGCCGGTTTACCGGCCGACCAATCAGGGCACCTGCTGCGGGTGTCACTCCCGTAACCTGCTCTACCCCTCTTCCGGAGGACGTGAGCGGGTGCGGGAAGAAGACCCCGGGAGCTGGGGACCCCGATCCCCGGCGTCCCTGTTGGGATTGGGGCCCCAGGAGCGGCGGCGGCGAGGGACTGACCTGAAGCGGCGTAGATCTGCAGTTGGAGGTGAGTGACAGCCTCCTGCTGCTGCTTAGCAACAGCTCCCAGCATGCAAAAAGGGCATGCTGGGAGCTGTAGTTATGCAACAGCAGGAGGCAGACCACCACAACTCCCAGCATTCCCTTATGGGCATGCTGGGACTTATAGTTTTGCAACAGCTGGAGGCACATTTTTTCTATGGAAAAGTGTACCTTCAGCTGTTGTATAACTACAACTCCCAGCTTGCACAATCAGTTAAGGTGCTTGCTTGGAGTTGTAGTGGTGCATCTGCTGGTTGCATAACTACAACTCCCAGCATGCCTGTTGGCTGTCGCTGACTGCTGAGAGTTGTAGTTTTGGAACAGCTGGAGGCACACTGGTTGTGAAACACTGAGTTAAGTAGCAAACCAGTGTGTCTCCAGCTGTTGCATAACTAAGATCCCCTGCCAAAGTAGTATGCCTCCAGCTGTTGCATAACTACAAGTCCCAGCATGTCCTTCCACTGTCTGTACATGCTGGGGGTTGTAGCTTTTGCAACAGCTGAAGGCACACTGGTTGCAAAACACTGAGTTTGTTACCAAACTCTGTGTTTCACAACCAGTGTGCCTCAAGCTGTTGCAAAACTACAACTCCCAGCATGCACTGATAGACCGTACATGCTGGGAGTATATAGTTTTGCAACAGCTGGATGTTTCCCCCCCCCCCCAATGTGAATGTACAGGGTACACTCACATGGGCGGAGGTTTACAGTAAGTATCCGGCTGCAAGTTTGAGCTGCGGCAAATTTTCTGCCGCAGCTCAAACTGCCAGCGAGAAACTACTGTGAACCCCCGCCCATGTGACTGTACCCTAAAAACACTACACTACACAACACTAACACACAATAAAATAAAAAGTAAAAAACACTACATATACACATACCCCTACACAGCCCCCCTCCCCTCCCCAATAAAAATGAAAAACGTCTGGTACGGCACTGTTTCCAAAACGGAGCCTCCAGCTGTTGCAAAACAACTACTCCCAGTATTGCCAGATAGCCACTGACTGTCCAGGCATGCTGGAGTTTTATAACAGCTGGAGGCCCCCTGTTTGGGAATCACTGGCGTAGAATACCCCTATGTCCACCCCTATGCAAATCCCTAATTCAGGCCTCAAATGCGCATGGTGCTCTCACTTTGGAGCCCTGTCGTATTTCAAGGCAACAGTTTAGGGTCACATATGGGGTATCGCCGTACTCGGGAGAAATTGTGTTACAAATTTTGAAGGGTATTTTCTGCAATTACCCTTTTTAAAAATGTAAAAATTTTGGGAAACCAAGCATTTTAGGTAAAAAAATATATATTTTTTTACATATGCAAAAGTCGTGAATCACCTGTGGGGTATTAAGGTTCACTTTACCCCTTGTTATGTTCCCCGAGGGGTCTAGTTTCCAAAATGGTATGCCATATGTTTTTATTTGATGTTCTGGCACCATAGGGGCTTCCTAAAGGTGACATGCCCCCCAAAAACCATTTCTCGCTACTTCCCTTCTGAGCCCCCTACTGCGCCCACTGAACAATTAACATAGACATATGAGGTATGTCCTTACTCGAGAGAAATTGGGTTTCAAATACAAGTAAAAATTTTCTCCTTTTTATCCCTTGCAAAAATTCAAAAATTTGGTCTACAAGAACATGCGAGTGTAAAAAAATGAAGATTTTGAATCTTCTCCTTCACTGTGCTGCTATTCCTGTGAAACACCTAAAGGGTTAAAACACTTACTGAATATCATTTTGAATACTTTGGGGAGTGCAGTTTTTATAATGGGGTCATTTGTGGGGTATTTCTAATATGAAGACCCTTCAAATCCACTTCAAAACTGAACTGGTCCATGAAAAATAGTGAGTTTGAAAATTTTGTGAAAAATGTCAAAATTGATGCTAAACTTTGACGCCCTCTGGTGTCTTCCAAAAGTAAAAACTCATAAATTTTATGATGCAAACATAAAGTAGACATATTGTATATGTGAACCAAATTTTTTTTATTTTGAATATCCATTTCCTTACAAGCAGAGAGCTTCAAAGTTAGAAAAATGCAAAATATGGGGATTTTTCACCAAGAAAGGATGCAAGTTACCACAAAATTTTACCACTATGTTAAAGTAGAATATGTCACGAAAAAACAATCTTGGAATCAGAATAAGTAAAAGCATTCCAGAGTTATTAATGTTTAAAGTGACAGTGGTCAGATGTTCAAAAAATGCTCTGGTCCTTAAGGTGAAAAATGGCTCAGTCCTTAAGGGGTTAAATGTATAAATTTTCCTGCATGTAGTTAGGTTTTTTTTAGAACAAAATCAAACCTATATAAGTAGGGTTTCATTTTAACCGTATGAACCTACAGAATAAAGATAAGATGTCATTTTTACTGAAAAATGCACTGCATAGAAACGGAAGCCCCCGATGACCCACCACAGAAGCCCTTAGATCGTACAAACCTAGCCATTCTCGAATTCACCAAACGGCGAGACCGCTAAATGGCATCGGCATTGCGAGCACCCAGATAGGAGACCCTTGGCACTATCTCAGACCAAACCAGCACGAGCTCCGAAAAGAAACCCGTAAGCCGTTCCACATCAGCTTTCAGTACCACACGTACCGTCCTGGCAATGTCCACCGCCTCCGTTAGAACCCTCGGCCACTGCATACCTGGGATACCACTCCACTGTGCAGTGATGTTACTACAGCCCAATGACCTACCATCGGGCCTACAATCTGCCCTCGGTGCCGCTGGTGGAAGTAGGAATGACCCAGAAAGAAAACCGTGGCCCTCGGGGGATCTGCAAAAGAAATCAAGTTAAAGCAACAACTCCAGACGTACATATCACGCATAGCAGCCACTGAGAGGCCCGCCCTTGAAGCCTCAGTCTAAGCACCAATACAGAATGAGTGCGTACCAAACTCAGGCACCGGTGCACCTACCAACCCCAAACAGCGCTTGAATACAGCCTGGAATTGAAAACGCATCAAAGGCAAACCATCCGCATGCACGAAAAGATACGCCCCAGACCCTCTAACTGATAAAAATTCCATAACAGCCTGAACAGGGAATGCCGCCCGCCTACTGCTAGCACGCGCACCCAGGTTCCTTGCCCCACCTGATCCGTCTTAGATCACTGAACGCGCAGCTGCAAAACACCATTTGAATACACCACATCCTCCCAGAACAAACCACCATCCCCATTTTTAGATGCTGGAACAAACTCACCAATTTGCAGCACACCAAAAAACATAACGCAAAAATCAGCAGAATACAAAACTGACTCATAAACAGAAGAACAGCACTGGCCCGTGGCACGCAAAAACGACACCAACAAAGAATAGGAAACCGTTCTGCGGGTTTCCCCCTGAACATGTGTAAGCTGCCAACCCTTCAAAGCCTGTTGGATCAAAAATAGTTTGTTAACATTTTCCCACCCCAACAATTTGAAATGAAAACTCATTCCAGCCAAATGCCTTCGTGCAACCACAGCAGAGACATTAGCATCACGCAAAGACAGCAAATAATCCACTGTAACAGATACACGGTCAGCCACATTCTCAGCCACAGCACGCCCCGCAATCACCGCACTCCATTCAGTCCATGCCTTACCGTATCCGGCCCAGGTAGCAGCCGCCACCGAAGACTCGATCAGAGGCATCAGGCGTTGGTCACCAAGTCCCAAAAGAACGGGGGGGGGGGGGGGGGGCAGGGGAGCCCCTCCAAGGCTGCCTCCGGACACATTCACCAAAACTCCTGGAACTGAAAACTAGAATGAGAGTCAGCAATAACGTTGTCAACCCCCAGCACCTGGCGAGATTTAAACCAAATATTCAAGTGTAAACAACGGAGAACTAAATGTCTAATCCACGACAAACAGGAAGCAATGAAGAAGACAAGCAATTAATGCAATTCACAACGCTTTTGTTATCCGTCCCAAAACACACCCGCTGATTACTGAAATGGGTCCCCCACAATTTCACAGCAACCACAACAGGAAACAATTCAAGAAGAGTAAGGTACAGCACCAACCACGATCCTGCCATTCCCAGGGCAACGACTCTGCGGACCATTCACCATTGAAAAAAGCCCCCAAACCACAGAATCCAGCCGCATCCATAAACAATTGAAGCTCCACATTGGACAACTCGTCCGCTTCCAACAAGTGTGACCATTATACCTCCTCAAAAACTCTCTCCACACCAACACATCCGAACGCATGTGCCTGGAAATGCAGATGTGATGGCCAGGACAAGAAATGCCTTTTGTGGCCAAAGACAATCTCCTAGAAAAAACCCGACCCATAGGCATCACCCTACAGGCAAAAACCGAGTTCCCCAACAGAACTTGCATCTGACGTAGCGTAACTTTGCGCACACTGCAAAAAACTCTCCATCAACTAAAGCAAACTCTCCAGTTTCTTGTCCGGAAGCCGGAAAACCAGAGGCAAACACAGAGGCAATCTCAATACCAAGAAACGAGATAACCGTAAACGGACCTTCCGTCTTCTCAGCTGATAAACGAACGCCAAACCTCTGCATGAAAAAACAAAAAGAGTCCAACAAAAACTGACACCTAGAAGACCCAGCAGATGCAACAAAAAAGAAATCATCTAAAAAGAAATCATTTATATATGTTGCAGCAGGTCGTGCCTGTCCAAGCCCCTGACGTGTTCCCTGCCTGCAACCCTCTGACATCCCTGGCAGCACCCACAGGTGCAGCAGCCTCCGCCACCACAAATTTTACCAGAACCTGTGGAACTGGAGGGTAAGTGGATTGGCTGAGGGGAGGGATAATGAGACCAATGTGGAGACCGAGGTTTTGAAGTGGAGACCGAGGTTTTGAAGGTTACTTGGCGGCCTAGGGATAGGTAACCCTGACTGCAGGGACCTAAAGGGTTAAGAGAGAGCCAGGTTTAGCTGCCCATCTCAAATCGCACCACCCACTCCAAAAGTGTACTGAACATTTCAAAGTAGTGATACGAAATCGAACAACCCATGGGCAAACACACATCATAATAAAAAGCCCCATCCACATGACAACCCAACAGATGATAGCATTTGAGATGGACCTGCAGCAAACAAAATGCTGATTCAATATCAGACTTAGCCATCAACGCCGCCTTCCCAGCCCCCCAGACTAGAGCCACCGCCCAGTCAAAGGAGACATAGGAAACGGAAGCATCCTCTTTTGGAAACCATCATTCAACGAGGAACCCTTCGGATACGTAAGGTGGTGAATAAGGCGAAACTTCCCAACCTCTTTTTTGGGAACCACACCAAGCGGGGAAAATCGCAAGTTGGAAAAAGGAGGGGATGCAAAAGGACCCTTGAAGTGTCCCAGAGCAACCTCCTTCCCAATTTTCTCCCGCAACACCTCGGGGTGCTCTCTAGCTGATATCAGATTATCCAGAAAATCAGAAACACAATGCCCCAGTACAAATGGGATAAAGAAACTAAACTGAAAACCATCAAACAAAACTATGGCATCATCCCTATTGGGGTATTTTTCTAACCATGGGCCCATCGTGAGCACATTCAACGGGGGTCCTTCCACTCAGCAGCTTTGCAGCCCATGGACACCGCACTACTGCATGACCTCCACCACAGGAGGAACACTCATGCTTGTATTTACACAAGCTGAGGAATCAACAATGCCCTTCACTGTACAACCAGCACGCCCCGGGTCTACGCACGGCCACTGGTCCGGCAGCCCCGGATTGACCAGCATCCCCCAACAGAAAGGATGGCATCCTCTGAGCCATCATCAACCGCAACCATACGTCAGTTGCCTTAACTCCCCAACCCACCTCAGACTGCAAACCAGGTGGCGACGAAATTCTTCGTCATAGCGCCACCATGCCTATGTCTATATAAACAAAAAGCTCCAAACAGCGCTCTGGATGCTTTTCACCCATGATACAGCCCAAAACTGCAAATACCTGCAACCAATTCCCCATTGTCTTAACAACCCTGGACCTCACAGGGACTGATTTCTTACCCTCCTTGTCTATTGTATACTGATCAACCGACACCAGCGTCCACAGATCCACATAGTGATTTGGCCAAATCTTCTCCTTAACCGTGTCCTCGACATGCAACCCCAAAGGGTTAATACCACAAAAAAAATGCCTCCTTGTGAACTCCCACCCTAACCGGAGACACCAGGCGACCTGGGGCTGGCACAACTGCAGTCGGACCCCCCATCTTAGCTAATGCAGCTCTCAAAGTGGATAACAAATCAGCCGGCCTATCCCCACTCCCCCAGGCCTCTGCAAAATAGAACTCACCAGTCTTCACAGGAGCAATGGGAGATGAAGAAGGGCCACCAGAAGATGCAGCAGGAACAGGTTCAGCAACCACCACAAGAATCAGATCAGAAACCGCGCAGGGCCAACTGCCCCTGTGGGAAGATCGACTGGAAGATCTGGAATGATGTCGCCATCCCTCATGTCTGCGAGATCACAGCTCACGGAGCTGCCAGAACTCTCACCGGAGGGAGATGGCTACGCCACCGGTATGAGAGGGATCTGCGGGAGCACTCCCTGCTTCAAGAATCCTGGGGGTAAGACCTGCGATGCCTCCTATAGGACCCAGTGGTCCTGCTCCGCCTAGAGTGGCCAGAACCCCGGGAAAATGACCGTGAACTGCAACAAACGGGGACACAGTCACACGGTGGCTGACCGGCCATGTTCTGCCTCCAAACATTACAGGGGATTGAGGCACAGGCTGCATAGGGGGTGGTAGGGTAAGCAGGCTGTCCCCCAAATACTCAGCAGCATCCTCATAAGGAAGCTCCTCAAGGCATGCCTTTATAAGGCCAGGAGGGAGCTGCTGGGGCAGAGATGAAACCCCCTGGGACTCAATGGTGACCACTAATTGGGCAGGAGGGGTGTTGTGAAACTCCTCTGCTGAAGAGGAGGCTTGAGAAGGTGCAGGAGCCCCTGCACCCATACTGGCAGTGTCAGCGCAGCCGAGTAGGGAAAGGACACATGTGCCAGAGCAGCGTGCTGAAATGCCGGGACCCCATGACCCAGAAGGGGAGGGGCCAACTCCCGGGCCGTGGCCATGGCAGCGCCTCGGCCCGGAACTGAGAGCCTCCTCCGTGCACCTGCAGAAGCCCTCGGAAGGCTGGGGCTTAAACTAGCAGGGGGATGTGACTGCCGGATAGTCCTGCGACCACCCGCAGCCAAAGAGGAGCCATCTCGGCCAGCAACCGAGACAGGTTGCCCAGGCAGGAGAGCACCTGCTCCCGGATCACAGCAAAAGACATACTTGTCAGCCATCCCGAGACAACTTCTTCTCTCAGGAGCTGGTGGGTCCAAAAGGAAGCACCAAGGGGAAGGATGTTACTAATATACCCTTGGGCGTATACCCCTATATCCCCTGCTACCCCCTGGGAAAATGGGAGGGCAGCTAAACCTGGATCTCTTAACCCTTTAGGTCCCTGCAGTCAGGGTTACCTATCCCTAGGCAGCAAAGTAACCTCCAAAACCTCGGTCTCCATTATCCCTCCACTCAGCCAATCCACTTACCCTCCAGTTCCCCAAAAAAGAAAGAAGAAAGGCGCTCCCTGTGGAGTATAGCCAGCAAGAGGGTGGGGGAAGGGAAGGATGAAATATCCGTGCTCACCCTGTTAAGTTGTGTAGTGGCATACACAACAATGCTGAAGGCACGTGATTTAAGGATCACAATCCTATAGTCTGCAGCCTTACTGAAGAATTGTGGAATAGAGAAGGACTTCAAAGGAACCAGGATTTTCGGCGCTGACCACGGAGGAATAATCGGAGCCCAGGTAAAGGAATAAAATTTTATAGCAACGCATTTCACCGCACTTGCGCGGCTTCATCAGGCTCCTGATGAAGCCGCGCAAGCGCTGTGAAATGCGTTGCTATAACATTTTATTCCTTTACCTGGGCTCCGAATATTCCTCCGTGGTCAGCGCCGAAAATCCTGGTTCCTTTGAAGTCCTTCTCTATTACCAGACCCAGGCCCCACAGCGGCATCAGTAACCCATATATTGCCTGAATGACACAGCCTGGAGTTGGCTGATGCACGAGTACACAGCAGGGCTTCACAATCCCCCCCAAAAAACACAACAATTTTAGAAATTTTTGAAAAAGATTTTGGATAGCGGGTGCTACCAATGAGAAAATTTGAAATTACAGACCCAGGCCCAGCAGCGCCATCATTTTTTTATTTGAAAATTAAAACAAACTTTGAGTGTCCCGGACCCCCATCGTGTGGGTACGAAGGACCAAATCCAACAAGCCCCCCCAAATCTGTATTTTTGTAAAACACCAGCCGTGGATACTATTGTTTGGACTTTGACGGTATGGAGCACCTTGACAGCTTAACAGGTACTAAATGGTACAATACTTGGATGTACCTATGCGGTATGCACTGATGAGGGCAGTAATATGTCTAACTATACGCAGAAAAAAAATCAGAATTTTTGTAAAACACCAGCCGGTGAATACTATTGTTTGGACTTTGACGGTTTAGAGCACCTTGACAGATTAACAGGTACTAAATGGTGCAATACTTGGATGTACCTATGCGGTATGCACTGATAAGGGCAGTAATATGCCTAACTATACGCAGAAAAAAATCTGTATTTTTGTAAAACACCAGCCGGTGGATACTATTGTTTGGACTTTGACGGTATGGAGCACCTTGACAGCTTAACAGGTAGTAAATGGTACAATACTTGGATGTACGTATGCGGTATACACTGATAAGGGCAGTAATATGCCTAACTAAACGCAGAAAAAAATATTTAAAAAAAGAAACAGCCAGTGAATAATATTGTAGCCTCTTGACAGATTAACAGGTACAAAATGGTACAAATGCGCTACAGTCCACTGAACAATCACGTATTTCTGAACAGCAGCAGGACCCAACAGTGCAGCACCACAAAAAAAAAATAATCCAGGGATTGACCCTTTAACGACGCAGGACGTATATTTAAGTCCTGCGCCGGCTCCCGCGATATGAAGCGGGGTCGCGGTGCGACCCCGCATCACATCGCGTCGGTCCCGGCGCTCATCAACGACCGGGACCCGCGGCTAATACCTCTCATCGCCGATCACGGCAATGTGCGGTATTAACCCTTTAAAAGCGGCGGTCAAAGCTGACCGCCGCTTCTAAAGCGAAAGGGAGAGTATCCCGGCTAGTCAGTCGGGCTGTTCGGGACCGCCGCGGTGAAATCGCGGCGTTCCGAACAGCTTGCAGGACACCGGGAGGGCCCTTACCTGCCTCCTCGGTGTCCGATCGACGAATGACTGCTCTGTGCCTGAGATCCTGGCAGGAGCAGTCAAGCGCCGATAACACTGATCACAGGCGTGTTAATACACGCCTGTGATCAGGATGAGAGATCAGTGTGTGTTAAAAAATAGTGTGTGTTATGTGGTAAAAAAAAAAGTGTTAATAAAGGTCATTTAACCCCTTCCATAATAAAAGTTTGAATCACCCCCCTTTTCCCATAAAAAAAATAAAACAGTGTAAATAAAAATAAACATATGTGGTATCGCAGCGTGCGTAAATGTCCGAACTATAAAAATATATCATTAATTAAACTGCACGGTCAATGGCGTACGCGCAAAAAAATTCCGAAGTCCAAAAAAGCGTATTTTGGTCACTTTTTATACCATTAAAAAATTAATAAAAAGTGATCAAAAAGTCCAATCAAAACAAAAATCATACCGATAAAAACTTCAGATCACGGCGCAAAAAATGAGCCCTCAATCCACCCTGTTCGTGGAAAAATTAAAAAGTTATAGGGGTCAGAAGAGGACATTTTTAAACGTATACATTTTCCTGCATGTAGTTATGATTTTTTCCAGAAGTACGACAAAATCAAACCTATATAAGTAGGGTATCATTTTAACCGTATGGACCTACAGAATAATGATAAGGTGTCATTTTTACCGAAATATGCACTGCGTAGAAACGGAAGCCCCCAAAATTTACAAAATTGTGTTTTTTCTTCAATTTTGTCGCACAATGATTTTTTTTCCCTTTCGCCGTGCATTTTTGGGTAAAATGACTGATGTCACTGCAAAGTGGAATTGGTGATGCAAAAAAATAGCCATAATATGGATTTTTAGGTGGAAAATTGAAAGGGTTATGATTTTTAAAAGGTAAGGAGGAAAAAACGAAAGTGCAAAAACGGAAAAACCCTGAGTCCTTAAGGGGTTAAACCCTAAATTGCACTCTGTCACACAATTCTGAGCAGCAGAAGATTTGTGGAGCAAAAAAAAACAACTCAATTGGGCTGAAAAATGAGGAGATAAGATGCTTCAGAAAGTTCAGGCAGCTTGGAGATCTGTATGAGGCAGCTGACAGCTATCTGCCCCTCTCTGCTGCAATGCTCAATAACGTGAATAGGAGGTTTAGCAATCAATGATACTTCTCAGTGTAACAGCACAGCACTCTGCACTCCTGCCTTTCCCTAATGCTGATGTGACTAGCAGTTGCAGTGTAACGCTGTGGTATGAGCTATTTTCACACAAGCAGTCCCGTCCTCTCCATTTGAGTGCATAGATGAAATGAAGAGAGGCAAGATGGCCGCCGATTATATAGGGCCTATGACATCACAGGGGTCAGTGAACACTGATAGACTGCATCTCAAATGTGATTCAGTGTCAGCCCGCCGACCTTCATTCCCGCCACTGTTTCCCGTCCTCCCATAATCCCCTGCCCCATGTACTCACATGTGGATCCGCCATCTTAGGTCTCCAATAGCCTGGAACGCTGTAAAATGGAGTTTAGGGAGGGGTTTGCGCGATAGAATTGCGGCGATATTCGTATTCGTTGCAAATCTAATTTTTCCTGAAATTTGTAACGAATTCGCATTCGCCAACTTCGATTTGCTCATCTCTAGTAGGTATGCCACTGACTGTGTGTCCTGTTTTCTGACTTATACCACAAATGTACTGCCAACATGGGTGTGAATGATCCCTTTCCCTTAGGATTTTTTTCTATGTACTTTTATACAATGATGCTAAAGGCTATATGCAACTTAATAAAACAAAACAGCATCCCATTCATTTCATTTGCCATGTCTGGCGTTAACCACGTTCTGTCCTATGCTGTAATAGTTAATTGTGGTTATGGAGCTGAAGTACTATTATGGTACTCATTTACTAGTAAGTGCAAGCTTTGTTATAGAACCATACTGGGCAGAAATCTGTAATGGGCAGAATCAGAATTTTTTTTTTTTGCCAGCTGAACCTCTTAAATGCCATATTCAATAGAAACTATGACATCTACGACCTTTGACAGAGTAAGGGCATTCCCTCTGTCTACCCATCACTTTTCTCCTGCATTGTTATTAGGGGGTCTAGGGAGCATTCTTACAGTGCTTTTCTTTTCTTTTAAATTTTTTTTTTTGCTAAAACAGCAACAACACTGAGGATATGCTAAGACCCGGCAGCTCCTGCAGCTACCCATAAATCACATATTCAGAAAGAGAGGAAGCAGGAAACTTTTTGGTTCCTGCAGAGCTGTGCACTCATTGAGTTGTGCACCCATGTAAACAGCACACTTTCCTCTGCACTTTGTCATAGCACAGAGAGGAGTAGGTACTGTCCTGTAATTAGTCAAAGAAGTAAGAAAAAGGAAGCCTAGGTGTAAATAGCTTTGGACCCTTTTTTTTTAAAGTAGAGATTGAGAAACAGTTGCGCACCATGAAGAGGACTTTTAGGGCTTCAATAACAGAAGTGAGAGAATTAAATTTACCTTGTCACAACTCTAAAGGGTTAATAGTTGTAGTGATAAACATATAACATCTTGAGTATTACATCGAAAACAGCAGGATGTTGTCAAAGCCGAATTTTATGCAACTAATAGGGAGAATAAAAAAAGTCTATTTCACAAAACCATTTTTCACCCTAATTTTTGGCAAAAAAAGGTCGAACAAGATAAAATATAAGTATACCATATTGTACAATTTTTTCATCATTAAGATTTTCCCCACAGGATAGGGAATAAGTGTTTGATTGCGGGGGTCCGACCGCTGGGACCCCCTGTGATCTCCCTAATGGGGCGCCGCCATTAGCGCTCATGGTGAGCGCAAAGGCGCGTAGCGTCGACCTAGAGGTCGACGGTGACGCCCCGTCTCCTCCCCGTCCCCATACAGTTCTATGGGGGAGACGGGGAGGCACGAACGCTGCCTCTCCGCCTCTCCCATAGAGATGTATGGAGGAGGCGTGCCAGCTGCAACGTCATGCTGAGGCCGGCACGCCCCCTGCACGGGACAGCCGCGGCCCCATACAGGAGATCACAGGGGGTCCCAGCGGTCGGACCCCCCGCGATTAAACACTCATCCCCTATCCTGTGGATAGGGGATAAGTGTTAATAACGCTGCAGATGTCCTTTAATATTAACACTTCAAAAAATGTAATCATTAAAGGGGTACTCCGCCCCTAGACATCTTATCCCCTATCCAAAGGATAGGGGATAAGATGTCAGATCGCCGGGGTCCCGCTGCTGGGACCCCAGGGATCGCTGCTGCAGCACCCCGCTATCATTACTGTGCAGAGCGAGATCCCTCTGCACGTAATGACGAGCAATACAGGGGCAGGAGCATCGTTACGTCACGGCTCCGCCCCTCGTGACGTCACGGCCCACCCCCGTCAATACAAGTCTATGGGAGGGGGCGTGGTGATCATCACGCCCCTTGCCATAGACTTGCATTAAGGGGATGGAGGGGCGGAGCCATGATGTTACGCTGCTCGGGCCCCTGTATCGCCCGTCATTACGCACAGAGCGAACTCGCTCTGTGCAGTAATGATGGCTGGGTGCCGCAGCGGCGATCACCGGGGTCCCCAGCAGCGGGACTGCAGCAATCTAACATCTTATCCCTTATCCTTTGGATAGGGGATAAGATGCCAGGGGCGGAGTACCCCTTTAATATTTTGTATATTCCTCTCTTATGGGAATTGCAAGATAGAAGCAAAGCAACATTTGTTAATGATTCTACCTCACAATTTATGTTTGGACAGAAAAATACTGTAAACACCCTGGTCCAAATTATTATGAAAATAATATTTAAGTGTCACAAAGATTAAATATTTAGTTTTTTAGTTTAACTCATGGATGACATTGTGTCTCAGGGCTCTTTTGATCACTGAAAACAATCTCGGACACCTGTCACAATTAGATTGCCAGGTGAGCCCAATTTAAGGAAAAACTACTAAAGGTGGGTGTTCCACATTATTAAGCATAGCACTATTTTCAAGCAATATGGGGAAGAAAAAGGATCTCTCTGCTGCCAAAAAGAGTGAAATAGTTCAATGCCTTGGACGAGGTTTAAAAACATTAGATATTTCACGAAAACCTGGTGGCAGAAAGTTAAACATATTTGTAAATTACTTCTATTAAAAAATCTTAATCCTTCCTGTACTTATTAGCTGCTGAATACTACAGAGGAAATTATTTTCTTTTTGGAATGCTCTCTGATGACATCACGAGCACAGTTATCTCTGCTGACGTTAATATAATTATAACACTTTATTTATTAATGTTCTTAGTGGGATTTGAACCCAAGAACCCAGCACTGTAAGGCAGTAGTGCTAACCACTGAGCCACCATGCTTCCTTTAGCATACATCTGCTATGCATGGTTGCTAAAATGGACAGAGATGTCAGCAGAGAGCACTGTGCTCATGATGTCATCAGTGTTCCAAAAAGAAAGGAATTTCCTCTGTAGCATTCAGCAGCTAATAAGTACTGGAAGGATTAAGATTTTTTAATAGAAGAAATTTACAAATATGTTTAACTTTCTGTCACCAGTTGATTTAAAAGAAAAAAGGTTTTCACCGGAGTACCCCTTTAAGTGTGATCTTTGCACTATTAAGAGATTTGTGGCTGATTCAGAGCAAAGATGGGTTTGTGCAGATAAAGGCACATTGAGGAAGATTTTGCCAGATCTGAGCATTGGATCAAGAGAGCAGCTGCTAAAATACCATTACATAGCAATAAACAGATATTTGAAGCTGCTGGTGCCTCTGGAGTCCCACAGACATCAAGGTGTAGAGTCCTCCAGAGTCTTGTAACTGTGCATAAATCTTCTATTCAGCCATTACTAACCAATGCTCACAAGCAGAAAAAAGCATTGGGCAGAAAAATACATGAAGACTAATTTTCAAACAGTGCTGTTCACTGATGAGTGCTGTGCAACCCTGGATGGTCCAGATGGATGGAGTAGTGGATGGTTGGTGGATGACCACCTTGTTCCAACAAAGCTGCAACGTCAGCAAGGCGGTGGTGGAGTCATGTTTTGGGCCGGAATCATGGGAAGAGCTGGTCTGCCCCTTTAGGGTCCCCGAATGTGTGAAGATGACCTCTGCAAAGAATTTGGAGTTTCTGACTGACCACTTTCTTTCTTGATACAGAAGGAAGAACTATGATTTCCATAATAAAATCATCTTCATGCATAACAATGCACCATCTCATTCTGTAAAGAATACCTCTGCATCAGTGGCTGCTATGGGGTTAAAAGGAGAGAAAGTCATGGTGTGGCCTCGATCCTCCCCTGACCTCAAGCCTATTGAGAACCTTTGGAGCATCCTCAAGCAAAAGATCTATGAGGGTGAGAAGCAGTTTACATCCAAACAGCAGCTCTGGGAAGCTATTCTGACAACTTGCAAACAAATTCAAGCAGAAACTGTCCAAAAACTCACAAGTTCAATGTATGCAAGACTTGTGAAGCTGCTATCAAATAAGGGGTCCTATGTTAAAATGTAACGTGACCTGTTAAAATATTTAAAAAGTTAACATTTTGGTAAAAGTTTGATTGAAATAGCTTTTGATTTCAGTAAATATGCTGCAGACACAACAAATGACAATTTTCAGTTCTTATATAGAAGTAAAAGTGTGTAGCTCAACTTAGACCAGAAATATGTACCCAAGGTTACTGGTGATGCCTTCACCCAGAAAAGGCCAGGATTATATGATAAATGGATATATAATTAATTTTGCAATTAAATTTTATAAACCAGTCCTCAAAGGTACATATGGAATAAATAGAAGATGGATCCAGTTATAAGATACGTAACAATTTATTATGGTAAAAATTGATATATCTAGGCCTCCTGTCGCCCTAGCAGGGCCCTTGCATCAGGCGGAGGGGCTCAATAAATGTCAATAGATGTCAAGAAATACATAAATAAAAAATGCTAAATATAATGTAATATAAATAACAATAAAAATGCAATAAAAAAGTAATAAAACGTTCAGGCGTGCATACCAACTAAAATCATGTAGTAGCAGCTGGGTTAATTTGCGGTTATATAATGCGCTATTTCATAGATGAGTTCATTGGTAGTGCAGTGCAAAGTTCGGCTATATAATAATATATGCAAGTTCCGTTAATGCTATATAATCGTTGGTGATACAATGGCACTTGAATGACACAGGATTGGTGCACGGCACCACTCACCGACCGTACGGATTATGAAGAGGTATGCAGTCCGGGCTGGCACGGTGGCGTTCGGCACTGGGGGTTGTGCCCGTCTGTGCGAGGAAGTCTCCAGATGGTTCAGCAGTCTGCAGCTGGCACGGAATTGCATCCGGCCTGATGGAGAGATAAATGCCGTGGCTGGCAATGTGGAGACAGCGGTAAGTCCTGTGCTGGTACGGGAGTGGAAGCCAGCGTCCGCGTGTCAGTGATGCGCTGCAGAGAGAGGGGCATCCAGCTGTTGCAAATGTTAAGTCCAAACTTATGGTTGGTATACAGGCTGAAGAGTTACCATAACTATACACTCTCATACGCGTGCCTGGAACGCATCACTGACATGCGTACACTGGCTTCCACTCCCGTACCAGCCACGGCATTTATCTCTCCATCAGGCCGGATGCATTTCCGTGCCAGCTGCAGACTGCTGAACCATCTGGAGACTTCATCGCACAGACAAGCACAACCCCCACTGCCGAACGCCACCGTGCCAGCCCAGACTGCATACCTCTGCATAATCTGTACGGTCGGTGAGTTGTGCCGTGCACCAATCCTGTGTCATTCAAGTGCCATTATATCACCAACGATTATATAGCATTAACGGAACTTGCATATATTATTATATTGCCGAACTTTGCACTGCACTACCAATGAACTAATCTATGAAATAACCCAGCTGCTACTACATGATTTTAGTTGGTATACATGCCTGAACTTTTTATTATTTTTTATTACATTTTTATTGTCATTTATATTACATAATATTTTGCATTTTTTATATTTTTTATTTATGTACTTCTTGACATCTATTGACATTTATGGAGCCCCTCCGCCCAATGCAAGGACCCTGCTAGGGCGACAGGAGGCCTAGATATATCAATTTTTACCATAATAAAGTGTTTTGAAACTTACTTTGCGTAATAATTTGCAACAGTGCATTGTAAGTTTTTTATGTTTTAAAAATAATAGTGTTATCATAAGGAGGTTTGTTCAATAAAATTTGAATTGTAATCTTAATAGTTGATAACATGAGAATTATGCTGACTGTTATTTACATCAATTATGTAGGTAAATGAGAAAAATATAATTTCCATAATAATTTGGAACAGGGTGTAGATCACTGTGAGCCAGGAAGTCCTGTAGACTAACAACCACTGGAGGAAAGTGCAGCTCCTGTTTACACATACTATTTACTTTTAACTTTAGTTTTCTTTTACCATTAGGCTTGAAACCAATCTAAAGCAGGTCTAATCCACAGCTGTCAATGGAACGTGCCATGTAGACTGGATGTAGGCTTAATGGAAGGTTGTCATGACATAATCTGGAACAGAAAGTTGAGGCGCTCCATAGTGCAGGATTACTACAAAGTAAGGACAAGGGAGAAAGAGATAAGCGACTTACCGGAGCAGGTTGTGTACCCGCATACACAACAATGGTAAGCGCGTGGATGAAGATGAGTGTTCAGCTTGACTGCAGCCTTCAAATCAGCAGTGCTGTGCAGGACTTCAATCATGGGAGACACCGGGTAACGTGTCAAAACTTTACTTAAACCAAGCAATGCGCTTCACTGCGCATACGCAGCTTTTTCAGGCAGGAAGAAGATGCGCATACGCAGTGAAACGCGTTGCTTGGTTTTAATAAAGTTTTTACACATTACCTGATGTCTCCCGTGATTGTGCGTGGATGAAGATGAGTGTTCAGCTTGACTGCAGCCTTCAAATCAGCAGTGCTGTGCAGGACTTCAATCATGGGAGACACTAGGTAACATGTAAAAACTTTACTAAAACCAAGCAATGCGTTTCACTGCGCATACGCAGCTTTTTCAGGCAGGAAGAAGCTGCTCATACGCAGTGAAACGCGTTGCTTGGTTTTAATAAAGTTTTTACACATTACCTGATGTCTCCCGTGATTGAAGTCCCACCGCTGATTCCTGATCTATGCTGAAGTCGCTTGCTGTTCTATGACATAGTCTGGGAGACAGGAGAGATAATGACACACTGATGTCCTTTGTTTGGTGGAATTACCAGACAGTCACTTCTTTTTAACTCTTTCAACTAGATAGTTTGTTAGTGTTGCTTTTTTTGGTACCTTTGTGAACATGATGTTTCCCATGCTCTTGGCTTTAAAGGCGTACTCTGCTGATAAGTAAGGTACTGGAAGGTTTAAGATTTTTTAAAATAAGTAATTTACAAATCTGTTTAACTTTCTGGCACCAATTGATTTGGGCATTTTTTTTCCACCAGAGTACCTTTTTAAATATAAAATATTTTCATGTGTCAAATATTTTTTTCTATACAATGCTCAACCACCTAAAAAAATTCAGCTGGCAAACATTTATTTATTTTGAAATATATAACTAATACCAGAAAAATGTGGCTTACATACATTTTCAACGTTTGTTTTTCCCTCTGTTTGGGATTGCTTTAGATAGCTTAGGGTTGCAGTGTTTAACTAGAAGGTCAGAAACCTTTAAAAGTAATTTTATTTAGCATCACACAAAGCTAAAATACCATAAAGGACAGCAGAAAGATTAAATCATTTATACATTTGCTCTATATTGCATAAACAAACTGATAAGACAGTCCTTGTAACATTTTTTATACTTTTGTATTTGTAGCGCTGTTGTATTTATGGTAACTTAAGTTGAATCAATACAGATGTGTTGACATGTCTTTAATGGTGTCAGACCTGCTCATCCTGGCATGGTGTACATTTCAAAGATCTTGCTGTTCTTTAGGGAATTGATCAGCAGAAGTAGATGATGACAGCTTTCCTTCTAATTCTAGAAGTCAGCATTGATTAGGGTAAGACAGGGACCATCTGACCCCAGGGTTAACCACTCGCAAGAAGTAAGAAGCCTTCAAGGCATGTAGTTAAAGTCTTCACTGAAAAGGCAAGGAACAGATTAAACTAAAGGAAATGTTCAGCAGACATTGAGCATTGTAGGAATACAGATGGTTATATAGGATATTACTGTAACTCAATACTAATGGTGACAGGTAGCACAACGCTTATTGAGTTTGACATTATTATAGGGTTGAATGTTTATGGGTGGTCGTAGTGAACAGGGCATACTCACAAAAGTTGTCTAGAAAATGTATCCACTATCCATCTACTGAATCCATCCATCTATTTTGTCTGATCTTGTTACTGACAAATAATACCTTGTGTATGAACGTCATATTTACTCATCAGCTGGGTTAGACCAAGAGGTCAAAGACTATGTTGAGTAGTAAAGTCATGGTTTGTAGTATAAAGCCATTCAGGGACAGCAAATTTATAGAACAGTATTTCTGTAAATTCAGAGCAATATTCTCTCAGCAACTTACTGCTACATTTTACATTAACTACAATATATGTATACATATATATATATATATATATATATCTCAACTGGCTCCAGAAAGTTAAACAGATTTGTAAATTACTTCTATAAAAAAATCTAAATCCTTTCAGTACTTATGAGCTTCTGAAGTTAAGGTTGTTCTTTTTCTGTCTAAGTGCTCTCTGATGACACCTGTCTCGGGAAACGCCCAGTTTAGAAGCA
The DNA here is from genome assembly GCF_029499605.1 of Hyla sarda. Taxonomy (NCBI): domain Eukaryota; kingdom Metazoa; phylum Chordata; class Amphibia; order Anura; family Hylidae; genus Hyla; species Hyla sarda. The sequence goes on along the minus strand of NC_079189.1, from coordinate 139,824,662 downwards.
AATCCCCATAGCAAACCTCTTTTAAACTGGGCATTTCCCAAGACAGGTGTCATCAAAGAGCACTTAGACAAAAAAGAACAACCTTAACTTCAGAAACTCATAAGTACTGAAAGAATTAAGATTTTTTAATAGAAGTAATTTACAAATCTTTTTTACTTTCTGGAGCCAGTTGATATATATAAAAACGTTTTTTCCTGGAATACCCCTTTAAGGGCCTGTCTATACTGCTGACTCTCCACCTGGAGATATTCCAAGTAGATATTCTGTCTGCAGTGCCCCCATGACCGAAATCATTGAGGTAGGACTATACAAATGTGCACTGCCTTCATAGATGGCAATGCAGTCTGGGGAAATTTTCATCAAAAGAATTAACATATTTATTATTTTGGCAGGTCCTGGATTTTCAATTTCTGTTGCAGAATTTTTTGCCAGTGAAATTATGTGGCAAAAAACTGAAACAACACTGAAACAGAATCCTATTTAATACAATGGACTTGCCGTAAGCAGAATTTCGCCGGCAGAAATTCAGCAGTGTGGACAGGGCCTAAGTGAATGGAATGTACAGTACCTACAACTGTCCACAAACAGCAGTGACAATTTTGCTTTATAAAAGCTGACTTTTTTCTCTAATTCTGGGTAAACCTTTAAATTTTTTTGGTGTCCCTGGTACCTGACAAAAAAAATGACTGACTATATTTTGTATATGGAGCACATGTAGTAATCTAGTTTGCCTATGAAGTATAAGTAGATGTTGTAAAACTGTCTTCCAAGCTGTAGTGTAGATCATTTCTTCTTGGCTTTAATGTTTGAGATGCATTTCATTCTAGCTTTCCGTAAAAGCAAATTAACCCCTTAAGGACGCAGCTCATTTTCACCTTAAGGCCGGAGCCATTTTTTTTTGCAATTCTGACCACTGTCACTTTAAGCATTAATAACTCTGAGATGCTTTTACCGAATATTCTGTTTCTGAGATAGTTTTTTCGTTACATATTCTCCTTCATTTTGGTGATAAATTTTCGTCGTTACTTGCATCCTTTCTTGGTGAAAAATCCCCAAATTTCACGAAAATTTTGAAAATTTTGCATTTTTCTAACTTTGAAGCTCTCTGCTTGTAAGGAAAATGGATCTTCCAAATAAATTTTATATTGATTCACAAATACAATATGTCTACTTTATGTTGGCATCATAAAATTGACATATTTTTACTTTTTGAAAACATTAGAGGGCTTCAAAGTATAGCAGCAATTTTCAACATTTTCATGAAAATTTCAAAATCTGAAGGGACAGATGTTACAGAACTACAACTCCCAGCATGCCTGGGCAGTCTAGGCATGCTGAGAGTTGTAGTTTAGCAACATCTGGAGGGCTCCCGTTTGGGCACCACTGTGACTGTCTGGGCATGCTGGGAGTTGCAGTTTGGCAACCACTAGGAAGGCAGCAGTAAAGATCGCTTTACTGCCACCTCCCTTGATGCTCCACGCTGTCGCCTCCCTACCTGCACCGCTGATCTCCGCTGATGCCACCGATGATTGCCGGTCCCCACTGCATCTTCTTCTTAGGTACCGGCCGCTATCTTCTCCCCCCGTTCTGCCCGACATCCAGCGGTGGGCAGAGTGGGGGGTTTCCATGGCAACCCCCGTCTTCAACTGCCATTGGTCAGCACTCATTGCTGACTAATGGCAGGGGATAGGAGGAGGTTGCAGTACTGCAACCTTGCTCCTATCCCTTAGGATGATCGGGGCTGTCACTGACAGCTCCGATCATCCCTATTTTCCGGGCGATCGGGTCACCAGAGACCCGATCAGCTCGGAATAGCAGAAAATCGCATGGCCGAATTGACATGCTCTTTTCTGCGATCACCGACATGGGGGGGGTCTCAGGACCCCCTTCGGCGATGTGCCAGGATGCCTGCTGAATGATTTCAGCAGGCATCCCGGTCTGGTCCCCAACCGGCTAGTGGCGGGGACCGGAATTCCCACGGGCGCATCCATACGCCCTATGTCCTTAGGGACTCAGGATGCATGGCGTATGCATACGCCCTGCGTCCTGAACAGGTTAAGCAGTCAGAGCATTCTAGTAAAGTGGAATGAAATTATATATTAAACAGTAGCAAAGAATCTAATATCTAACACCTAGGTGAGTGTTAGATATTACCTAGAAGTACCTAGTATGTTTATCTACTTTAAGAACACCAAAATGTCGAGATAACTATAGTTCCCTTATGCCCTAACCAGCAGCACAACAATGGGGGTAATTCTTCCCACGCAATAAAAGGTTGTCAAGGCCCCTCCCACTCTGCATTTTTTTCTGTCCTATGTGGACAGCTCACGCTGAATTTCCTAGATTCTTGGAGATGTACCAGACTGTAGTTAGCTTCCATGTCTGTGATGTCTGCTTTTATGTGCCCTAACTTGTTCTTCCTTCCTTTTTAGTTTTTTTCCTCCCCTCTAAGCAGTCCAGAGTAGAATCCTAGGGGACTTTTCACAGAGACATGCAGAAATGCGCTTCCTCTTAAAGGAAATATGCAGCAAACAAAACTTATCCCCATCCATAAGATAGGGGATAAGTGTCTGATCAGGGGGGAGTCTGACCACTGGGGCCCCCCACGATCTCCTGCATGGGGCTCTCAGTGAGGTCGACGCTATGCGCATTAGCTGGCGCACAGCACGGCAATGCAAGGGCCCCGTTCGGGAGATCGTGGGGGGTCCCAGCGGTCAGACCCCCCGCGATCAGAAACTTATCCCCTGTACTGTGGATACGGGATAAGTTTTGTTAGCTGCAGATCTCCTTACTGGTCTCGTACTGGTTTCACATGATGGTCACTCAATTTACACCAAGACTTTTTTCAAACCCATAGACAGCAACAGCTATCTCGATTTTGATAGTGGCCATTTCAAAAAATGGCTCACCAATGTACCCTATGGACAGTTTAAGAGGATTAGGAGGAACTGCACCAGGGACAGGGATTTTTATTTCTCAAAGTAACATCCTAAAGGCCCGGTTTAAGGAAAAGGGCTATCCCAGATCGCTGGTGCAGTCCTCCTACAATAGGGCTTTCTCCCACAGTCAGAACTCCTGCCTACTCCCTAAACCTGGACCAAGTAACAATACCACGGAACAGACTTCTAATTTCATCACCACATACAGTCAAGAATATAAGGATATCAGAAAAATTCTTACCAAACACTGGCCAGTCCTCCTACAAGATCCTTACCTCAAAAGTACTCTTCCATCCAAACCTCCACTTACCTTCCGTAGAGCCCGGACATTACGGAATATCATCGTTCCCAGCAAACTTAAATCCACATCACTACGCAATAACCCCTCCATATTTCCTACACTAACTGGCAGTTTTAGATGCGGTTTCTCACGCTATAAGTGCTGCTCACATATCACGCATAACTGTCAAGCATTCTCCTCCTCTGTTACCAACGAAAGTTCAGTATCAAATCATTCCTCAACTGTGGCTCTCATTACATTATTTACCTTCTGCAGTGTTCCTGTAAGCGGCAATACTTGGGTAGGACCATACAGCGTCTTGGGGAACGCCTGAATAAGCACCGTAGTAATACGACGTGTGGTTTCCTATTACACAGTGTTTCGCGTCATCTCATTGAGCATCACCAGGGGGATTTCAGCAACATTCGGGCTACCCATATAGAGCATATCAGCAAAGATGTCAAGCAGAGATACAGTACTCTCAGAAGACGCGAGAATTTTTGGATTCATACCCTCCGTACCATCACACCAGGGGGTCTTAATGAAATGATTGAATGCAATCTCTAACTTACTCATCCACGCACTCCACGGACCATCTAACTTTAATTCATCATCTAACTCTTCAGTAATTCCACTCAATTTCTAACTACCCTTGCATTTCATTCCCAGTTACATATTTATATGCATCCACCTGCTGATATATCCATTGTCCCATACACCCTCCGATGCATCCACCATTCCCATATACCTTCAATTAAGCACCTTACTGATATCCACCTTGGTAGGTTTATATGCACACTGATGTGCACCTTGGCATGGACATTTGTATATCTATAACCTGTATACATGCATACATCATTCTGAACGCATGAACATTTTTGCCCATATGTGCATATTTGTTTTCACCCCCATTTCCTACTAGACTTAACAATTCCCACCAACTCCTTATCCCCTCAGCCTCAACATTCCGTTCCTATTCTGTCCTAATACATCCATTTATTCTTCCCCAGTCAGCACTCCTGCTTCTGTGCCAGACACCTACTATGCCAGCTACCTTATTCCCCGCTGGACCTGCAGCACCCGGTCACGGTTACTAATACACTACCTAAGCATTTATCCTATCATCTCTCTCTCCTTGCATTCACACATTTTGCGTTATTTTATTCCCCTGCAGTCTCCGCTAGCCACCACGGAGCTGCACACAGACAGATACACTGCACGGAGCTGTCAGTTCACTACTGAGAGCTATCCGTGTTTTCTGTCTTCTGATTGGCCGCAGTAACCACATGATGCTCGCACCTTAGCAACGCATCCGTGGCAACTGTCTGCTGACATGCGCCCTCGCATTGCGCATCAGCCGGCCACTGCCAGAGTTGCGCTGGCTCACATCTGGACCCCGGATGTTTACATCTGTTGTCCGGATGTGCGGCCAGACACCACCAGGCACCGATCTATGATCTACTACTACACACGGCCCATACTGTTACCTGAATATGGTTTATATAATGTCATTATATCTTGTTTTTATGCTATTTCAATGTGTTTTACCTGATTGTAATTTTCATGACTCCTCCCCCTAATTTACCTGGCACCCTTTTTGCCCCTATTTATAGAATCACTGTCTGTACAGTCTGCACACTGATCTGAAGAAGGGGGTGGCTCCCCCGAAACACGTAATCCTGTCTTGTATCGCTTTTTATTGCTTTTATTGGTTTTATCCTTATGCAATAAAATCCACAAGTTCTTACCTCATCCCACTCTGGACTTGGTTTATTCCACCGTCCTACGGAACCAGAAGCGCCATTTGGAGGTTCTTTTGCTTTTCCATGATTATCTACTTCCTCCAGGAGATGGTTATACCTCACCTGCAACCTCAGGCTCAGCAGCGGTTCCGGCTATTTTGTAATCCCATATGTAGGTTGATATGCAAGTGTAATACTTGCTCCAAGGTGAGCACCTACTACCTAAGGGGCCTGCAAGCCCTGCACCTCTCTCCTTTTTCCCTTCCCTATACCACCCAAACGGTATCACACGAGGCACCCCTCTGGTCTCTTGTTTTTTTCCCCCATACAGGCTCTATTTCTGTAAAGGAAGTATAGAGATATTTTTTTTTTCAGTGGAAATAACACATATTGTTGAAGTCTATCTGTTCAAGGGACCATGATATTGACCAGACTAAGCTCTCATGTCCACCTCTGGTGGAAGTGATTAAATCTTTGAAAAGCTGTGATGGCTACAGAAAAAAGATGACAGGTCCATGGTCCAGTCTTGCTGGAACTAATTGACTTCCAGTCTTGCTGGAACTAATGTATCCATTGTTGGCAGAGAAGCCAATCTAGATTAGACTTCAGCACAGGCTACTCGGCTAGACAACCTTTAAATAGGTCATTTCTAATACTAATAACATTTTTTTTAAATTCTATTGTCCTAATACTAATACCACTTAAGGACCTAGGGTGTATGGATATGCCTTGACGTCCTGGTACTTAAGGACCCAGGACGTATCCATACGCCCGTGGGAATTTCAATCAGCAGGCACCCCGCGCAAATGCCCATGGGGGTCGGCGATCTGCGCAAATCGCAAGTGAATTCACACTTGCGATTTGCGCCGATTCCGGGTCATACGGGTCTATAGTGACCCGGTGACCCGGAAGATGAGGGGGATCGTGGGTGCCACCCCTCCTATCCCTGCTATTGGTCTGCTATCAATCGTCAGAGGCGACGACCAATAGCAGACCGGGGGCCGGGGGGGTTAACTTTAGTTTTCCCCGTCCTGCCAACCCACAATAGGCGGGGCATAGCGGGGAACCGAATGTGACCGGGCTCCAACGTCCACTTACCGATCCGGAGGCTGCGGCGACATGACGTGTGTCAGAAGAGGACGGCTCCCGGGATCCTACGGAAGCCGGTAAGTTGATCTGGAGGGCTACAGTCTGAGACTGTGGTCTCTAAACTGTAGCCCTCCAGATGTTGCAAAACTACAACTCACAGCATGCCCAGACAGCTGTTTGGGCATGCTGGAATATGTAGTTTTGCAACAGCTGGAGGGCTGCAGTTTGAGACCACTATACAGTGGTCTCTAAACTATATCCCTCCAGATCTTGCAAAACTACAACTCCTAGCATGCCCACATAGCTGTTTGTTGTCTAGGCATGCTGGGAGTTTTAGCTTTGCAACATCTGGAGGTCCACAGTTTGGAGATCACTGTGCACTGGTCTAAAAACTGTAGCTCTCCAGATGTTGCAAAACTGCAAATCCCAGCATGCCCAGAAAGCAAACAGCTGTCTCGGCATGCTGGGAGTTGTAGTTGGGTACCTCCAGCTGTTGCATAACTACATCTCCCAGCATGCCCTTCGGTGATTAGTACATGCTGGGAGTTGTAGTTTTGCAACAGCTGGAGGCACACTGGTTGGAAAATACTGAGTTAGGTAACAGAACCTAACTGAAGGTTTTCCAACCAGTGTGCCTCCAGCAGTTGCAAAAGTACAACTCCCAGCATGCACAGTCTGTCAGTACATGCTGGGAGTTGTAGTTTTGAAACAGCTGGAGGTTTGCCCCCCCCCCCATCCCCATGTGAATGTACAGGGTACATTGACAAGGACAGGTTTATAGTAAATTTCATGCTTCAAGTTTGGGCTGCGGCAAATTTTTCGCCGCAGCGCAAACTCCTAGCGGGAAATTCACCGTAACACGCCAGTGCGAATGTACCCTAAAAACACTACACTACATAATAAAGGGTAAAACACTACATATACACCCCTTACACTGTACCCCCAATATAAATTCAAAACGTCTTGTACGGCAGGGTTTCCAAAACGGAGCCTCCAGCTGTTGCGAAAAAACAACTCCTAGCATTTCTGGACAGCCACTGACTGTCCAGGCATGCTGGGAGTTTAGCAACAGCTGGAGGCACCCTGTTTGGGAATCACTGGTGTAGAATACCCCTATGTCCACCCCTATGCAATCCCTAATTTAGTCCTCAAATGCGCATGGCGTTCTCTCACTTCGGAGCCCTGTAGTATTTCAAGGAAACAGTTTAGGGCCACATATGGGGTATCGCCATACTCGGGAGAAATTGCACTACAAATATTGGGGGCTACATCAGCCTGTTAGTGTAAAAAAATAAAACATTTTACACTAACATGCTGGTGTTGCCCCATACTTTTTATTTCCACAAGCGGTAAAAGGAAAAAAAGACCCCCAAAATTTGTAACACAATTTCTCCTGAGTACGGAAATACCTCAGATGTGGGCGTAAAATGCTCTGCGGACGCACAACAAGGCTCAGGAATGAGAGCGCACCATGTACATTTGAGGCCTAAATTGGTGATTTGCACAGGGGTGGCTGATTTTACAGCGGTTCTGACAAACGCAAAATAAATAAATACCCACATGTGACCCCATTTAGGAAACTACACCCCTCACGGAACGTGACAGGGGATATAGTGAGCCTGAACACCCCACAGGTGTTTGACGAATTTTCATTAAAGTTGGATGGGAAAATGAAAAAAATTACATTTTTTTCTCTAAAATGCTGGTGTTACCCTAAATTTTTCATTTTTACAAGGGAAAATAGGAAAAAGCCCCCCCAAATTTGTAACCCCATCTCTTCTGAGTAAGAACATACCCCATATGTGAATTTAAAGTGCTCTGCGGGCGAACTACAATGCTCAGAAGACAAGGAGCGCCATTGGGATTTTGAAGAGAAAATTTGTCCGGAATTGAAGGCCACATGTGTTTACAAAGCCCCCATAGTGCCAGAACAATGGACCCCCGACACATGTGACCCCATTTTGGAAACTACACCCCTCATGTAATGTAATAAGGGGTACATTGAGAATTTACGCCCCACAGGTGTCTGACAGATTTTTGGAACAGTGGTCCGTAAAAATGAAAAATTAAATTTTTCATTTGCACAGCCCACTGTTCCAAAGATCTGTGGGGTGATAATACTCACTGCACCCCTTATTAAATTCTGTGAGGGGTGTAGTTTCCAAAATGGGGTCACATGTGGGGGGGGGGGTCCACTGTTCTGGCACCACGGGGGCTTTGTAAATGCACATGGCCCCTGACAACCATTCCAAACGAATTCTCTTTCCAAAAGCTCAATGGCGCTCCTCCTCTTCTGAGCATTGTAGCAGAGCATTTTACGTCCTAACATGGGGTATTTCCATACTCAGAAGAAATGGGGTTACAAATTTTGGGGGTCATTTTCTCCTATTACCCCTTGTAAAAATTAAAAATTTAGGGGAAAAACTGCATTTTAGTAAAAAAAAATTTTTTTCATTTACACATCCAACTTTAACGAAAAGTCATCAAACACCTGACGGGTGTTAAGGCTCAGCGGACCCCTTTTTAAGTTCCTTGAGGGGTGTAGTTTCCAAAATAGTATGCCATGTGGGTATTTTTTGCTGTTCTGGCACCACAGGGGCTTCCTAAATGCGACATGCCCCCAAAAAACCATTTCAGCAAAAGTTGCTTTCAAAAAGCCAAATGTGACTCCTTCTCTTCTGAGCATTGTAGTTCGCCCGCAAAGCATTTTACGTCCTAACATGGAGTATTTCCATACTCAGAAGAAATGGGGTTACAAATTTGGGGGGGCATTTTCTCCCATTACCCTTTGTAAAAATGGTATTTTTGGGGGGAAAACTGCACTTTAGTGTGAAATTTTTTTTTTCCATTTACACATCCGATTTTAACGAAAAGTTGTCAAACACCTGTGGGGTGTTAAGGCTAACTGGACCCCTTGTTACGTGCATTGAGGGGTGTAGTTTCCAAAATGGTATGCCATGTGGGGTTTTCTGCTGTTCTGGCACCATAGGGGCTTTCTAAATGTGACATGCCCCCCAAAAACCATTTCAGAAAAATTCACTCTCCAAAATCCCATTGTCGCTCATTCCCTTCTGTCTCCTCTACTGCGCCCGCCGAACACTTGACATACACATATGAGGTATTTCCTTACTCAAGAGAAATTGGGTTACAAATTTTGGGGGCTTTTTCTCCTATTACCACTTGTAAAAATTCAAAAACTGGGTCACTTTGCTGCTATTCCTGTGAAACACCTAAAGGGTTAACACACTTACTGAATGTCATTTTGAATACTTTTTAGGGTGCAGTTTTTATAATGGGGTAATTTGTGGGGTATTTCTAATATGAAGGCCCTTCAAATCCACTTCAAATCTGAACTGGTCCCTGAAAAATTCCGATTTTTTAAATTTTGTGAAAAATTTGAAAATTGCTGCTGAACTTTGAAGCCCTCTAATGTCTTCCAAAAGTAAAAACATGTAAACTTTATGATGCAAACATAAAGTAGACATATTGTATATGTGAATCAATGTATAATTTATTTGGAATATCCATTTTCCTTATAAGCAGAGAGCTTCAAATAAAAAAAAATGCTAAATTTTCTATTTTTTCATAACATTTTGGAATTTTTCACCAAGAAATGATGCAAGTATCGACAAAATTTTACCACTAACATAAAGTAGAATATGTCACGAAAAAACATTCTCGGAATCAGAATGAAAGGTAAAAGCATCCCAGAGTTATTAATGCTTGAAGTGACAGTGGTCAGATGTTAAAAAAATGGCCAGGTCCTTAAGGTATATTTGGGCTGGGTCCTTAAGGGGCTAAAGGGGCAGAATTATCCCATTATTGTTCTGCTGTTAGGACTAAGGGAAAACAGATTAACGTTAGAAATGAATGCTTACTTTTCCTCTAAACCTAAACATCGGACCCATAACAACCAATCACAGCTCAGCTTTTATATCTTGACACACTCTGGTTAAATGAAAGCTGAGCTGTGATTGGTTTCTATGGGGAAAACACGCCAGTTTTTGTGTTGGACAGCTTGATAAATCTGGGCCATTGGGTTTATTAAAGTCTTCACAATGTCTTATTTTTCTAAACTTCTAAAACCACCTGCCTGGGCATTCTAAAGGCTGCGAGCGTTTGTCAAATCCAAGAAGGGAAAACACAACACTTACATTTTTGTTTCTCTCATTTGACTTTGACAAATAGGAGGTGTCATATTCAGCTAAAATATAATCATTCAACACTGCATAGACATAAATGGCTGAGGTGAAACTTTAACCAGACCTATGCATAGAAGGTTTCTCTACTTTATGTTCTATAGCCTTTAGAGGAACAATGTGCATATATACGGGATAAAGTGACATATACAAAACAGATGTTTTTGTTTGAAATTCCAAGTTGAAAAAATAAGTGGGACCACCTAATATGTTAAGGATTACCATATTCTGTGCAGCTGACTGTGATCTCTCTTGTACTGAGTGTTGTGCTGTCCATCAGCTACTGACTACTGTTCTGTCTGAACAAAGGTCATGCCCCTGACACCAAGAAAAGAGCTGTCTCTGTTATATGCAGTGTAGAACATTTTTTTTTTTTTTTTTTTTTTTTACAGTTTTACTAATCTGGTATAAAATTTATCATATTCCTATTACTAATTACAAGTCACTGTACTAATATTAGCTTTTTACGTGTTAAATACATTTTATCGCTTGTGAGTTAGCGTAGAGTTAGCACTGCTGACTTGCACTATATGGATCCTGGAAGCAAATTAGGCTATGGGCTACATCCGAATAAAGTTTAGATATGCTCCCTGTACTTCCATTGTTTCCTATGGATACATAGGTTTATCCTATATTGTAACACAGACTAATAGGTTTGTTGTCTGTATATGAAAAATGTCCATAGTGTGTCTCAGATGATGGAATTACATTTATTTAAACCCCATAGGGGGCATAGAGTAAAGTAGAGCAGATTATAATTTGTGGGCATGGTTGTGCTATGTGTTGATCTCATATGTACAGTGAGAAATAACAGAAACAACATGATTTTCAGTTATAAGTCGGTATATATATATATATATATATATATATATATATATATATATATATATATATCGAACGAATAAGAATATGAAGGAGTGGCAACTCACCGGTTTTGCTGCGTAAAATCTTCAATGATTTATTTCTTTCCTGTTAAAATCAAAAACACGATAGCATGATGGGGAGAGGGAGGACGGGAGAGGACGGCTGTAGCTACTTCGCGCACACCTCAGGTGTGCGCGAAGTAGCTACAGCCGTCCTCTCCCGTCCTCCCTCTCCCCATCATGCTATCGTGTTTTTGATTTTAACATGAAGGAAATAAAGCATTGAAGATTTTATGCAGTGAAACCGGTGAGTTACCGCTCCTCCATATTCTTATTCGTTCGTTACATATTCAGGATTCCGAGATACTAATCAAGGACCCGAGGTCTATTTGCTAGAGCAGAGCACCCCCGGTCAGCAGTCTTTATCCAGCCTCTATAACTGCACCTTACCAACCGTTTCCACGCTTACAAGTAGTTGCCGACTCCACACTGTCTTATTGTTTGACTGATATAAATATATATATATATAAATATATATATATATATATATCATGAACACATGTACTTAGGACATCATTGTCAGGTAATCGTGAAACAAATCAACGGAATTGCTCATATCACAAATTGTTTTCAGTTACAAAGTAAATTTCATATACTACAACATATCACCACTGTTAGTCAAACATTGTGTTTTATTACACATTGCGGCAGATGGAATATCAGACAACATGTTGTTACAAAAGTAAAACAGATATTAACTATAGAAGACACGAGATACACAAATGTTACTCGTATTAAATCTGTCTGGGAAAAATAAGGGTTAGTCTATTCCTAGGCTATGTTCACACTAAGTTTTTTGAGACTATTCTTTTGAGACAAAAAAAAGTTGTTTTTCGTGTTTTATGTGGCAGAAAAATAGATTACCCTTCCAATTGAATGTTATTGACTTAAATGATAAAAAGTCTCTTTGTTAACATGCAGGCTAATTATATGTCCATAATTTAAAATGAAGTGTCAGGGACTTGTCTGTTTACATTCCAAAATATGTCTATTTTTGGCACATATCTCGGGACATATTTTTTTACATAAAGGGGGAGATTAATCAAAACCTGTGCAGAGGAAGAGTGGTGCAGTTGCCCATAGCAACCAATCAGATAGCTTCTTTCATTTTTGAAGAGACCTGTGAAAAATGAAAGAAGCAATCTGATTGGTTGCCATGCGCAACTGCACTGCTCTTCCTTTACACACGTTTTTATAAATCTCCCCCTAAAATCCTATAAAAAATGCCTCATATGCAAGAAATTATTTAGGGACTTAAAGGGGTAATCCGGTGAAAAACTTTTTTTTTCTTTATCAACTGGTGCCAGAAAGTTAAACAGATTTCTAAATTACCTCTATTAAAAAATCTTAATCCTTCCAGTACTTATTAGCTGCTGAATACTATAGAGGACATTATTTTCTTTTTGGAACACAGAGCTCTCTGCTGACATCATGACCACAGTGCTCTCTGCTAACACCTCTCTCCATTTTAAGAACTGTCCAGAGTAGAAGAAAATCCCCATAGAAAACATATGCTGCTCTGGACAGTTCCTAAAATGGACAGAGATGTCAGCAGAGAGCACTGTGGTCATGATGTCAGCAGACAGCTCTGTGTTCTAAAAAGAAAAGAATTTCCTCTGTAGTATTCAGCAGCTAATAAGTACTGGAAGGATTAAGATTACCCCTTTAAGCTTTTGTGAAAGCCCCAAAAATGAATGAAAATGTGTTCAAAAAGGCTTAAAAAATAGCTCAACTGAAAATTGAAGGCCAAAAAAAAGTTACAAAGTAAAGAAAAAAATTACTTTTTTGCCTGAAGAATTGATGCAAGATGCAAAAACATCTTTAAAATTGGGCCAAATAACTGTGAAAACATAGCCCTATCCAAATAAAAATGACTGTACAATGAAAAGTTCTGTAACTTTCTAACATTTTCAAGGCACTTTTTAACATCCTTCAATTTTTTTTCTTCAAACAAAAAAATTCTGGTGTCTTCCGTGATCTTCAATAAGCTGTTGTACATGAATAATCACCACAGCTATGCTTTTAGAGACTTTGTCAAGGTATTTGCACCAGTGAATTGCTTAAGGGGGTTATCTGGCATTTTGAAAAATAATAATGGGGAGATTTATCAAAATCTTGCTGGGGCCCAGAAAAAAAATTAAATAAATAAATAAAATTACCTACCTCTGGTCCACCACAACTCACATTTGTCTCTTTCAGGTCTCACAATCTTCTTCCTGCTGGCTCAGCCAAAGACTGGTCAAAAAAGGATACTGCTATGGCCAGTGATTGGCTGAGTTGGCAGGTCCTGCACAGAGTGCTTGTCTCAGAAACAGGAAGTAGATAGAAGATTGGGGGGACAAGACACAGCTAAACTATATATTTTTTCTTTTTATTCCTGACTCCTGCAGGATATATTTTTTGGAAAATGCTGATAACCCCTTTAAGCTGTTTCTGTGAGGACACAAATTCTATTTTAGAGTATTTATCCCAACAGGTCCACTACATGTTACAGGGAACCACAAGAACACATAAAAGAGCCCTAAAGAAGAGCCCTAGCTCCATCGGTTTAGCCTGTCAGATTTTAGGTGAAATTTAGAATTATGTTTTGGATTTACTTAAAGGGAACCTTTCATTACTTATATGCTGCCTGAACCAGGAATCATTGGCGTAGTCCCGGGTGTCCCCTGCCCCACCAGCCTTGATTGATAGAGATTTTTCTTACTCAAACAGGCAAAGAGCTATGAATCAAGGCTCCCTTTCAATGCATGCAATACAGCCTAAAACAGAGAGAAACACAACTATACAAGCACCTTTAAGGGTACGTTCACACATATGCAGATTTGATGCGCAGGATTTTCTGCTGCAGATTTTAATGTAAACTAAATGGCTGAGCACAGCTTCTAATCTGCAGTTACAAATCCTGCGCATCGAATCTGCGCAGGATCCTATACGTGTGAACGCACCCTAAAATCTGTTCCATTAAGCTGCATCTGCACAGTCCTGATATAGACAACACATGACTGCTTTGACAAGTGATCTGCCCCCACACTATTGCAATGTCTTTGCCAGGAAAAAGTACCACAGAACCACACAGTGACAATGGAAATTTTGTTTCTTAATGGTCTATTCACACGTACAGTATTCTGCGCTGATTTGATGCGCAGGATTTTCTGCTGCAGATTTCAATGAAAACAAAATGACTGAACACAGCTTCAAATCCTGCGCATCAAATCTGCACAGAATACTGTATGTGTGAATAGACCCTTAAAGGGCAAGTACTGTATGACTATGTTTATTATTTGACTCATTTAGTCAGCTTTACAGCCATCCTTGTAAGCCTGGAAAAACCTGTTAATATCTGTATACTACTACTAGAGATTATAAACATTTACCTACAGTCTATACACATTTGTTAGCAAAATGATTTTTAAAGTTCTTCCAGCAAAATTATCCAGCTTATCTACTTAAAACAGTGCAATTGATAAAAAAAAAGTGCTAGTAGTATGGCATGCAACGCAATTTACATATAGTGTATCCGTTGCAAAAAAATTTGGAGCAGGATATGTTTAGGTCCATGACAAATCTAGTTGGGATGTGATATGAAGGACATGAGCAGATTATACGACTAAACCTATTTGCATATTTCCGCTATGTGGCAATGTTGTGGATATACCTAAGACCCTACAAAAGGAATTTCATGTGGTTATCTTGTTAGTTACAATAAAATAAATACATTAAGTAAGTAGGAAGAAAATTGATAAAGGCAACAATTTCTCAGGAGACTTGATGAGATCACGTGACCTAGTCATGATATGACGTCTAAGGACTGTGATCTGCCCAGATTAGCTAACTGGGGAACTAGTTAAATAATTGCATTATCATCAACATCAAGGCAAAATAGCTAATATATAAGTCTGGTTAATACAGTATATACAACCCAGTTAACATATATTAATATCAAACATGATTTAGACCACATAGTACCAAAATATGAAAGGTAACATTATACTTTGTAGTAAAAGTTAACTCTCTGTTTTGAAGAAAAACAGCTATTGAGTTACAATTGAAAATATTGTAGTCTTCTCACAAATATGCTACACTACTAAGGTATCCAAGAGTTGGTGATCGCCAGTGTTCTCACTTGCAGGCTTGGCAGATACTTTCCACTTCTGTAAGTTGTCTGAAGTGCACGAAGCACATTTTGAAGGCACGTAGCAGATTTGGCTGTTCATTGTCTTGTCAAACTTGTCCCAGCTCAGCTAGCCATCCAGAGGGTGAAGGTAAAAAGAAAACTGGGAAGGGTGGTCAATGGGCCTACTCCCACACAAAGCGTCAATACTATTCCTACAGCAGCAGATATCAAAACACTCCTTTGGTCTCGAATGATCTTCTTCACTGTATCACAAAACTATAAGACAAAGAAAAGTAGAAAAAATGAATGGAGTATATAGAAATGTAAAACCAATGGCACGAAATATGTGTAAACCGCATTATAAGAAACATACTGAATGCATTATATCTGTGTACAATTATATACAGCACATTCATACAGTCACTCTATACATATAATGTAGTTCAAACTTACTCAAAGGAAATAAAATACAATCTATAGCAAATTTTCACACAAATGAAATGAACTGAAACAACACAGCATGGCTCATTATCTTTTTAAATACGAGTTTTTCCCCGGAAATTACAATTACAAATTACAATGTTATTAATTGTCTAAAAGCTACTGTATACTTTGCATGACAAAATATATATAAACAAGAAGTAGTTATTTGTATCAATATTTACTGGAATTTTCATAAATAAACATAATATATGTGGGATAAAAAGCTAAAAACGTTATAGGTCACAATTAAAAAATAATTCTATAACTTTATAAGAAGACAAGTACAAGGTCTGGCAGAAGATGTATAGAAAGAAAATAAATGAATGTGGATATCATGTTTATTCCACATAAGAAATGCCACTTTATATACTTAAACCTTGTATTATCTATTTATTCTATCACATAACACTGACATTTGTTTCACTTAATAAGATAATACTTCTACCTTGTACTACCTATTTCTTCTATTACCAAAGACTGGCATTTGTTCCACATAGTAAAACAAGGAAGAAAACCCCAGTAAGTCGTTTTATTGGACAATTATAGGGAAGTCACACCTTCACAGTCTCTTAGCAGATACCGTAAGGCCCAGACATAGTTTTATGTCTGCTGTTACTACAGGAACTATTTAACTATTAGAAAGGTTAAAGGTTATTAACAATTAAAGGGAATTGTTCCAGCCTCATCCACAATACCAGGTATACGTCACCCAGCAATAAAGGGGAATAAAATTCGGCTTTAATGGGAAAGGCAAAAAGTTACTGTGTACTTGATACTTCCACTCATTTTATGTGTAAATGAAATTGTGGCACTTAAGTACAGAGCTGTAAGTACAGAGTGAAATTTTAGTGACCAAATACAGATAGAAAACCACATAAAAAAAGCGACCATGAACAAACAAGTAGATGTGGTGCACATACAATTCTGTTATTTTGTTAGAGAATAATAATGTATTAAGATCTATTCTGTTATTGAATAGCAGAAAAAAAATGGCAAAAAAAAAACAATGTCCTATTTTCACGTTAACATTCCTAAATGAAATAATACCTCCAATTCCTTGCATTATAAACAGTGACACTTTTATAAAGTGCACAAAGAATTCTACAAGCAATACTTTGCATAAAAACTTATAAAGCTGAGTTTACCTTATCCGTCTGAAAGCTCACAGGGGACCCATATCTGCAATAAGTGACAAAGTGCTCGCAGTTATCCCACAGCAGGCTGTAAGATTTGGCCCCCACCAATTTCTCAGCCCTCTGAGCCACTTCTTCATTAGAAAGCGGTTTTGTCTTGAAACTTTTGTCCATGTGATTAACTATTATACTTCCACCATAGGCAAAGTCCTGCACAGTGTCCACTCTTATACTGGCCACCTTAGCCAGGACGCCAAGGATCAGCCTTTTGTTGGTGACAACTTTTCCAATCAGACACTTGTCGTCTGAAATAGCAGGGAGGATATCAGGCATCAGATGGGCTACCTTGTTATTTCCCAGATAGATCCCAAAGTGAATAAACAAAGTCCTGGGGACCTCTAACAAGTCTCCTCGCTTCAGTGTGCAAATTTCAATAGCACGTCTTGCTCCATCTTTCTTTTTTGCCAGGCTAAACTTCTTTAAGTTTGCAAAAATAAAGATTTTCTCAAAGATGCAGACCATCAGTCCTACCAGAAGGGATTTCATGATGCTCACCTTGAGCACTGCAAGGCTTGTATTAACTCCTGTGTTGTCTTTCATGCTAATCTGTGTTTTTTTGTTAGGCACATAGGGGGAATCTCTTGACATCACAGAGAAAAGGCTGAAAGCATTGGTCAAAAACTAATGTGGGAGTCACCCTTCAAGTCATTCTATTAAAAATGCTAACTACAGGGAAAAAAATGCTACAAAAAATAAATAAGCTTTTGCTATTATGGCTGTAGTTTTGCTTTTATTTTTTGCATTTTTGAAGTACAGTAATAAAAGTGTTCACCACCATATCTAGTAGTATTAAAAATAATAATAATAATAATTAAAATAATTAATATATAAAAAAAAATACAAAAATACCCATTGGGATCATAAAACTGTATAAGCATAGCTAATTTACACAAACATAAATTGTACAATATTTAGAGGTATTTTATAGAAGTGTACATATTCAATGTGTTTCTTCTAATTTTTACAATTTCCTATAATGTTTAAGTTTCCATAATGTTTTAAGAGCTATATAACATGAAGACCATTTCAAAACATAGTAATATTAGTGCAAAGTGCAAATATGGCAGTAGCATTTTAGTAGTTTACCATATTTACGTATAGATATTTAAAATCTCCTAGTCATTTATTTAATTGTATCCACCCTGCACTTAAATTATGTGTATATTTATTTCTTACTGTCCAAATATATCAGTTCAGCTGCTTACAGGCCTGAAATCTAAAAATGAGTTTTCTTTTTGAAAGATACAGGGCTACAGTTGTATGCCTGTACTATTGTTTCTATTAAAAGATAAATTCCATGAAGTAAAAGGGATGATCAGTGCATTGTATAGATGTGACTGGAATAAGATGGTAAGGTTTCAGCAGTAGCCACTTTGCAGGACTCCTTATAGGATTGTACAAATCTTAAACCTATCAAATTATATTAAATATTATCATTCATAATTGTGACAGTGTATGAAGCAGGCTTATTGTTAAGTTTGCATATATTTTCTAAGTGTTACATGTTACAAAAGTTTTAGTCGGACATGGGAAATGTTAGAACTTTAAAGCTGATAGTAATAATTAGATATGAAAACATGAAAAAAAAGATCCCTTATTCATGATCGAGGACAACACTAGTGTGAATGCTAAGTCGTATTTTTATGCTAAATATATTTTAGACTGAATTCTCCTTGGAATAAGTAATGTAGCCTTTTTTTTATTTTCAAGTAAACATGTAACTAAAGAAGTGTTCTCATTAAAAATGTCCATTATATTGCTAAAGTACATGTTGAGCTAGTGTTTGTCCGCAACTACAGTTGGGCAATATCCTTAAATCCATCAAAAAGAAAAGCAGGAAAAAATGGAGCAATCCGTCAAAGTGCATTTTGATACATGCTAATCCATTATGTAAATGAATAAACCCCAGGAACAAAGCTCACAAAAGGGCAGCTCTGTCTTGTCAACAAAGCTCCTTATTCGGTAGCTAATAACATCAGCAGCCAAGTAAATGCATTACGAACCCACAGGGCTTCAACTTCCCAGAGAGCCTGCAAGTAATGATAGATGGAAGACACATTCATCTTACCTGAAAAATGACTGAGCCATTGAGGCCTGGAGAAAAGAGAACTTGATCCTTTATCCAGTTGTATACAGACTGCTTTTCCCTCCGAGTCTGCCAGCACGCTGTCAACAGCTATTTGGTAGGCTTTTTTGTGCTATCTTAACATGGCATTACAAAAGATTACCTTATAACGCCTACTTGGTAAGAATTTATTCCTACTCCCAACATAAAATGAGGCAGAGAACATACACCTTTCACACTGCTCTGTGCTTTGTGAATTGACATGTTTATGGCCCAATTTCCTGACTTTCCTGGCTTCTTTTCGCTATAGTATATAATTGCTCTTACTCATCAAAGAGAAAAGATGTTTTACTGAATACTTCCTTCCCGTGTGTCTGGAACAGCAAGAAACAGGTTTGACTGGCAATGCAAGGGTTCCCAGCATAGCAAGAAGATACATGCAACAAGTTTAGTTGGCATGATGCCTCAAAAAGCACTAAAATAATAAAACATTAGGAATACAAAGCAAAGCATACACATAGAGGGAGATGTGCTTAGTGTCTGAGGTTTAGTTAGGTTTTGGGAATGTGGGGGGCCCAAGTGGTGTATGTACATACACCTTAATTACTTTAAGGCTTTGTAAGGGACTACTTGTGCCACTGTACAGGCTTCTCACTCCTACATAATGTCACAGCAACATGGATAAACATGTTTCAATGACTAAATAAAAATGTGCTGTGCATGGCCAACTAAGTTATACATGTGGCATTGATGCTAGCTCCATGTTCCATAAAATGATAACATTTTAGACAATCTGGCCGATTTAGCAAAACTGTCCAAACATAAAACTGTCTTTGTTGCCCTTAGCAACCAATCAGATCTGGGCATTAAAGGGAAACTACGGAGGAAAAAAAATGTTTTCAAATCAACTGGTGCCAGAAAGGTAAACAGATATCTAAATTACTTCTATTTAAAAATCTTAAACCTTCCAGCACTTATCAGCTGCTGTATACTACAGATATACTACAGAGAAATTTGTGAATTTCTTTTCAGTCGACAACAGTGCTTTCTGCTGTCTGTGTAAGGAACTGTCCAGAGCAGGAGAGATTTTCTATGGGGATATGCTTCTAATCTGGACAGTTCCTGACACAGACAGAGGTGTCAGCAGAGAGCACTGTTGTCAGACTGAAAAGAACTTCACAATTTTCTCTGTAATATAAAGCAGCTACTGGAAGGCTTTCTAATGTACTTTGTTTAAAAAAAAAAAGGTTTCTGTTTTCTTTGTGTTTAAAAAAGCTGCCACTAGGTGTCTCCCTACTTGTCCAGAGCACATTTCCCCCTTTCTTTTGCACAGACTTTGAACTCCTGCTGGCCTGGCAGAAGTCCAAAATCAGGAAATGCAATCTGGAGTGTTGAGGGGGGGGGGGGGGGGGGTGTACAGCCTTAGCCAATCAGAGCTCAACTCACACACTGAAACTCTTTTATTATAAAAATATAAAACTTTACAGAAATACAAACATTATTATAAACATAAATACAAACTTTCCGTTTCTAAAGCAAAAAAACAAATATAAGCATGAATAGCAATAACTATAACACAAAACCACCTCAGAACCAAAATCCTGCCTAACCGGCCAGCCCAGCTATAATAGCTCATGACACTACACACGGCACTACACACGCAACTTAAACTAGCTTTAATTCACACCAACACTCCTATTAGGCCAAAATTAAATTTTTTTTCTTTTTTTTTAATATTATAAATAACAGAAATATAGCTTACCTCGCTATAACAAAAAAATATTCAACTTGACAATTGTTATTTACAAAAAATGTATTATGTTACATTTTTAATTTTTTTTATTAATTTGTATTTTTATTATTATTATTATTTTTATTTTTTACATACATAAATATAAACCACCCTACCCATAAACACACCATAAACACACAAACAATGCACATATACTAAACTATACTACATTTTTTCCCCTAGCATAAATAACAGAAATAAAGCTTACTTCGCTATAACAGAAATAATTTTAATTTTTTTTTTTTTTTTTTTTTTTTTAATTTATTTTTTTATTATAAATATATATAAACCACACTACCCACAAACACATTACACACCAACACACATATACTAAACTATATTACAATTTTTTTTTATCCTTTCTCCTAGCATAAATAACAGAAATATAGCTTACTTCGCTATAACAGAAATAAATCTCGACTTGATGTTATTTACAATTTTTTCTTCCCATTCTCCATTTTCCCTTCTCTCCATAACAGCTTAAGCTGGTCCGACTGCCATAACTATACCCCCATTAAGATTATATATACAATATACACACAATATATACAACAAATACACACAATAAAATAATTAGTGACAATAACCTACTTCACTAAATTAATTCTAACTATACCCATTACCCACACCACCCCCACCTTGATGAGGGTCAGAGTCCGATATGGTTTTGAACAGCAAAGTCTTGTCTTACTGACCCACACCAGGCACCCAAAAACAACATGAAGTCCGAACATGAGTCCTTTCTTGCCCAACCCAAAGTCCCCCACCCAACCTAACTAAGACACGACCACCTACCTATACAGAACAACATAACAAAAACATAAAATACTACAAAACAATGCAAACCCTTTATAAAGCCCAAGTTCAGTGCCTGTAAGCCCTTTATAAACCTTCACGTTCTAAACAAAACAAAAAGCTATGGTGTCCATGCATTAGCCCACCACCAGGATTGGAGGATGGCAATCCTGATATGAATTTGAACTCTGTCCCTAACTCTACCCTATCTCTCACTCTATCGCTATCTCTTCATTAAACTAACCCTACACTTACCCTAACCCTGTCCCTATATCACTGCCCCTAATCAAAATAAAGGTACCTGGCCCAAAAGGCCTAATACCTAGGGCACATCAAAAGAAAACCCTCTCCATAGGAGAGAAGCCCTACTGGTACCAAGACTGCCATACTCCAAAGACCTGATCTTCCCGAGGTCACCGGTGATATTCCTACAGACCTCCACCTCGGAGTCGATTTTCTGTTGTGTCGACACTAAACACCGTGCGTTCCACGTCTAGTACCTAACCACTAAACTAACTAAGAATAAAGTGCCCCGGTCTCGGTCACCCAGAGTCCTGAATGCCCCATAAGCCCACTCTGGATAGGTAAGGCTGGCAAGTTGACTCCAGCCGATGGAAGCACCCACCCTGTTGTAAACCCCTATATTAAAGGGACAATGAAGCAGGAAGTGGTCCATGCTTTCCAGCGTGTCCCCGCACTCTTCTCGGGGACATCCCCGGTCATCAGAGTTCCTGTACTTCAGATTGTCCCTCACATATAGCTTCCCCTGAAAGCAGCGCCAGGCCAAGTCCCAAAACTTCTGGGGGATCCTTTTCATGTTCAAAAGATACAATCCCACCCTCAAATCCCGACCTGGGCAGTCCCTGAGCGCCAGAGGCTTCTGGAAGTGGGTCAACAGAACCTGTTTGTCAAGGAACTGCCTTGACTGGGTCCTGATCTCCCACACTCCCAGACCCCACCGACGTATCGCCTTCAGAGTCGGGGTAGCGTAAGCCGGAAGATATCCATGGGGCGTACGGAGGTCCTTCACTCGCCCTCCTCTCTCCCATTCCTGGAAGAAAGGCTGAAACCATTCCCTGCAGGAGATAACCCACGGAGGAGCCCTCTCTTTCCAGAGGTTTGCGATGTTAGCTTTCAAGAAGGTGTTCGTAAAGAACACCACAGGGTTTACCATAGATAAACCCCCTAGTCTCCTCGTGCGGTACGTAACCTCCCTCTTGACTTGGTTCATCCTGTTCCCCCATAACATCTGGAAAAACAGGCTGTAGATCCTAGTGTAGTAAGCCTCTGGTAAGATACATACACTGCCCAGATAGATAAACAAGGGGAGCAGGTATGATTTGATCAGGTGTACCCTTTCCCTGAGGGTCAAAGACCAACCCTTCCACTGGTTCACCCTCTGAGTGGCATCCTGGAACTTACCATCCCAGTTTTTGGTAATCATCCTGGCCAAATGTTATGCCTAAGACTTTTTCTGATTCTTGGGGCCCTGGAAGGGTGTCCGGGAGATCAAACGTGGGATCCCCCCCTCCCAGCCAGAGACTCTCACACTTATCCCGATTGATCTTGGACCCGGATGCCTCCGAGTAGCGGTCCACCTCCGACATCACCACATCGACCTCCTCCCTCGAGGAGACGAAAATAGTGACATCATCAGCATACGCCACCACTCTCTGGGTGACAGCCGGCTCCGCCAGACTCATCCCGACTCCCGACAATGGTCCGCGACTCAACCTCCTAAGGAAGGGATCGATCGCGAACACATATAAGAGCGGGCTCAAAGGACAACCCTGACGGACTCCGGACCCCACCTCAAAAGAGCGGCCAGACCAACCGTTCACCAGAGGGAAACTCTCTGCCCCTGCATACAAGATCTTAAGCCAATTAACAAAAGTACTTGGTAAACCACATCTCAGTAGGACGGACCAGAGGTACTCATGGTTCACCCGATCAAATGCTTTGGCCTGATCCAAGGACAGCAAGTACCCCTTCCAGAGACCTGCACTACTCCGCTCCACTGCCTCCCTGACACTAAGTACAGCACTTAAGGTGCTTGGGCCTGGAACAGTGCAGTGCTAAGCCTCCGAAAGGAGCCGGGGTCCTGGTGACTTCTTAGGGGCAAGCCCCTCGATCGCCAGTCTCACTTCCTCTTCCCTGATCTCTTCTGCCAAAACGCCAAGAGAGGGGTCTACCCCTGGCTCAGGAATGGCTTCAGCCAGGAAACCCAACATCACATCCCGATCCAGATCCTTCCTTCCTAAGAGGTGCAAGTAGAAGGATCTGACAACCTCCAAGATCCCTGATCTTGACCGATTCAGAGCTCCTGTACTATCAATCAGTCCTGAAATGACTTTACTACTCACTGACATCTTGCAGTTTCTGTAAGGGTCGGGCGAGCGGTACCTCCCATAATCCCTCTCAAAAACCAAAGATGCGTGCCTATCATACTGACACCTCATCAGCAAGGACTTCACTCTGGAGATATCCTCTTGGCTACCTCCAGTCGAGACGAGAAGCTCGAGTTTCCTCCTTAGACCCTGATACAGGCGGTACCTGTTCAGGGACCTGAGGCTCGAGAGCTGGCGGAAGAACCCCGCAATCCGCTTCTTGAATATCTCCCACCACTCCAGCTTATTACTACATAGATCCAGTAAAGGTACTTGACTCTGAAGAAAATTCTCAAAGGACTGTCTTCCCTCCGCTTCCTCCAGGAGGGACGATTTCAGCTTCCAATAACCTTTACCCATCCAGAGGGTCTCTGAAACATTCAAGGAAAACAAAATCATACAGTGATCAGAGAACTCCACCTCAACCACGGACACTGTGGAAGAGACTGCTTCCTCCTTCAAATAAAACCTGTCTAACCTAGACCTGCAGCTACCTCGATGAAAGGTTAAACCAGCGTGGCCTGAGGGGCTCCAGATGTGGGCATCCTCTAGGCAAGCTTCCCTAACTATATTATTGAGGGCCACACAGTCATAAGTCAGCGGATTATTGGAACCTCTCCTATCTTGGGACCTTGTGACATTATTGAAGTCCCCTCCAAAAAACCACTTGCCGACTCGTAAAAAGAAAGGGCTAAATCTTCATAAAGAGATCCTTACGGCCCCACCTGGTTTGTGGGGCATAGATGTTAATAAGCCGGAGCTCCTGTCCCTTCATGAAGACATCTAAGATCAGGCACCTCCCCATGTCTAACTCAATAACCCGTCTGCATTCAACCGGAGCAGTAAAAAGGACTGCCACCCCACTATACGGCTCAGCCGCAAGAGACCAGTGGGAGGGACCGCACCTCCACTCTCTTCTGGCTTTAACCAGAGAGGCTAGATCTGACAACCTGGTCTCTTGTAAAAGGAAAATGTCAGCTTCAACACGGCCGAGAAAATCAAAGGCTGCGAATCTAGCCATATCCGACTTAATACTGGCACAGTTAATAGATACCAGCGTCAATGGGGAGAGTGCCGCCATCCTGAGTGATTGAGTTAAATGGCCTACTATCCCTTACACCTTCTTCCTCTCCTTTCCCCCACCCCCATCTGAGTCAGAGGAAGACTCCTTGCTCCTTTTAAGGCTCTGGGATAAATCCATCCCAGGATCTTTACCTTTGGAATCCAGAGTTGACTTCCCCCCTGAGGAAACCACCTCAGGGGTAGAAGGCTCGGCGCCCCCTGGAGGCTGCACCACCTCCTGCCCCTCTTCCTCCCCCTCAAGAGGAGGAGGCGAGATAGTATTCCCGAGGGCCTCATACCGATTCGAGAGGACGATCAGAGGGTCGGAGACTGGGATGTTCCTTTTCAGGTCTGGGGCTGTAACAGAAGAGGAGGACAGAACCTCCTTACTTTTTCCCTTTTTCCTCCTTCTCTTCTTCTTTTTACGGTCACCGTTTAGTTTTTTACGGTCACCCTCCTCCTCCTCATCCACTGTTTCGTATTGGGAATAACTGGAGGAGAGGGCAATCTCACCCTCCTCTTTGCGAATTCTCCCAACCTCCTCATCCAACTCAGTCTCCCCCAAAACCTCAGATTGCTGACCAACCGAGCCCGGGCCCGGGACCCAGAGCTACCCCTGGCACCTGGGAATTCTCCTGAACCCTCTCCAACCTGCGCTTCTCCTCTCGCCTCAGCTGAGAGGGGGTCTTGTGCTTCTCCCTCACTGGTTTTGGTGCCCCTTCTCCATGGCTGGTCCCCCCCTCCACTGAGGCAACCGACAGGCTCTCCCCAGCAGGAGCGGTCGCAGCATAGGAAAAGGAGCGCGGACATTGGCTGAAAGGGTGACCTAAGTAACCACACAAGTTACACCTAATCTGCCCACAGGTGGCTGCCAGGTGACCCACCCCAAAGCAGAGGGCACATATCTGCTGAGTGCAGTTTGCACTGAAATGGTTTGGGTCACCACACCTGTGACACAGCTTCGGCTGCCCTTGGTAGAAGATCTGAATCCTGTCGCATCCAAGGAAGGTGGCTGAAGGGATGTGGGTGACTGTGTTCCCTGAACGCCTGAGACGGACAGAAAACGTCCAGGCCCCAGACCAGATCCTGTGTTCGTCAAAATTCTTTCGGGGGACGTCCGTCACCTCCCCATACCTGCCCAGCCAGGTCATGATATCGTAGCATGAAAGTGACTCATTACGGGTTAATATGGTCATCTTCTTCAGCATGCTTTGGCGGGATACTGCTTTTACAGCAAAATCCCGCCATCCGGGCTCTTTCTCCATCAGCTCATAATTAGACCAGAAAAGATCAAGTCCCTCTGGCCCAACAAAGCTGACGTCAAACTCAGAGGAGCCGAACAGGTGGATCAGGGCAAAGATGTCCCTAGCCCTGAAACCCATTTGGAGAAGAAGCTCCACCACCTTGCCCCTTGGGGGGCATGTATCTTTGCCAGTCCACACCAGATGGGCCACATTCCTGCGGCCTGCCTCCTGCCCAGGTGTATGGAGGGACCATACGATCTCCCCATCTATTTCTCGGAACGCTCCAAGACCATGTCTCTCCACCCAAAAAGACAGGTCCACCTCCTTTCCCTCTACCTGGAGCGTCCTCTCTCCTCTCCTAAGCGCCTCCAGGAGGCGCCGCTGCAAGTGACCATTTCCGGATTCCAAAGGTAAAGAACTCACTGAACTTCCCGAACCCCCAGCCGCCACACTTGCAAAACTCCTGGCGACTGGGGGGGCAGCCGGACCAGACCCCGACACACCAGAGCCACCAGCACTAACACCACAATTATTCCTCCCATCCATAACACTCCTCCTATTCATACCACTACCACTCCTCTCATCCACAGCACTTCCACTCCTCCCATCTGCACCACTATCACTCCTCCTATTCACAGCACTACCACTCCTCTCATCCACACCACTACCACTCCTCTCATCCACACCACTACCACTCCTCTCATCCACACCACTACCACTCCTCTCATCCACAGCCCTGACACTCCTTCCATTCACAGCACTACTACTCCTCCGATCCACAGCACTAGCACTCCTCTCATCAACAGCACTACCACTCCTCTCATCCACAGCACTACCACTCCCCCCATCTACAGCACTAGCACTCCTCCCATCAACAGCTCTACCACTCCTCTCATCCACAGCACTACCACTCCTCCCATTCACAGCACTAGCACTCCTCCCATTCACAGCACTACAGTCATTCACAGCACTACCACTCCTCCCATTCACTGTACTACCGCACCTCTCAACCACAGCATTACCACTCTCATCATTCACACAGGTATTACTAAACCCTTTTAGTGTAGTAGCTCTTTCACACTTACTTTTGACTGAGCTGGCCGGGATATATTGTAAGGTTGCTGGCTTGAGACAGACTGCTGGTGCCGATGTCACTAACTCTGCCTCTGACATCACATCTCTGCCAATTATGTCACCATCTCTGTTTTCCGACGTCACTTCCGTGAGCAGGGCCGCCCCTCCTCCTACACCATGTGACGTGCAGGAAATCCCCTTCCCCACAGGGGAAGTTTCCATTATGTCTGCACTTGCACTGAACGACCGCATGGACTGTCCAGCTGATGCCTGGACACTCCCCCCCCCCTCACAGCACCAGCAATGCCCAGGGGACCGCCCCCCACTTTAGACCTGTCCTACCCTTCCCTACTGACAGGACAGGAGGGCTTCTCAGCATCTCCCTCTGCCATCTTGGATTCCACATTGTACCCCCCCGTTCTGTGCCTTCTGGATGTTTTGATGCAAGATTCAAGGCTATATCAAAAATAAGATATAGCCTTGAATCTTGCATCAAAACATCCAGAAGGCACACAATGTTCGGATGCTGAAGTTCTTTGAGGAGGGATATTTCTCTGAACGCTGTACCTCAGAAGCGGGGTCTTGCAGAGTGGGGGGCCCAGCAGCCTGAACCGACTTCTCAGCTAGCCCAGACTGCTGGAAAGGACAAAAAACAAACTGGGTAACTTCTCCCATTTTCCTTTTTTTGCTCTTCTGCCCTTTCTTTCTCCCTCCTTCAGGGCCCAGATCCTCACCAAAGGAAAAGTTCTGGAAGTGAGTGGGGGATTCCTGCAGGATGATGGCCCGGAGCATCCCACCATCACTGTCCTCCTCGCTCTCATCGGATTTCACAGGTAAGGCCACCATTTGGGCAGCAGCAAGGTGGTCTTCACTGAGGGGGGGGTCAGGAGTGACACAGGCAGATGGGGTCCCACTTTCCAACACCATACTCTCCACCCTCACCTCAGCCTCTCTGACTACCTCCGACTGCTCCTCCACCTCCTCCTCACCGCCACTACTCTCCCCATCATCCACCACCTCCTTACCTGGGGATTTCATGGCAGTGAATCTGTCCCCATTTTGCAGTTTTTCTTTTAACAGTCCACTGCCTTCCAAAAGGACCTTCCTCCTCTCTTCCAATGCCTCAATCTCTGCTTTGCGGGCTTTTATTCTCACCCTCAGCTCGGGTCGTTTCTTCTTGGGACCCCTGTCAGCCAAGTTCTGGGCCAGGCGCAAAGCCTCCCTGGCAGCCCTTAGCTCTTTCCCACAGCGGTCATACTCTGTAAACCGAGCCATCATCCTGGAGCAGTAGATTTCCATAGACTCTTTCGGGCTCGGTTGCCCCACATCTCGACCGTCTGCAGGCTTTTCTTGGCCTTATTGCCTCTAGTGGCCTTTCCACTACTCGCCGTTGCCTGGGGAGCAGGGCCCACATTACTGCGATCCCTGCTAGATTTTCATCCACAGGCCGGAAGACTGGCTGTAGATGGCTTCTCTCCACTCCCCGCCAGCCTGGAACGGGAAGTAGAGGCTCGGGACTCCCGGGGCTCCATGCAGGAAGGCCCTCCCAGGAGCCTGCCACACTCCTGGGAAAGGCGGATGGAAAACGCTGCCTCTGTACTCTGGAAGTCCTGGAGAGCTCAAAAGGGACACACCTGACAGCTGCACACACTGAACTGCTCTGGGCTGTGTGTATCAATGTAAGGGAAGAAGTTCTCCCCTGTATGTCTTCAGATGATGGCATAGCCTGCTGGGTAACACCCATTCCCTGTCTGTGAATCTGTCTGAGCAGAAAATACAGAACAATATCAAGGTAGAAAATGAAAAAATAATAAAAATAAAGGCAGGGGGTGGTTTATCATGATGGGGGCAGTGAACTGGGTACTGAGAGGTACTCTCTCTTTAACAACAAGGCTCCAGATTTTGCTACCCATTGAGTAAAATTATCAGCTGCAGAATATGTCCAGCAAAATAAACGTGTGAACGCACCCTAAAGAGTCAGGTCAGAGAGATCTCTAAATTCTCAGATGCTACAGTCAATAGTGACCACAGTGGCATCTAGGTGATTGGACAGATTGAGTAAACTTCTTCTGTCACTCATCGACACCAATGTGATTGTGGATATTGATGGTTGCCATGGTAGCTGGTGTCCAGGCCTCCAGGCCTGCCATGCATGTCTGCCTTTTAGTCCATGTAGCTCACCAGAAACCATTTAGACCGGTGCCCCTCAGAGCGTTTTTACAAACATTGCAAAATTTAATGTAATGGATTGCTCAGAAAAACCCATTCGTGCACATTCCAGGGCCCTTGTGCCAGACACATTCAAGTATTGCAGCCTTTAGAGACCTTTCCTAGACTTTCAAGTAATTCTATAGATTCCTTGCCATGGAGCTCTCAGATATTCCTGTGGTACAAGCTTAAGGCTACCTCATAGTATTACCGTCCACAGCAAGACATACACATGGTCAACCACAGCACTGTGCAGTGTTACCATCTCTAGGAACCAATAAACAAGTCTGTTTGCAATTCAACTCATCAAAGCCTTATATGGAACCATGATATTTATCATATGTATCTCTTTTCATTTGTCCACATAGTTTGTCCACTAACTTTTAGGGTCATCCATTTGTTCCCTACCATCTCATGAATATCATTTTTTATTAGTGACATTTCCTGTAGGCACCTTCCCAATCTTGAAAGTACTGGATAAGCCTGCAAATCTATAAGTGATTACATATATAAAAATAAAAAAAGAACATGCATTTGAATATTTTATCATGCCTGATCATAAAACTTTATTATCTTAAAGCTGGCAATGCACAATAATTTCAGCTTTTTGTAATTCAAGGCATTAATAAAAAAAAAAAATTACTGCTTACCTAGGAAAAAACAGCACAAAAGCCTTGGCCACTAGGTGTCTCAGTTCTCTGAAATCTGCTGTCAGCTGCCTGTTTTCAGGGGAAATCTGTCTCTAGTAACAGCTAGATCAGGGGAAATTACAGGTAGTGGGGGCAGGGCTTAGGACGTACTGTGTGCAGGAGGGAGAGAAAACCTGAGAAAGCCTGGAATGTGTACCTACAAGCTGAGTCAGTCTGCATGCTGAAAGTGAGCTACACATTTTCCCAAAAAGAAAATTAAAGGGGTTATCCAGTGCCAGAATGTGATTTATTTATTATTTTTAATAATACAGTTTGTCATGCTTACTATGCCCTTTGTGGCCTTCTTATCCAGTCTGCCACTTGCAGGCGGTCCCTGGAGATCCTTATTGTGTTGCCTCCGATTAGCTTCTCTTCCGCATTCTGCTGTGCTCGCTTGGTGTTTTTACTACAATTCCCTCAAATACCCTGCGGTGATTCCCCTGCTATCTGGCTGATCCATTTCAGTTAGTTCATGCCCCCAGTAAACACACCTAATACAGCCTAGCCCCTAATCGTGGCAGAGAAGACTCATGTTAACAGAGTGTGGAAGAGGTGGGTAGTGCAGAGTCTGGGCCCGGGTTAGGCGTCATAGAAATATTGGTAAGCTGAAAAGAAGCTAAGTCGGGGCATGAGAGCTCCTCAGCACTGCCCAAGTGTGACATTTTGGGCCCAAAATGACTGTTGAAGCGGCAGATGGCAGGCCCAAACGTCATTAATTCTGAAAACTACTCAACTTCTGGGAGCAGAAAACACCCTGCAGCTTATGCATAGGCAGGTGTACACCCCTGAGGAAGTCACAACCAGTGACGGAACGCGTGGGGTTCTGAGGTGATGCTGGTTCAGCATATATTGACATTGTTTGGAATGTATTTAGTGCAACAGTAGTGGGCATATCTGCGTTATTTGTGTATATTTAGTACCACAGCTAGTGTGTCATATCCAGGGACGGGATATTGGTGAGAGGGGGTTCCAGGCCCCTCTCCCATGTTGGGTCATGCTCTGTTGAGCTTTTTAATTGATTTTAGCCCTTGTTTTGTGCTGTTTCATTAAATCGTGTTATCAATAAAGATATAAATTTGTATACTATATGAGTATTTTATTATTTTTGCGGTGTGCACTCTATACAGTATTCTTTTTCTTGGCTGTTGAAGGTATTTCTCTTACTGAGTAGTAGCAGCCGCTGTATTATGTAAATATATGGTGAGCCCCCCATTTTTTTACTACAGACTTTGCTTTGCTTTGTCATACAACTTTTACTTTGGAAGCTATTATTTATTTTTGTATTTATTATTGTTGTTTTTTTGTTGCATTGGATAATCCATTTAAGTCTTCCCTCTCATCTCTGATCACTCATATAGTTTAGGGCAGCTGTTCCTTGTGTAAATACCAGTGTACCTACTGCTGTACGTCCACAATGCTTGGAAGAAAAAAGGAGATGAACCAGCGAAGTAAATGAAATCAACTTTATTAAAAGGCACGAGTAAAACCGGTACAACAACCAAGGCAAATCAGACGCGTTTCAGGCGCATGCGCACCCTTCGTCAGTGATGTCATCCCCTTACACAAGTGTCCGTTAAGTAGTGCTCCCAATCATAGACGTGCGCAGCCTACTGCATTAGGGTGTGCACCCTAAAGCACAAACTCACTCCGCTCACGCGTGTGTTTATGTGTATATATATATATATATATATATATATATATATACATATACACACACACACTCTTGCTTGCATAGTGTAGGAGCATTGGATCCAGGGCCGGTTTTAGGCTTAGCATGGCCCTGGGCAAAATCAGAAGTGGGGTCCCAAAAGTTGTAATAGTGCACTAATCAGATTAGCACATTTTTGGTCACTTCAAATACCATAAAAAATATCTAAAAAGCAAAAAAAAAAAAAAAAAATGGTACCGATAAAAACTACAAATCACAGCGCTAAAAATGACCCTCATACATCCCCATATACAGAAAAATAAAAGTGCTATAGGGATCAGAATAGTACAATTTTATATTTTTGTATAGTTCCCCCACATTAGGTTGGCAGTATAAATCTCCCACATTAGGATGGAAATATATTTCCCCCACATTAGGTTGGCAGTATAGTTCCCCCACATTAGGTTAGTAGTACAGTTCCCCCACATTAGGTTGGCAGTATAGTTCCCCCACATTAGGTGGTAGTATAGTTCCCCCACATTAGGTTAGTAGCACAGTTCCTCCACATTAGGTGCAGCACAGTTCCCTCACATTAGGTGCAGTACAATTCCCCCACATTAGGTGCAATATAGTTCCCCCACATTAGGTGCAATATAGTTCCCCACATTAGGTGCAATACAGTTCCCCCACATTAGGTACAATATAGTTCCCCCACATTAGGTGCAGTACAGTTCCCCCACATTAGGTGCAATATAGTTCCCCCACAATGGGTTTAATGGGCGGAGCCAAAGGGTTGTCAAAATTAGGTTTTGACTAGAGTGTCAAAAATCCATGCACCAGCCCTGACTAGACCTCCCACTTGATTGTATGTTTGCTGGTGTTTATGGGGAGGCATTTGATGTGGATTTGAAAAAAAATTGTAAGTTGAATGGTAAAACTCCTGTTTTTCTTTACTTGGCAAACAGAAGAACGCTTTTACTATAGGATGGTGGCACAGAGGGGGGAATATTCCAAATTGAATTTTTTTTTGCACCAGATTGGTTGAAAAAGTGATGCGGCACCCAACAAGCTTGGAGCAGCAGGCACGTTGTAGTTTTGGGTCTGCAGCTGACCCAAAACTAGGACTCCCAGGATGTTGCACCATAATCTAAATTGTACTCCTATATAGTGCAAGATGTGTGGAGTTGTAGTTTTGGTCATCATAGATTGTATCAGGGCATGCTGGGAATTGTAGTTGGTAACTGCACCTCCCAGCATTGCATTCCTTCAAGGAATGCAATGCTGGGATTTTCAGTTACCAACTACAATTCCCAGCATGCCCTGATACAATATATGGTGACCAAAACTACAACTCCCATTATGTTGCACTGGGGGTGTTGTGTGTGTGTGTGTGAGGTGCTGTGTGTGAGTGTGTGTGTGTGGGGGGGGGGGGTGCTGTGTGTGTGTTTGAGGGGTGCTGTGTGTGTGTGTGTGAGTATGGGGGGGTGCTGTGTGTGTGTGTTTGAGGGGTGCTGTGTGTTTGAGGGGTGCTATGGGTGCTGTGTGGGGGATTGGGCACATAATACATACATAATATAAAATATATACATAATACATTAAAAAAATGTTATTTCAGCTGCCGGGTCGGTGCTGTAGTAGTTTTTAGTATATTTGCTGGTAGAAGAGCACGGACTGCACAGAGTGGGCCAGAAGTATAGTATATAGTATAGTAGAAGAGCACGGACTGCAGAGAGTGGGCCGTGTCCCTTGTATCAGAACAAAGGAAAAAAGAAAGTTGCCTCTTTCAAGGTGCCTGTAGTATTAAAACATCAAACCTTTAATCTGTATGCATTAAAAATAGAAAAAGGTGGACATCAATCATAAAAGAGAAGCGAAACTCCAACACGTTTTGAGCAAAATGTCGCTCTTAATCATGGCTATATGTAGCCCAAAACGCACTGGAGTTTCACTTTTCTTTTATGATATCACCTTTTTCTATTTATAATGTTTACAGATTAAAGGTTTGATGGTTTAATACTACAAGCACCGTTATCCTTGGAAGAGCTGGAGGAAACTTTCTTTTTTCTTTTGTTCTGATTCATAATACATATATACATACACACATCATACATGCATAACCTACACATATATATATATATATATATATATATATATATATGCACACATACATACATAATGCATAAATACATACTATATGCATACAAACATCATACATATATAATACATACACACATCATACATGCATAACCTACACACACATATATATATATATATATATATATACACACATACATACATAATGCATAAATACATACTATATGCATACAAACATCATACATATATAATACATACACACATCATACATGCATAACCTACACACACACACACACACACACATATATATATATATATATATATATATACACACACACATACATACATCATACATATATAATACATGCATGCATCATACATACATACATACGCAAACCATACATAATACATACACAAATCCATAATATATACATATACACATCATACATAAATATATCATACTGTATGTATGATGTGTGTATGTATGATGTATTTATGTATGATGTGTATGTGTGTATATATTATGGATTTGTGTATGTATTATGTATGGTGTGCATATGTATTATGTACCGTATGTATTATATATGTATGATGTGTGCATGTGTATATTATGTATGTATGTATTATATATGTATGATGTTTGTATTTATGCATTATGTGTGTATATATATATATATATATATTATACATACATAATGCATAAATACAAACATCATACATATATAATACATACATACATAATATACACATGCATATAATACATACATACATATAATACATACATAATACATACATAATACACACCATACATACATATTACACACATCATACATACATAATACACACAATACATACATATTACACACATCATACATACATAATACACACCATACATACATATTACACACATCATACATCCCACCCCCCTCCCGTCCTCGGTCTGTGCACTTTTCTTACCTGCCGCAGCCATGTTGGGGTCAGAGGCCGGGCACGTCCACTCCCATCTGCTGCACACTTTGCACCATCGCCCACTTCTTTCTCACGCCGAGGAATGGACACTCGGTGCCAGGGGTTGCGGCCAGGATCATCCCAGGAGGTGTAAGCAGACGTGCGCAGCTGCGGGGCAGCCCCTGCGTCTGCAGTTAGCGCAGCAGTGTGCGCGGCCGGGGAAGGGGAGGAGCGGCCTGGAGGAAGGGGAAAAGAGTGGCCCAGAGGAAGGGGGATAGAGCGGCCGGAGGACAGGGGATAGAGCGGCCCGGAGGACAGGGGATAGAGCGGCCCGGAGGACAGGGGATAGAGCGGCCAGAGGACAGGGGATAGAGCGGCCCGGAGGACAGGGGATAGAGCGGCCGGAGGACAGGGGATAGAGCGGCCAGATGGACAGGGGATAGAGCGGCCCGGAGGACAGGGGATAGAGCGGCCGGAGGACAGGGGATAGAGCGGCCCGAAGGACAGGGGATAGAGCGGCCGGAGGACAGGGGATAGAGCGGCCCGGAGGACAGGGGATAGAGCGGCCGGAGGACAGGGGATAGAGCGGCCAGGAGGACAGGGGATAGAGCGGCCCGGAGGACAGAGGATAGAGCGGCCCGGAGGACAGGGGATAGAGCGGCCGGAGGACAGGGGATAGAGCGGCCCGGAGGACAGGGGATAGAGCGGCCGGAGGACAGGGGATAGAGCGGCCAGGAGGACAGGGGATAGAGCGGCCCGGAGGACAGGGGATAGAGCGTCCCGGAGGACAGGGGATAGAGCCGCAAATTCCGCAAATTAAAAGAAAATGCATTTTTAAACATCCGGTGTGCCCTGAAAGTCTTTCAGGGCACACCGGATGTTTAAAATGCATTTTTTTTTTTATTTGCGGCTCTGGCCGCTCTATCCCTGCTGCCATACATGATGGGGATGTAGTCCTGAACTGTAAGCATACATTATGTAGGCTCACAGCTCAGGACTACATCCCCATCATGTATGATTGTGACTGTCGGGGATGTCCGGTGGGGCTGGGGTTTAGTAGGGAGAAAGAAAAAAAAAAGTCCTGCAGCAGCGGGCCACGGCTGCGGTGATTAGGGTGTGCCTGTGCACACCCAGCACACCCCTTGCGCACGCCTATGCTCCCAATGAAGAGGGAAATTACCCCTTCCTAGTATTTAGGAGAGCATTGAATTAACCGGACTTCTGGGAAGGGGAGAAACAACTAATACCATACACATTGTAAGTAAAAGTAAAAGCTAAAATAGTGATACACAAGCAGAATTGCAACACATGATTAAA
This sequence comes from Hyla sarda, assembly GCF_029499605.1. NCBI lineage: Eukaryota > Metazoa > Chordata > Amphibia > Anura > Hylidae > Hyla > Hyla sarda. The sequence continues at coordinate 139,788,377 of NC_079189.1, read as the reverse complement.
TAGATGCAAATATGAAAATTATATACGGAAGGAGAATTTACTAAAAAACCTGTAGTTGCTATTACATTTTCATCTCAATTCAATGCTATAAAAGAGATTATTCATAAACACCTTCATTTTCTACAACAAGATGAGATTATGGCCGGTATTCTTTCCAAAGGCTGCCATGTGGTGCCAAAAAGAGCAAATACACTAGGGGACTTATTGTCCCCTAGCTTGGTACTCTCTGACACAAAAACAGAGAGGGGCTGGCTTAGTCAAAAGGGCTTCTTTAACCCCTTAAGGACTCAGCCCATTTTGGCCTTAAGGACTCAGACAATTTAATTTTTACGTTTTCATTTTTTCCTCCTCGCCTTCTAAAAATTATAACTCTTTTATATTTTCATCCACAGACTAGTATGAGGGCTTGATTTTTGCACGACTAGTTGTCCTTTGTAATGACATAACTCATTATATCATAAAATGTATGGCGCAACCAAAAAACACTATTTTTGTGGGGAAATTAAAACGAATAATGCAATTTTGCTAATTTTGGAAGGTTTCGTTTTCACGCCGTACAATTTATGGTAAAAATTACGTGTGTTCTTTATTCTGAGGGTCAATACGATTAAAATGATACCCATTATTACATACTTTTATATTATTGTTGCGCTTAAAAAAAATCACAAACTTTTTAACCAAATTAGTACGTTTATAATCCCTTTATTTTGATGACCTCTAACTTTTTTATTTTTCCGTATAAGCGGCGGTATGGGGGCTCATTTTTTGTGCCATGATCTGTACTTTTTTTTGATACCACATTTGCATATAAAAAACTTTTAATACATTTTTTATAATTTTTTTAAATAAAATGTATTAAAAAAGTAGGAATTTTGGACTTTTTTTTTTTCCGTTCACGCCGTTCACCGTACGGGATCATTAACATTTTATTTTAATAGTTCGGACATTTACGCACGCGGCGATACCAAATATGTCTATAAAAAAAATTTTAACGCTTTTTGGGGGTAAAATAGGAAAAAACGGACGTTTTACTTTTTTATTGGGGGAGGGGATTTTTCACTTTTTTTTACTTTTACTTTGACATTTTTTTTTAATTTTTTTTACACTTGAATAGTCCCCATAGGGGACTATTCATAGCAATACCATGATTGCTAATACTGATCTGTTCTATGTATAGGACATAGAACAGATCAGTGTTTTCGGTGATCATCTGCTCTGGTCTGCTCGATCACAGAACAGAGCAGGAGACGCCGGGAGCCGGACGGAGGAAGGAGACCTCCGTGCGGCGTTATGAATGATCGGATCCCCGCAGCAGCGCTGCGGGCGATCTGATCATTCATTCAAATCGCGCACTGCCGCAGATGCCGGGATCTGTATTGATCCCGGCACCTGAGGGGTTAATGGCGGATGCCCGCGAGATCGCGGGCGTTGGCCATTGCCGGCGGGTCCCTGGCTGCGATCAGCAGCCGGGATCAGCCGCGCATGACACGGGCATCGCTCCGATGCCTGCGGTTATGCATAGGACGTAAATGTACGTCCTGGTGCGTTAAGTACCACCTCACCAGGACGTACATTTACGTCCTGCGTCCTTAAGGGGTTAAATGTGGCAGTAGGATATGCAGAACCTGCAATCATGCAAAAGTATGATTCACAAATGCGACAGAGAATCAGAATTATGCCATTAAGCATTATATGAACTGCAACCATTGCAATGTGGTATATGTCATAGAATGCACAGAGTGCCACCTTAAATATGTGGGTTGCACCACCAGAAAATTGAAGGTGAGGGCGCTTAAGCATCTAAATGACAGTGCTAGTAATACCATACGGAATCGGTCAGCAGAATCTATGCATTTAAAAAATGTACATGGAGGTAATGTTAAGCACTTTTGTATTTATGCTATTGAGCATGTCACTTTGGGACCGAGAGGAGGTTGCATGCGGAGGAAATTATTAGAAAGAGAAGCTTTTTGGCAGTTCATGCTGGGAACTAGTTCCCTGGATGTCATGAATCTCAAACGTGAACTGCTGTTTCACTATTAATCCCGCATAGCCACCTCATCCCGGACAAAAATATAAGATTTTGGTCATCATGCATATTTAACATGCTAATTTTTCATCTTTGCATCTATTTAATCATGTGTTGCAATTCCGCTTGTGTATCACTATTTTAGCTTTTACTTTTACTTACAATGTGTATGGTATTAGTTGTTTCTCCCCTTCCCAGAAGTCCGGTTAATTCAATGCTCTCCTAAATACTAGGAAGGGGTTAATTCCTCCCCATTGGACACTTGTGTAAGGGGATGACATCACTGACGAAGGGTGCGCATGCGTCTGAAACGCGTCTGATTTTGCCTTGGTTGTTGTACCGGTTTTACTCGTGCCTTGAATAAAGTTGGATTCATTTACTTCGCTGGATCATCTCCTTTTTTCTTCCAAGTTTGGGCACCTGGCTGAGTGCGGATCCTTGCGGAGCTCCAGGGTGAGGTGAGCTGGACTGTTACACCATATTAATGTCCACAATGCTGCAGTGTAATCTCCCCCTTTACTATCCTTTTAGCATGACAGCAGTGGCAGCAACAACAATGGCAGCTTAAAGGGGTATTCCGGGCAAAAACATTTTATCCCCTATCCAAAGGATGGGGTATGAGATGTCTGATCACGGGGGGCCCGCTGCTGAGACCCCCACGATCTCCCTGCAGCACCCGCATTCTATGCGGGGACTGCGTCTCTAGTTTCGGAAACCTCCGGGTTTCCACGACTGGGCACGTGAGCCACGCCCCCTCCATTCATGTCTATGGGAGGGGGCGTGTCGGGGAGAGCTGCAGGGAGATGGCGGGGGGTCTCAGCAGCGGGCCCCCCGTGATCAGACACCTTATCCCCTATTCTTTGGATAGGGGATAAAATATTTTTGCCCGGAATACACCTTTAATGTTAAATGTAACCCTTTCCTTGCCACAATCCTGCTGTTTCTTTACTTTCTGGTCACATAGCACTGGTTCACAAGTTTATAAAATTTCTTACAACAGGTATGCTTTAAGGATATGTTAAAGCAATAGGTCTATGGATTTTCCTGAAGTCAAATCATCTTGTTCTACTGATCGACTTTATGACATACGTTATTTATTTATTTATTTTTTTTTTGTTTGTTATTTATTCTTTTTTTTAACAAATGTAGGAAATAAACACAAAATCCCTGCACAGAGAAAAATTAGGCAAGGATCTACAGATAAATGCAAAGTATCCCCTTAAGAACATAAATAACATACACCAGTGGGCACAATTCACTCAGGAGCAGAAATCAGACAGAACAAATTCAGCAATAGCCTGAAAAAGAGAAACCAGAGTAATAGTTATAGGGGAAAAGAGGAAGGAAGAGGGAGGGAAGAGACAAGAAAGAAAAGAGGGAGTAAGAAGTAGGAGAAATAAAACAACTATAAAGAAACACATTCATACTGTCGTAGAGACAGACAGACAGGAAGGGGAAAACATACTGGAATAGCCCACTAGTCTCCCTTCTGGGCTTTGTATTCATCTTGAAAGGCAGACAATAAAACCATATCCTGTAAATGCTGTCCTCTGGATTGTGAAGGTGTGCCATCAACTTCTTCAATTGCTGAATATCAAGAACCTAACAAATACACATCTGAATGAAAGGTGGTTTAGAATATTTTCACATGTCAGGGATACATAATCTAGCTACATTGATCATATGATGCAAAACCAATACCAGGGAGAATGGCAAAGTGTTACGCCGAGCGCTCCGGGTCCCCGCTCCTCCCCGGAGCGCTCGCTTCACTCTCCCCGCTGCAGCGCTCCGGTCACGTCCTCTGACCCGGGGCGCTGCGATTCCGCTGCCAGCCGGGATGCGATTCGCGATGCGGGTAGCGCCCGCTCGCGATGCGCACCCCGGCTCCCCTACCTGACTCGCTCTCCGTCTGTTCTGTCCCGGCGCGCGCGGCCCCGCTCCCTAGGGCGCGCGCGCGCCGGGTCTCTGCGATTTAAAGGGCCACTGCGCCGCTGATTGGCGCAGTGGTTCCAATTAGTGTGTTCACCTGTGCACTTCCCTATATCACCTCACTTCCCCTGCACTCCCTTGCCGGATCTTGTTGCCATTGTGCCAGTGAAAGCGTTCCTTGTGTGTTCCTAGCCTGTGTTCCAGACCTTCTGCCGTTGCCCCTGACTACGATCCTTGCTGCCTGCCCCGACCTTCTGCTACGTCCGACCTTGCTTCTGCCTACTCCCTTGTACCGCGCCTATCTTCAGCAGCCAGAGAGGTGAGCCGTTGCTAGTGGATACGACCTGGTCACTACCGCCGCAGCAAGACCATCCCGCTTTGCGGCGGGCTCTGGTGAAAACCAGTAGTGGCTTAGAACCGGTCCACTAGCACGGTCCACGCCAATCCCTCTCTGGCACAGAGGATCCACTACCTGCCAGCCGGCATCGTGACAGTAGATCCGGCCATGGATCCCGCTGAAGTTCCTCTGCCAGTTGTCGCTGACCTCACCACGGTGGTCGCCCAGCAGTCACAACAGATAGCGCAACAAGGCCAACAGCTGTCTCAACTGACCGTTATGCTACAACAGTTACTACCACAGCTTCAGCAGTCATCTCCTCCGCCAGCTCCTGCACCTCCTCCGCAGCGAGTGGCCGCTCCTGGGATACGCTTATCCTTGCCGGATAAATTTGATGGGGACTCTAAGTTTTGCCGTGGCTTTCTTTCCCAATGTTCCCTGCATCTGGAGATGATGTCGGACCTGTTTCCCACTGAAAGGTCTAAGGTGGCTTTCGTAGTCAGCCTTCTGTCCGGAAAAGCCCTGTCATGGGCCACACCGCTCTGGGACCGCAATGACCCCGTCACTGCCTCTGTACACTCCTTCTTCTCGGAAATTCGAAGTGTCTTTGAGGAACCTGCCCGAGCCTCTTCTGCTGAGACTGCCCTGTTGAACCTGGTCCAGGGTAATTCTTCCGTTGGCGAGTATGCCGTACAATTCCGTACTCTTGCTTCCGAATTGTCCTGGAATAATGAGGCCCTCTGCGCGACCTTCAAAAAAGGCCTATCCAGCAACATTAAAGATGTTCTGGCCGCACGAGAAATTCCTGCTAATCTACATGAACTTATTCACCTAGCCACTCGCATTGACATGCGTTTTTCCGAAAGGCGTCAGGAACTCCGCCAAGATATGGACTCTGTTCGCACGAGGCGTTTCTTCTCCTCGGCTCCTCTCTCCTCTGGTCCCCTGCAATCTGTTCCTGTGCCTCCCGCCGTGGAGGCTATGCAGGTCGACCGGTCTCGCCTGACACCTCAAGAGAGGACACGACGCCGTATGGAGAACCTCTGCCTGTACTGTGCTAGTACCGAACACTTCCTGAGGGATTGTCCTATCCGTCCTCCCCGCCTGGAAAGACGTACGCTGACTCCGCACAAAGGTGAGACAGTCCTTGATGTCTACTCTGCTTCTCCACGTCTTACTGTGCCTGTGCGGATGTCTGCCTCTGCCTTCTCCTTCTCTACAGTGGCCTTCTTGGACTCTGGATCTGCAGGAAATTTTATTTTGGCCTCTCTCGTCAACAAGTTCAACATCCCCGTGACCAGTCTCGCCAGACCCCTCTACATCAATTGTGTAAATAATGAAAGATTGGACTGTACCATACGTTTCCGCACGGAGCCCCTTCTTATGAGCATCGGATCTCATCATGAGAGGATTGAACTTTTGGTCCTCCCCAATTGCACCTCGGAAATTCTCCTTGGACTTCCCTGGCTTCAACTTCATTCCCCAACCCTGGATTGGTCCACTGGGGAGATCAAGAGTTGGGGGTCCTCTTGTTCCAAGAACTGTCTAAAACCGGTTCCCAGTAACCCTGGCCGTAACTCTGTGGTTCCTCCAGTAACCGGTCTCCCTAAGGCCTATATGGACTTCGCGGATGTTTTCTGCAAAAAACAAGCTGAGACTCTACCTCCTCACAGGCCTTATGATTGCCCTATCGACCTCCTCCCGGGCACTACTCCACCCCGGGGCAGAATTTATCCTCTCTCTGCCCCAGAGACTCTTGCCATGTCCGAATACGTCCAGGAGAATCTAAAAAAGGGCTTTATCCGTAAATCCTCCTCTCCTGCCGGAGCCGGATTTTTCTTTGTGTCCAAAAAAGATGGCTCCCTACGTCCTTGCATTGACTACCGCGGTCTTAATAAAATCACGGTTAAGAACCGCTACCCCTTACCCCTCATCTCTGAACTCTTTGATCGCCTCCAAGGTGCCCACATCTTTACTAAATTGGACTTAAGAGGCGCCTATAACCTCATCCGCATCAGAGAGGGGGACGAGTGGAAAACGGCATTTAACACCAGAGATGGACACTTTGAGTATCTGGTCATGCCCTTTGGCCTGTGCAACGCCCCTGCCGTCTTCCAAGACTTTGTCAATGAAATTTTTCGTGATCTGTTATACTCCTGTGTTGTTGTATATCTGGACGATATCCTAATTTTTTCTGCCAATCTAGAAGAACACCGCCAGCATGTCCGTATGGTTCTTCAGAGACTTCGTGACAACCAACTCTATGCCAAAATTGAGAAATGTCTGTTTGAATGCCAATCTCTTCCTTTTCTAGGATATTTGGTCTCTGGCCAGGGACTACAGATGGATCCAGACAAACTCTCTGCCGTCTTAGATTGGCCACGCCCCTCCGGACTCCGTGCTATCCAACGCTTTTTGGGGTTCGCCAATTATTACAGGCAATTTATTCCACATTTTTCTACCATTGTGGCTCCTATCGTGGCTTTAACCAAAAAAAATGCTGATCCCAAGTCCTGGCCTCCTCAAGCAGAAGACGCCTTTAAACGACTCAAGTCTGCCTTTTCTTTGGCTCCCGTCCTCTCCAGACCTGACCCTTCCAAACCCTTCCTATTGGAGGTTGATGCCTCCTCAGTGGGAGCTGGAGCTGTTCTTCTACAAAAAAATTCTTCCGGGCATGCTGTCACTTGTGGTTTTTTCTCTAGGACCTTCTCTCCAGCGGAGAGGAACTACTCCATCGGGGATCGAGAGCTTCTAGCCATTAAATTAGCACTTGAGGAATGGAGGCATCTGCTGGAGGGATCAAGTTCTCCTGTTATTATCTACACCGACCACAAGAACCTCTCCTACCTCCAGTCTGCCCAACGGCTGAATCCTCGCCAGGCCCGGTGGTCTCTGTTCTTTGCCCGATTTAATTTTGAGATTCACTTTCGTCCTGCCGATAAGAACATTAGGGCCGATGCTCTCTCTCGTTCTTCGGATGCCTCAGAAGTTGAACTCTCTCCGCAACACATCATTCCACCTGACTGCCTGATCTCCACTTCTCCTGCCTCCATCAGGCAGACTCCTCCAGGAAAGACCTTTGTTTCTCCTCGCCAACGCCTCGGAATCCTCAAATGGGGTCACTCCTCCCATCTCGCAGGTCATGCGGGTATCAAGAAATCTGTGCAACTCATCTCCCGCTTCTATTGGTGGCCGACTCTGGAGACGGATGTTGTGGACTTTGTGCGAGCCTGCACTATCTGTGCCCGGGATAAGACTCCTCGCCAGAAGCCCGCTGGTTTTCTTCATCCTCTGCCTGTCCCCGAACAGCCTTGGTCTCTGATTGGTATGGATTTTATTACTGATTTACCCCCTTCCCGTGGCAACACTGTTATTTGGGTGGTCGTTGATCGATTCTCCAAAATGGCACATTTCATCCCTCTTCCTGGTCTTCCTTCTGCGCCTCAGTTGGCTAAACAATTTTTTGTACACATTTTTCGTCTTCACGGGTTGCCTACGCAGATTGTCTCGGATAGAGGCGTCCAATTCGTGTCTAAATTCTGGAGGGCTCTCTGTAAACAACTCAAGATTAAATTAAATTTTTCTTCTGCATATCATCCCCAGTCCAATGGACAAGTAGAAAGAATTAACCAGATCTTGGGTGATTATTTGCGACATTTTGTTTCCTCCCGCCAGGATGACTGGGCAGATCTCCTCCCATGGGCCGAATTCTCGTATAACTTCAGGGTCTCTGAGTCTTCCTCCAAATCCCCATTTTTCGTGGTGTACGGCCGTCACCCTCTTCCCCCCCTCCCTACTCCCTTGCCCTCTGGTCTGCCCGCTGTGGATGAAATTTCTCGTGACCTTTCCATCATATGGAGAGAGACCCAAAATTCTCTCTTACAGGCTTCATCACGCATGAAGAAGTTCGCGGATAAGAAAAGAAGAGCTCCTCCCGTTTTTTCCCCTGGAGACAAGGTATGGCTCTCCGCTAAATATGTCCGCTTCCGTGTCCCTAGCTACAAGTTGGGACCACGCTATCTTGGTCCTTTCAAAATTTTGTGTCAAATTAACCCTGTCTCTTATAAACTTCTTCTTCCTCCTTCTCTTCGTATCCCTAATGCCTTTCACGTCTCTCTTCTCAAACCACTCATCCTCAACCGTTTTTCTCCCAAATCTGTTCCTCCCACTCCTGTTTACGGCTCCTCGGACATCTTCTCGGTCAAAGAAATCTTAGCTGCCAAAAAGGTCAGAGGAAAAAATTTTTTTTTAGTGGACTGGGAGGGTTGTGGTCCTGAAGAGAGATCCTGGGAACCTGAGGACAACATCCTAGACAAAAGTCTGCTCCTCAGGTTCTCAGGCTCTAAGAAGAGGGGGAGACCCAAGGGGGGGGGTACTGTTACGCCGAGCGCTCCGGGTCCCCGCTCCTCCCCGGAGCGCTCGCTTCACTCTCCCCGCTGCAGCGCTCCGGTCACGTCCTCTGACCCGGGGCGCTGCGATTCCGCTGCCAGCCGGGATGCGATTCGCGATGCGGGTAGCGCCCGCTCGCGATGCGCACCCCGGCTCCCCTACCTGACTCGCTCTCCGTCTGTTCTGTCCCGGCGCGCGCGGCCCCGCTCCCTAGGGCGCGCGCGCGCCGGGTCTCTGCGATTTAAAGGGCCACTGCGCCGCTGATTGGCGCAGTGGTTCCAATTAGTGTGTTCACCTGTGCACTTCCCTATATCACCTCACTTCCCCTGCACTCCCTTGCCGGATCTTGTTGCCATTGTGCCAGTGAAAGCGTTCCTTGTGTGTTCCTAGCCTGTGTTCCAGACCTTCTGCCGTTGCCCCTGACTACGATCCTTGCTGCCTGCCCCGACCTTCTGCTACGTCCGACCTTGCTTCTGCCTACTCCCTTGTACCGCGCCTATCTTCAGCAGCCAGAGAGGTGAGCCGTTGCTAGTGGATACGACCTGGTCACTACCGCCGCAGCAAGACCATCCCGCTTTGCGGCGGGCTCTGGTGAAAACCAGTAGTGGCTTAGAACCGGTCCACTAGCACGGTCCACGCCAATCCCTCTCTGGCACAGAGGATCCACTACCTGCCAGCCGGCATCGTGACACAAAGTATAATCCGTAAATGTAGAAACCAATCGCCATATCTCCCTCTAAAATTGTGAAAGAAAATGGACATTCCCAAAAGGTATGTAACATCCCCAATGGCCACAACCTCTCCAACACATACTGTACGCAGGGACAAAGGGGACAGTTTATGAAGCTAATTGGGTACATCATAAGTCTTTCATACTGACAATGACCATTTCATTTCCTCATCTGTGAATTTTTAATGGAAAAAAGCTGCCAAACTTTATAATAACCATCTTACTTGATGAGAGAATTAATGGGCTTGCGTCTGTGCTTTGTATTACAATAACATGCATATTTGTTAGGTTGGGCCAGGCTATGGCCAGCATAGGTGAACTCAGCCTATATCTCGAAGCAACTGGTGCCACAACTGATCACAAGTTGTCATCAGTTGTATGGCATCTGGCGTCCATTGTTTCTGGATGGCAGACAGGGGAACGCAGCAAGCTCCGTTCCCCTGTCCGATGCCCTCCGGTGTGTCCATACCTCCGGTGTCAAAATTGAGATGCTGGATGATTGTGAACTGTTCCATTCAATTGAACTGGATCAGTTCTAGCATCAGTTTCCCTCCGCCGGAGGGAAACTATTCCGGATGTCTGATATATGTGAACCCAGCCTTACATTGCTACTAATAAATAGTGTGCTATTTTCATATATATCTAAATAAATGATGATACTGAATTACAAGTATCTACATGAAAACTAAATCACTGTCCTTACATACAAGTTGTTAGGAACTATGAATTCTGGGATCTAGCCTTTCCAGTTCTAAGCTGTCCTTAATCTGTAGATTAACAGGATCTATTACATGGACACAATTGCTTATTTCTCACTGTTGTTCTTGTGTCAAAGTATAAAGATTTAAACCCAGGCGTGTCCATTATTTAGAAAAACTTCTTGTATATTTTGTTGTTATGTAATGGGATTACATAGAGACACACGTACATGAACAATTTTAAAAGCATTTCACACTTTTGGAAATAGATTGTGTTATGCCTGTTGCAGGGTCTGAGAGGTTGGTGCATGACATAGAGATTCCCTTTTTGATCAACTTGAATTCCTCATAAGAGGCCTCATAGTTGGGCCAATGAGCACATGATATGAATGCTGATCTAGCAGACTGATGCTCGCTTAACAAGGCTGTGTTCACATGTTCAGGATTTGCAATTGCAATTATTGAATACAAAGCCAGGAATTGGTTTGAAAAGAGGAGACATCTCAATCTTTCCATTATACATATCCTCCATTTATGATCTGTTTCTGGCCTTCTATTAAATAATTGCTATGAGAAACCTTATGTGTGAACCCACCCTTACACAGTTCAATATTTTTACTTATAAAAGTATTGTACATAAAAGGGCAGTAAATAAGATTGAGCTAGCACAGTGCCAGCATGTTCAGTCCAGTGCACTTTCTCCTGCACTATGGCATGGTATAGCAGAGAGGAGCATGTGTTTTGACTGGCCAGAGACGCTCTGGTCCTGCCCCCTGAATTGGAGAGAATTATAAATAGCCTTATATAATGGAGGAGACTCTCAAGAGCTCAATATCGGCAGTGAGAGCCAAAAATCACCTTATCACTACTCTCAAGGTTTAATCTAACAAAACCATGCAGGTTTATAAAATGTTTTACAGCAGGTATACTTTAAATGGGCACTCTCATTAAAACTAATTTTTGCTATTCCACTCCTTATGGTAAATAAAAAATATTTCTAATATACTTTGTTTAAAAAAAATGAAGTTTTCTATGTTTTATTTGTGCTTAAAAACACTCAAAAGCACATTTCCCCCAACTCATACACAGACTTTGGACCAAAGTCCAAACACAGGAAGTGCAGCCTGGAGTGCTGAGGGGGGGGGGTGTCCAACCAACAGCATATGGCAGTTATGTGTGAGAGGAGCTATGATTGGATGAGGCTGGACACCCCCCCCCCCCCCCGCTCAGCACTCCAGGCGGCACTTCCTGTGTTTGGACTTTGGTCCAAAGTCTGTGTATGATTTGGGGGAAAATGTGCTCTTGAGTTTTTTTTAAGCACAAATAAACATAGAAAACTTCTTTTTTTTAAACAAAGCATATTAGAAATATTTTTCATTTACCATAATGAGTGCAATAGCAAAAATTTGTTTTAATGAGAGTGACCCTTTAAGGATATGCCAAACAAGCGGTCTATAGATTTGCCTGAAGTCAAATGATCTATTTTTACTGATCATACTGATCAGCGATCAACTCTATGGCATGCGTTTTTGTTTTATTCCTTATTTTAATATATTTAGGAAATACACACCAAACCTCTGCATGGAGGGAAATTATGCAGAGTATCCCCTTTCTAATGTAAGAACATAAGTAACATTGAATACAAAGACAGGAATTGGTGACAAATAAATAACTTTTGTAATTGGCTTCCATAAAAAAGCAAAAAACTAAAACATTTTATGTTAGTTTTTCTGCTGTATACTTTTGGCCAGCAGGAGTCTACCTTCTTAGCCAGAACACATTCTGTCTGGTCAAAATCTTTGATTTTGGTCTCCTGCTTGTAATGGCAGGAGACTAAACTCAGGAAGTGTTTCTCTGGACTGAGTTTGATTGACAGCTGTAAAGAGCCTCACTGACAGCTGCACAGACTTAAAGCTGCACAGACTGAAAGATACACAGACTGAAAGCTGCTACACAGAGCTTGAGGTCTTCTATTCACCACAGCACTGCAACGATGTAAGGGTGGAAGTGGTCCCCCAGCAGGCTTCAATGATGTCATGCCTGATGGGAAATGCCCACTTTCTCCTGCTGGGAAATTGCACTATGTGAGCAGGAAGAAAGGTAATGTACACAGGCTATAAAAGCTCTGAATTTTTTTTAAGGATGGGAGGAGTGTTAGGAGTAGTTAGGAAAGATAGCCTGAGTTAGTTTAGAAAAGTTTATTTGATAACAGGTGCTCTTTAATACATATCCTCAATTTATGATCTGCTCCTGGCTTCCTGTTGTATAACTGCTAAGAGAAATCTAAATGTGTAAACCCACCCTTACACACTTCAATGATTTTACTAATGGTATTGTGGTGGCGTATGAGAGGATACTGTCCTGTGGGGGTGTAGGGTATTCAGGGTGTTGCTGTTCAGAATAGTTGAGGGCGCTGTTAACCCTTGTCACTCGTGACGCCAGGGTGAGGGTTAAATGCTGTGTATCTTGATAGGCCTATTGCCACCCTTTCCAAGAGCAATAGGTGATGCAGAAATAAAGGATTGTCCACAACTGCTGTTAACTGAAAACTTGCAGGAACTTTTACTGATTTCTGTGCATGAAACAGTAGTAACAGTCCAGATAACAGAGTCTCTTTACATATAGCTTGAGCAGCGATTGACAGTCAGTTGGTATCAGATAAGCCCAATTTAGCTTCTTAAGGATTGTATAGCAGCGATCCGCTGGATTTAGGGGAGTATTTAGTTCCAGTGATCTTGCGATGAGTAGCGGGGAATTGCTTAGTCTATCCGCTATGTTAGAGGCCCAGGCCGCAAGGCTTTGGCCTAGTAAGTCGTCTTGTAAGCTGCGGAGGTCCTACCTCTTCCAGAGTCAGAAACCCAAGAGAGGGATCAAGATGGCGCGGGTCCCTTATATGGGCAGGGGCCAGCCATTTTGGATTGGTCCGTAACGACTGTCACTCACCATTGCAGTGCATTGTGGGTGAACATGTCACGGGAACCTCCAAAGGTCCTGTAGCAAAACCATAGAGTTTTAACCTAATCCACATGACCCGCAGGTCCTGCTACGGTCCGAACAGGTAGATAACTAAATATGTACATATTTATACTTATAGTTATATTTATATTAAATAGAACTGCTATATAGACATCGACTAAGTGAGAGGTGACAAGGGGAAAACTATAAAAGAGGGACCCCGACGTCCTAGGGACTCTGACTATGGGGACCTCTATATAGGTAACGTATATAATACGGTACCGGGACACCACAGTATACATAAGTGTTGTTCATACAAGTGTAGTAAATGAGGTTAAGCAACAACTGCTTTAAAATGATCATAAACTGAGTTGTAAATAGATATTAACCCCTTCCCGCAGAATGGCATATATAAACGCCGGGTTGTGCAGTGCGTTCGCGCATGCCGGCGTTTCTAAATGACATTCAGTTAACCCGGTGATGCGCAGAATCGCACGGGTTAACTGGCAGAAGTCCCGCTGTTTCCAGCAGGGGACAACTTCTGCTTCACCCCCAGGACCATCCATTGATGGTCCTGGTCAGCGATCACTGTGATTGGTCCCTGTGGACCAATCACAGTGATCTGGGGTGAAAGTTCAGATCCCCCGCACTGCCCGCCCCTGGAAGTCGGGCAGAACAGGGGATGATGGCTGCGGGGGCTCGCGGGGACCTGCAGCATAGGGGGGGAACACCAGGGGACCGGCGGCCTTACCAGATCCAGCGGCGGGACCGAGGAGCAGCGCGGGACCGGCCACATGGACGAGCAGCGACGGGACCGGCAGGTGAGTATATAGTCCTCAGAAGCAGCAGTGAAGATCTTCACTGCTGCTTCTAGGAGTCTGAAAACTACAACTCCCAGCATGCCTAGACAGCCTTTGGCTGTCTGGGCATGCTGGGAGTTGTAGTTTTGCAACATCTGGAGGGCCCCAGTTTGGAGACCATTGTATAATGGTCTCCAATCTGTGCTCTTCCAGCTGTTGCAAAACTACAACTCCCAGCATGCACTGACTGTCCAGGCATGCTGGGATTTTTAGTTCAGCAACATCTTGCCCTTCAGATGTTGCCGAACAACAACTCCCAGCATGCCCTTCAGCTGTCTGGGCATGCTGGGAGTTGTAGTTTTGCAACAACTGGAGACACACTGGTTGGGAAACATTGTTTCTAACTCAGTGTTTCCTAACCTGCGTGCCTCCAGCTGTTGCAAAACTATAACTCCCAGCATGCACTAACAGACCATGCATGCTGGGAGTTGTAGTTTTGCAACATCTGGAGGGCCCCAGTTTGGAGACCATTGTATAATGGTCTCCAATCTGTGCTCTTCCAATTGTTGCAAAACTACAACTCCCAGTATGCACTGACTGTCCAGGCATGCTGGGAGTTTTAGTTCAGCAACATCTGGCCCTTCAGATGTTGCCAAACTACAACTCCCAGCATGCCCTTCAGCTGTCTGGGCATGCTGGGAGTTGTAGTTTTGCAACAACTGGAGACACACTGGTTGGGAAACATTGTCTGTTTCTAACTCAGTGTTCCCTAACCTGTGTGCCTCCAGCTGTTGCAAAACTATAACTCCCAGCATGCACTAACAGACCATGCATGCTGGGAGTTGTGGTTTTGCAACAGCTGGTGCACCCCCCCCCCCCCCCCTGTGAATGTACAGGGTACATTCACATGGGCGAGGCTTTTACAGTGGGTTTCTCGCATCTTGAAATGCAGCAAATTTTGCGCCGGGAAACTCGCTGTAATCCCCCGCCCATGTGACTGTACCCTAAAAACACTACACTACACTAACACAAAATAAAATAAAAAGTTAAAAACACTACATATACACATACCCTTACACAGCCCCCCTCCCCCAATAAGAACGTCCGGTACGCCACTGTTTCCAAAGCAGAGCCTCCAGCTGTTGAAAAACAACAACTCCCAGTATTGCCGGACAGCCGTTGACTGTCCACGCATGCTGGGAGTTTTGCAACAGCTGGAGGCACCCTGTTTGGGAATCACTGGCGTAGAATACCCCTATGTCCACCCCTATGCAAATCCCTAATTTAGGCCTCAAATGCACATGGCGCTCTCACTTTGGAGCCCTGTCGTATTTCAAGGCAACAGTTTAGGGCGACATATGGGGTATCGCCGTACTCGGGAGAAATTGCGTTACAAGGTTTGGGGGGCTTTTTCTTCTTTAACCCTTCATGAAAAGGAAATGTTGGGGTCTACACCAGAATGTTAGTGTAAAAAAATTAAATTTTTTACACTAACATGCTGATGTTGCCCTATACATTTACCTCTTTTCACAAGAGGTAAAAGGGAAAAAAGCCCCCCAAAATTTGTAACGCAATTTCTCCCGACTACAGAGATACACCATATGTGAGCGCAAAGTGCTCTGGGGGCGCACAACAAGGCCCAGAAGGGAGAGCGCACCATGTACATTTGAGGTGATTTGCACAGGGGTGGCTGATTGTTACAGCGGTTTTGACAAACGCAAAAAAAAAAAAAAAAACACATGTGACCCCATTTCGGAAACGACACCCCTCACGGAATGTAATGAGGGGTGCAGTGAGAATTTACCCCCCACAGGTGTCTGACGGATCTTTGGAACAGTGGTCCGTGAAAATGAAAACTTGTACAGCCCACTGTTCCAAAGATCTGTCAGACACCAGTGGGGGGCAAATGCTCACTGTATCCCTTGTTACATTCCTCAAGGGGTCTCGTTTCCAAAATGGTATGCCATGTGTTTTTTTTTTGCTGTTCTGGCACCATAGGGGCTTCCTAAATGCGACATGCCCCCCGAGCAAAATTTGCTCTCAAAAAGCCAAATATGACTCCTTCTCTTCTGAGCATTGTAGTTCGCCCATAGTGCACTTCAGGTCAACTTATGGGGTACCTCCATACTCAGAAGAGAAGGGGTTACAAATATTGGGGGGTATTTACTGCTATTAACCATTGGAAAAATGTGAAATTTGGGGGGAAACACATTTTAGTGAAAAAAAATAATTTTTTTTTTACATATGCAAAAGTCGTGAAACACCTGTGGGGTATTAAGGCTCACTTTATTCCTTGTTATGTTCCTCAAGGGGTCTAGTTTCCAAAATGGTATGCCATGTGAGGGTTTTTTGCTGTTCTGGCACCATAGGGGCTTCCTAAATGCAACATGCCCCCCAAAAACCATTTCAGAAAAACGTACTCTCCCCTTGTAAATCCCCTTGTCGCTCTTTCCCTTCTGAGCCCTCTACTGCGCCCGCCGAACAATTTACATAGACATATGAGGTATGTGCTTACTCGAGAGAAATCGGGCTACAAATATAAGTATAAATTTTCTCCTTTTACCCCTTGTAAAAATTCAAAAATTGGGTCTACAAGAACATGCGAGTGTAAAAAATGAAGATTGTGAATTTTCTCCTTCACTTTGCTTCTATTCCTGTGAAACACCTAAAGGGTTAAAATGATGACTAAATGACTGAATACTTTGGGGGGTGCAGTTTTTTAATGGGGTCTTTTGTGGGGTATTTCTAATATGAAGACCCTTCAAATCCACTTCAAACCTTAACTGGTCCCTGAAAAATAGTGAGTTTGAAAATTTTGTGAAAAATTGGAAAATTGCTGCTGAACTTTGAAGCCCTCTGGTGTCTTCCAAAAGTAAAAACTCGTCACTTTTATGATGCAGACATAAAGTAGAAATATTGTATATGTGAATACATTTTTTTTTATTTGTAATATACATTTTCCTTACAAGCAGAGAGCTTCAAAGTTAGAAAAATGCAAAACTTTCAAATTTTTCATCAAATTTTAGGATTTTTCACAAGGAAAGGATGCAAGTTACCACAAAAATTTACCACCATGTTAAAGTAGAATATGTCACGAAAAAACAATCTTGGAATCAGAATTATAACTAAAAGCATTCCAGAGTTATTAATGTTTAAAGTGACAGTGGTCAGATGTGCAAAAAACGCTATGGTCCTTAAGGCCAAAATGGGTTTGGTCCTGAAGGGGTTAAAGGGGTTATCCAGGAAAAAACATTTTTTAATATATCAACTGGCTCCAGAAATTTTAAGGGGTATTCCAGGAAAAAACTTTTTTATATATATCAACTGGCTCGAGAAAGTTAAACAGATTTGTAAATTACTTCTATTAAAAAATCTTAATCCTTTCAGTACTTATGAGCTTCTGAAGTTAAGGTTGTTCTTTTCTGTCGCCCAGTTAAGAAGAGGTTTGCTATGGGGATTTGCTTCTAAACTGGGCGTTTCCCGAGACAGGTGTCATCAGAGAGGATTTAGAAAGAAAAGAACAACCTTAACTTCAGAAGCTCATAAGTACTGAAAGGATTAAGATTTTTTAATAGGAGTAATTAACAAATCTGTTTAACTTTCTGGAGCCAGTTGATATATAAAAAAAAGTTTTTTCCTGGAATACCCCTTTAACCCCTTAAGGACCTAGGGCATATGGATATGCCCTGGCTTTCTGGCACTTAAGAACCCAGGACGTATCCAGACGCCTGTGGGAATTTCTGTCCCCGCCGCGTGTCGGGCGGGGACCGGACCTGGGTGCCTGCTGATATCGATCAGCAGGCACCCCGCATAAATGCCCAGGGGGGTCATCAGACCCCCCCATGTCGGCAATCAGCGCAAATCGCAAGTGAATTCACACTTGCGATTTGCGCCGATTCAGGTCTATGGTGACCCGATGACCCGGAATAGAAGGGGGATCGCGGGTGTTCAAGACACCCACGATCCCCCTGAAGCGATAGGAGTGAGGTGGCAGGGGTGCCACCCCTCCTTTCCCTGCTATTGGTCATCAAGACGCGATGACCAATAGCAGATCGGGGGCGGGGGGCTTTACTTTCGGTTTCCCCGTCCTGCCCACCCACAATAGGCGGGGCAGAACGGGGAAACGACACAGGACCGGCGCCGAAGTCCACTCACCCATCGGCGACGGCAGCGGGTGACGATCGACGGTGGCAGCGGGCGACGATCGACGGAAGAAGAGGACGGTGACGCAGCTCCGTGGATCCTACGGAAGCCGGTGAGTTGCTTAGCAACATCTGGAGGGCTACAGTATGAGACCAATATAGAGTGGTCGCTAAATTCTAGCCCTCCAGATGTTGCAAAACTACAACTCCCAGCATGCCCAGAGAGCTATTTAGGCATGCTGGGATTTGTAGTTTTGCAACAGCTGGAGAGCTACAGTTTGAGACCACTGCACAAAGATCTCTATACTGTCGCTCTACAGATCTTGCAAAACTACAACTCCCAGCATGCCCACATAGCAGTTTGCTGTCTGAGCATGCTGGGATTTGTAGTTTTGCAACATCTGGAGGTCCACAGTTTGGAGATCACTGTGCAGTGGTCTCTAAACTATAGCTCTCCCAATGTTGCAAAACTGCAAATCCCAGCATGCGAAACAGCAAACAGCTGTCTCTGCATGCTGGGAGTTGTAGTTGTGTACCTCCAGCTGTTGCATAACTACATCTCCCAGCATGCCCTTCGGCGATCAGTACATGCTGGGAGTTGTAGTTTTGCAACAGCTGGAGGCACACTGGTTGGAAAATACTGAGTTTAGGTAACTGAAGGTTTTCCAACCAGTGTGCCTCCAGCTGTTGCAAAAGTACAACTCCCAGCATGCACGGTCTGTCAGTACATGCTGGGAGTTGTAATATTGAAACAGCTGGAGGTTTGTCCCCCCATGTGAATGTACAGGGTACATTCACACAGGCAGGTTTACAGTTAGTTTTCTGCTTCAAGTTTGGGCAGCACAAACTCCTAGTGGTAAACTCACTGTAAACGCCCGCCAGTGTGAATGTACCCTAAAAACACTACACTAACACATAATAAAGGGTAAAACACTACACATACACCCCCTTACACTGTCCCCCCCCCCCAATAAAAATGAAAAACGTATCGTACGGCAGTGTTTCCAAAACAGAGCCTCCAGCTGTTGCAAATCACCAACTCCCAGCATTTCTGGACAGCCACTGACTGTCCAGGCATGCAGGGAGTTTAGCAACAGCTGGAGGCACCCTGTTTGGGAATCACTGGCGTAGAATACCCCTATGTCCACCCCTATGCAATCCCTATGAAGTACTCAAATGCCCATGGCGCTCTCTCACTTCAGAGCCCTGTCGTATTTCAAGGAAAGAGTTTAAGGTCACATATGGGGTATTTGCATACTCAGGAGAAATTGCACTACAAATTTTTTCCTTTTAACCCTTATGAAAAGGAAAAGTTGGGGTCTACACCAGCCTGTTAGTGTAAATTTGTTTTATTTTTTTAACTAACATGCTGGTGTTGCCCCGTACTTTTTATTTTCACAAGCGGTAAAAGCAAAAAAAGACCCCCAAAATTTGTAACGCAATTTCTCCTGAGTACGGAAATACCCCATATGTGGGCGTAAAATGTTCTGCGGACGCACAACAAGGCTCAGGAGTGAGAGCGCACTTTGTACATTTGAGGCCTAAATTGGTGATTTGCACAGGCATGGCTGATTTTACAGCGGTTCTGCCATAAACACAAAAAAATAAATACCCACATGTGACCCCATTTTGGAAACTGCACCCCTCACGGAACCTAACAAGGGGTATAGTGTGCCTTAACACCCCACAGGTGTTTGACAAAATTGTTGTACGGGAAAATGAGAAAAATAAATTTTTCGCTAAAATGTGGTCTTACCCTAAATTTTTCATTTTCACAAGGTAAAATAGGAAAAAGCCCCCCAAAATTTGTAACCCCATTTCTTCTGAGTAAGAACATACCCCATATGTGGATGTAAAGTGCTCTGCGGGTGCACTACAATGCTCAGAAGAGAAGGAGAGCCATTGGGATTTTGAAGAGAAAATTTGTCCGGAATTGAAGGCCATGTGTGTTTACAAAGTCCCCATAGTGCCAGAACAATGGACCCCCCCCACATGTGACCCCATTTTGGAAAATACACCCCTCACGTAATGTAATAAGGGGTACAGTGAGCATTTACGCCCCACAGGTGTCTGACAGATTTTTGGAACAGTGATCCGTGAAAATTAAAAATGAAATTTTTCATTTGCACAGCCCACTGTTCCAAAGATCTGTCAAACGCCAGTGGGGACTAAATACTCACTGCACCACTTATTAAATTCTGTGAGGGGTTTAGTTTCCAAAATGGGGTCACATGTGGGGGGGGGGTCAACTGTTCTGGCACCACGGGGGGCTTTGTAAACGCACATGGCCCCCGACTTCAATTCCAAACAAATTCTCTTTCAAAAAGCTCAATGGCGCTCCTTCTCTTCTTAGCATTGTAGTGCGCCGGCAGAGCCCTTGACGTCCACACATGGGGTATTTCCAAACTCAGAAGAAATAGGGTTACAAATTTTGGTGGTCATTTTCTCCTATTACCCCTTGTAAAAAATGTAAAATTTGGGGAAAACACCGCATTTTTGTGAAAAAATAATTTTATTTATTTACACATCCAACTTTCACAAAAAGTCGTGAAATACCTGTGAGGTGTTAAGGCTCACCGTACCCCTTGTTACGTTCCTTGAGGGGTGTAGTTTCCAAAATAGTATGCCATGTGGTTTTTTTTTTTGCTATTCTGGCACCCTAGGTGCTTCCTAAATGCGACATGCCCCCCAAACATCATTTCAGCAGAATTTGCTTTCCAAAAGCTAAATGTGACTCCTTCTCTTCTGAGCTTTGTAGTTCGCTCGCAGAGCATTTTACATCCTAACATGGGGTATTTATATACTCAGAAGAGATGGGGTTACAAATTTTGTGGGGCATTTCCTCCCATTACCCTTTGTAAAAATGATAAACTTG
Organism: Hyla sarda; assembly: GCF_029499605.1. Taxonomy (NCBI): domain Eukaryota; kingdom Metazoa; phylum Chordata; class Amphibia; order Anura; family Hylidae; genus Hyla; species Hyla sarda. The sequence goes on along the minus strand of NC_079189.1, from coordinate 139,767,493 downwards.
GGGAAAAAACTGCACTTTAGTGAAAAATTTTTTTTTCATTTACACTTCTTGGACCACTTCTTACGTGCCTTGAGGGGTGTAGTTTCCAAAATGGTATGCCATGTGGGGGTTTTCTGCTGTTCTGGCACCATAGGGGTTTCCTAAATGTGACATGCCCCCCCAAAAACCATTTCAGCAAAATTCATTCTCCAAAATTCCATAGTCGCTCCTTACCTTCTGAGCCCTCTAGTGCACCCACCGAACACTTGACATACACATATGAGGTATTTCCTTACTCAAGAGAAATTGGGTTACAAATTTTGGGGGGATTTTTCATCTATTACCCCTTAAAAAAATCAAAAACTGGGTCTACAAGAACATGCAAGTGTAAAAAATGAAGATTTTGAATTTTCTCCTTCACTTTGCTGCTATTCCTGTGAAACACCTAAAGGGTTAACAAATTTCCTGAAAGTCATTTTGAATACTTTGAGGGGTGCAGTTTTCATAATGGGGCCATTTATGGGGTATTTTTGATAAGAAAGCCCTTCAAATCCACTTCAAAACTGAACTCGTCCCTGAAAAATTCAGATTCTGAAAATTTTGTGAAAAATTGGAAAATTGCTGCTATACTTTGAAGCCCTCTGGTGTCTTCCAAAAGTAAAAACATGTCAACTTTATGATGCAAACATAAGGTAGACATATTGTATATGTGAATCAATATAACATTTATTTGGAATATCGATTTTCCTTATAAGCAGAGAGCTTCAAAGTTAAAAAAAAATGCAACATTTTAAATTTTTTCATCAAATTTTATAATTTTTCACCAAGAAATGATGCAAGTATCGACAAACTTTTACCACTAACATAAACTAGAATATGTCACGAAAAAACAATCTCGGAATCAGAATGAAAGGTAAAAGCATCCCAGAGTTAATAATGCTTAAAGTGACAGTGGTCAGATGTTCAAAAAATGGCTGGGTCCTTAAGGTATATTTGGGCTGGGTCCTTAAGGGGTTAAATAGATTCGTAAATTACTTCTATAAAAAATCTTAATCCTTTCAGTACTTATGAGCTGCTGAAGTTGAGTTGTTCTTTTCTGTCTAAGTGCTCTTTGATGACATGTGTCTCGGGAGTTGTACATAGTAGAAGAAAATTCTCATAGCAAACCTATTCTGCTCTGTGCAGTTCCTGAGACAAGCAGAGATGTCAGCAGAGAGCACTGTTTCCAGACAGATAAGCACAACTCAACTTCAGCAGCTGATAATTATTGGAAGGATTAAGATTTTTTAAAAGAAGTAATTTACTAATCTGTTTAACTTTCTGGAGCAAGTTAAAAAAAGTTTTTTTTCCTGTAATACCCCTTTAAACATCCTAGGAATGTGCATAGTCTAAATATGAAGATGAATTACTAATTTAAATTGAAAGGGTGCACTTAATGGGATACTCTGGTGGAAAACATTTTTTTAAAATCAACTGTTGCCAGAAAGTTAAACAGATTTGTAAATTACTTTTATTAAAAAGTCTTTATCCTTGCAGTGCTTATCAGCTGCTGTATGCTCCAGAGGAAGTTCTTTTCATTTAGAATTTATTTTTGTCTGACCAAAGTGCTCTCTACTGACACCTCTGTCCATGTCAAGAACTGTCCAGGTGTCAGCAGAGAGCACTGTGGTCAGACAGAAAAGAAATTAAAAAAAAAAATAACTTCCTTTGGAGCATACAGCAGCTGGTAAGATTTTTGAAAAATCTGTTTAACTTTATGGCACCAGTTGATTGAATACATTTTTTTTCCACCAGAGTACCCCATTAAAACATAAAAAGCCTGAAAACTCACATTGCGTCCTGCCTGCTGTTAAGTCTCCTGGTCCTCATTGCAGTCTTCTACCTCCTTCTAATGAAGTTTTGGGCAGTGATTTTAGAATGATTTTTAGATGTCATAACATTAATTTGAATAGATTTGATGGCCAATGTACTAAATACATGTACATCTTTTACTGTGCTATTGTGTCTGAAATGCAAAGTAAAATTTTAAACAAAAATTCAATATATTATATTCATATTAGAAAATAGGGATATAAAAGTATTCTCTAGTTTACCAAAATGGATGCAGGATGTACACTGCACCCAAAAAATAAAGGGAACTCTCATTAAAACTAATTTTTGCTATTGCACTCCTTATGGTAAATAAAAAATATTTCTGATATACTTTGTTTAAAAAAAAATATGAAGATTTCTATGTTTTATTTGTGCTTAAAAACACTCAAGAGCACATTTTCCCCCAACTCATACACAGACTTTGGACCAAAGTCCAAACACAGGAAGTGCCGCCTGGAGTGCTGAGGGGGGGAGGGGGGTCCATCATCATCCAATCATAGCTCCTCTCACACATAACTGCCATATGCTGTTGGTTGGACACCATTCCCCCCCCCCCCCCCCCCTCTGCACTCCAGGCGGCACTTCCTGTGTTTGGACTTTGGTCCAAAGTCTGTGTATGAGTTGGGGGAAAATGTGCTCTTGAGTGTTTTTAAGCACAAATAAAACATAGAAAACTTAATTTTTCTACACAAACAAAGTATATTAGAAATATTTAAAAATAAGGTGCAGCTCACAACAGAAGGACCGAGGCAGTTAAAGCTAAAGCCGGACCCCACCGGCAACAATAATTTAAAATAATGAAAACCTATAGCTTATGCCTCTAGGACCTCACCAATGGTGCATAATGGTGTGGGCAAAGATAGATATAACAGCGTTTATTCAAAAATGGTTTTTAATTCAGATTATAAAATATAAAATGTAATATATAAATAAGTGAAACAGTAACAAAATATCACATTATACTGGCATTTATCTAGTGAAAATCTCACTGGGCCCTAGTGAGATATCAAAAATGTAAAAAAATATATGAATAAATTAATATTCAAATGAGTCCATAAATCTGCAGATAAAAAATAAAATAAAAATAAAATAATTCCATGAAAGGTGTTTGGATTTGTGGCAAAATGATTGTAACATAAAGTCAATAAAAAATTAATAAAAAAGTTGATGAATGGTTGATACAGAGTATCTCTCACCACTGCTTCTGGCTTGATATGTTGTAATAGATGAGTTGACAAATCCAAACACCTTTCACGGAATTATTTTATTTTTATTTTATTTTTTATCTGCAGATTTATGGACTCATTTGAATATTAATTTATTCATATATTTTTAACATTTTTGATATCTCACTAGGGCCCAGTGAGATTTTCACTAGATAAATGCCAGTGTAATGTGATATTTTGTTACTGTTTTACTTATTTATATATTACATTTTATATTTTATAATCTGAATTAAAAACCATTTTTGAATAAATGCTGTTATATCTATCTTTGCCAAAACCATTATGCACCATTGGTGAGGTCCTAGAGGCATAAGCTATAGGTTTTCATTATATTAGAAATATTTTTAATTTACCATAAGGAGTGCAATAGCAAAAATAAGTTTTAATGAGAGTGCCCATTTAAACAACACAATGTAACTGGTGACCACAGACCACTTCTCAGTTCCTATGCTTCCTGGCTGATGTTTTGGTCACTTTTGAATGCTGGCGGTGTTTTCACTCTATTGGTAGCATGAGATAGAGTCTACAACCCACACAAGTGGCTCAGGTTGTGCAGCTCATCCAGTATAGCACACCAATGTGAGATGGCAAAAGTTTGCAGTGTCTGTCAACGTAGTGTCCAGAGCATGGAGGCGCTACCAGGAGACAGGCCAGTACATCAAGAGACGTGGAGGAAACCATAGGAGGTCAACAACCAAGCAGCAGGAGCGGTACCTCTGCCTTTGTGCAAGGAGGAGCAGAAGGAGCACTGCCAGAGACCTGCAAAATGACCTCCAGCAGGCCGAAAATGTGTATGTGTCCACTCAAACGGTCAGAAACAGACTCCATGAGGGTGGTATGAGAGTCCAACGTCCACAGGTGGGGGTTGTGCTTACAGCCCAACACCGTGCAGGACGTTTGGCATTTGCCAGAGAACACCAAGATTAGCAAATTCGCCACTGGCACCTTGTGCTCTTCACAGATGAAAGCAGGTTAACACTGAGCACATGTGACAGACGTGAGTCTGGAGACGCTGTGGAGAACGTTCTCCCGCCTACAACATCCTTCAGCATGACCGGTTTGGGGGTGGGTCAGTAATGGTAACATAGTAACATAATTCATAAGGTTGAAAAAAGAGTCCATCAAGTTCAACCTATTACCCCAATGAGTGCCTATTCAGTTGATCCAGAGGAAGGCAAAAAACCCTCATACTAGAGGTGAAAATTCCTTCCCAACTCCAAATATGGCAATCAGAATCGGTCCCTGGATCAACCTTCTGTGCCTATAGATCTAGAATCCATAACAAATGCCAAATGCCAAAGCATTTGATACTGTCCCTCACAGACATCTGACAGGTAAGTTAAGGTCCTTGGGCTTGGAAACTTTAGTTTGTAACTGGATTGAACACTGGCTCATAGATCGTACCCAGAGAGTGGTGGTAAATGATTCGTACTCTGATTGGTCCCCGGTTATTAGTGGTGTACCCCAAGGTTCAGTACTGGGCCCGCTGCTGTTTAATTTATTTATCAATGATATAGAGGATGGTATTAACAGCTCTGTTTCTATCTTTGCAGATGACACCAAGCTTTGTAGCACAGTACAGTCTATAGAGGATGTGCATAAGTTACAAGATGACTTGGATAGACTAAGTGTCTGGGCATCCACTTGGCAAATGAGGTTCAATGTGGATAAATGTAAAGTTATGCATCTGGGTACTAATAACCTGCATGCGTCGTATGTCTTAGGGGGGATTAAACTGGCAGAGTCACTGGTAGAGAAGGATCTGGGTGTACTTGTAGATCACAGACTACGAAATAGCATGCAATGTCAGGCTGCTGCTTCCAAAGCCGGCAGGATATTGTCATGTATAAAAAGAGGCATGGACTCGAGGGGCAGGGACATAATACTCCCCCTTTATAAAGCATTGGTACGGCCTCACCTGGAATATGCTGTTCAGTTTTGGTCGCCTGTTCATAAAAGGGACACTGCGGAGTTGGAAAGGGTGCAGAGACGCGCGACTAAACTAATATGGGGCATGGAACATCTTAGCTATGAGGAGCGATTAAAGGAGTTACAATTGTTTAGTCTTGAGAAGAGACGTTTAAGGGGGGATATGATAAACGTATATAAGTATATAAATGGCCCATACAAAAAATATGGAGAAAAACTGTTCCAGGTTAAACCCCCCCAAAGGACGAGGGGGCACTCCCTCCGTCTGGAGAAGAAAAGGTTTAGTCTAAAGGGGCGGCACGCCTTCTTTACCGTGAGGACTGTGAATTTATGGAACGGTCTACCTCAGGAACTGGTCACAGCAGGAACAATTAACAGCTTTAAAGCAGGGTTAGATACATTCCTGGAACAAAATAACATTAATGCTTATGCAGAATTATAAAACTACATCCCTTTCCCTTATCCCCTTACATCCTTCCCTTCAATCCCCTGGTTGGACTTGATGGACGTATGTCTTTTTTCAACCATACTAACTATATAACTATGTAACATGTAATGTTATTATTCTCCAGAAATTCATCCAGACTCCTTTTAAATTATTTTACCGAGTTAGCGTAACCATGACCACCTCCTAAAGCAGAGAATTACACAGTCTCACTGCTCTTACAGTAAAGATTCCCCATCTGTGCTGGTGTAGAAACCTTCTTTCCTCTAAACGAAGAAGATTCCCACTTGTTATAGATTCAGTCCTGGGTATAAATAGATCATGGGAGAGATCTCTGTACTGCCCCTGATATATTTATGCAAATTTATTAGATTGCCCCCAAGCCTTCTTTTTTCTAAACTAAACAACCCTAATTCTGATAATCTTTATGGGTACTGTAGTCCTCCCATTACCCGTATTACTCTGGTTGCCCGTCTTTGAACCCTCTCCAGCTCCCCTATATCTTTCTTGTACACTGGTGCCCAATACTGTACACAATATTCTATGTGTGATCTGACTAGTGATTTGTACAGTGGTAGAATTATTTCCTTGTCGTGGCCATCTATACCTCTATTGATATACCTCATGATTTGATTTGCCTTGGCAGCAGCTGCCCGATACTGGTCATTGCAGCGAAATTTATTTTAAAGGGGTACTCCGGTGGAAAACATATTTTTTTAAATCAACTGGTGCCAGAAAGTTATACAGATGTGTAAATTACTTCTATAAAAAAAATCTTTACACTTCCAGTATTTTTGAGCAGCTGTATGCTACAGAGGAAATTATTTTGTCTTTAGCTATATTCAGAAACCTGTTTCCTTTAGGAGATTCACAGGTCTCAGTCTCCCAGTTTATATCAGGATAGTTAAAGTCCCCCATTATTATCACCTCATTCTTATTTGCTGACCTGTTTATTTGCCTCAGTAATTGATCTTCTGCCTCTTCCATTATGTTTGGTGGCTTATAGCAAACCCATATCAGAATTTTTTTATTTTCATTTCCATATATTTCTACCCATAATGACTCCACATTATTGTTTCCCTCCCATATATCCATCCGCAGTGCGGCCTTTAGACTCTATTTCCCATGAAGACAAACTCCTCCCCCTTTCCGTTTTGGCCAATCCTTCCTGAATAGACTATAACCCTGTATGTTGACCCCCCAGTCACAGCTATCGTCCAACCAAGTCTCTGTTATACCCACTATGTCATAATTTTCTCAGACATCAACCCCTCCAGTTCCTCTGTTTTATAGGACAAACTTCTGGCATTAGGCAACATGCAACTCAAAGGTGTATGTTTTTTCTTCCTATGAAGCCTATCCCTATTAACTATTCTAACCCCTCGCACCGCTCCACCCCCAGGTACATTAATAAGTTCCTCCTCTCTAGCTACACTATCTTCCCCCTCTATGTTGTGGGTTCCCTCCCCCCAGGCCCTAGTTTAAACACTCCTCCACCCTTCTAGCCATCTTCTCCCCATTGAGGTGCAGCCCGTCCCAACGGTAGAGCCGGTATCTGACAGTGAAGTCGGCCCAGTTCTCCATGAATCCAAACCCCTCCTTCCTACACCAGCTTCTGAGCCACTTGTTTACCTCCCTGATCTACCGCTGCCTCTCTGGTGTGGCTTGCATCCTAAGTCCCTGAAATCATTTTTAAGGACATTCCACCTACCTCTTACTTTGTCATTGGTGCCAATATGTACCATGACTGCTGGGTCCTCTCCAGCCCCACCCAGCAACCTGACAACCTGATCTGCGATGTGCCGAACTCGAGCGCCAGGAAGACAACTCACTGTTTGGCGATCCCGCTCTTTTGCCTTATCTGTCCCCCTAATAATTGAGTAGCCCACTACCAGTACCTGTCTGGCCTGCCCTGCACTCGTCCCTCCCTCCTTACTGGAGCAGACACCCCCGTGTGGTCAGAGGCAGAGTCCTGCTGCAGTACTGCTAGCTCTGAAATGGCATTCCCCTCATCTGCCAACCTGGCAAACTTGTTGGGGTGTGCCAGTTCAGGACTAGCCTCCCTGACACTTTTCCCTCTACCCCAATTTCTAACTGTAACCCAGCTAGCTGCCTTACTGTCCTGCACCTCCGTCCCACTATCCTCCTCCACCTCTACCCCAGAAAGTACTTGCTCATTGAGGAGGACACTCCTCTCCAAGTTGTCAATGCATCTCAGTGTTGCTAGTTGCTCCTCTAGATCCAGGATCTGTGCTTCCAAATGAACAACTCTCATCTCACACAACAATATGCACCCTCAAACTGCTGTTCAAGGATTGCATACATTGTGCAAGATGCACACTGGACTGCCTTTTTCAAAATGGAGGCCAGACTACAGGGTGGGACATTTATATGGATACACTTTAATAAAATGGGAATGGTTGGTGATATTAACTTCCTGTTTGTGGCACATTAGCATATGTGAGGGGGAAACTTTTCAAGATGGGTGGTGACCATGGTGGCCATTTTGAAGTCGGACATTTTGTAATCCAACTTTTGTTTTTTCAAAAGGAAGAGGGTCATGTGACACATCAATGTCATGTGGCTAGAGTGTATCAGCAGTTCCTGCAAGAGGAAGGCATTGATGCTATGGACTGGCCCACCCATTTCCCAGACCTGAATCTGATTAATCACATCTGGGACATCATGTCTCACTCGATCCACCAATGCCAAGTTGCACCACACACTGTCCAGGAGCCACCTCATCAGGGGCATGCCCAGGCGTTGTAGGGAGGTCACACGGGCACGTGGAGGCAACAAACACTACTGAGCCTCATTTTGACTTGTTTTAAGGACATTACATCAAAGTTGGATCATCCTGTACTGTGGTTTTCCATTTTGTTTTTGAGTGTGACTCCATATCCAGACCTCCATGGGTTGATAAATTTGATTTCCATTGATAATTTTTGTTGTTTTTGTTGTGGTGATTTTGTTATCAGCACATTCAACTATGTAAAGACAAAAGTATTTCACACAATTAGTTCATTCATTCAGGATGTGTTATCTTCGTGTTCCCTTTACTTTTTTAAGCAGTGTATAACTCCTTCATATTCTGTACACACTTATAATAAACATATAAGACCACCTCTCTACTAAAACCAGAAGACTGATTCTTGGGATCAGTAATGGTCCTAGCTCCTCGCCACCTGTATTCTGAAATATGTATTGTATGATTAACATGTTCTCAAAAGGTTTATTTAAGAGAACCCCTTGATGCAACCTAAAACTGGTATCTGTGGATAATGTATGGGTGAATTTTTTTGGGGAATTCAATTGATTATTCTACAATTGGTTATTCTACATTAGATGAAGAGCCTCTGTTGTACATGGTAATCTTAAGACAGCATTACAGTAACCTCCATTAAAAAGGCTGAATAAATAACAAAAGCTGACCAAAACAATGTCCCTCAGGAATGTTATTTTCTTCTATGTTTAGGTGCAAACGCAGAGGATAATATAACTACAGAGTGCATTTAAAGCCATTTCTCGGGGAAAAAAAATATTTTTTGTTATTGAAAATGCAAAACCCAAATACTCACCTTCATTGATCCTCTGCCACTGTCAAGATTTCCGGTCCCTTCTGTGGTCTTCTTCTTCCGCCTTCCAATGACATTACGTGCCTAGTTGGTAAATCACTGAGCTGAACGGGTAGCTCTTGCTGGCATAGTCATTAGAAGGATGAAGAAGAGGATCACAAAGAGGAGCAGGTAACTTGACAGTGACAGCAGCAGAGGATTGGTAGAGGTAAATATGTGGGAGGCATATAACAATTTTTTATGGAAAACTGCTTTAAATTACCTATCTCGTATTAGGAGTCAAGCCGCGGTCAGACATGCTGGCTGCGGACGCACTCCTTCTCTGCTGCCCGTCACAGTTTGCACTGCGATTCGCATCCTGTAATGCGATCGCACCCAGCCTACTGCTCGTTACCTTCCCCGTCATCCCTGTGCCTCCTCTGTTCTTCCTGCTTGCCGGTGCATGCGTCCCTGCCTCCTAGGGCACGCGCGTGCCGACTCTGTGAAATTTAAAGGGCCAGTATACACTTAATTGGTTCTTGCTGCTCCATGACCCTATAAGTATAAGCACTTCCATTTGACCCTTGCCAGATCTTTGTGCCATTTCAGCCTTAGAGAAAGCATTCTGTTTGTGTCTTGCCTTTCCATGTATCTGACCCCATTGCTATGTATCCTGACCTTGCTCCTGTGCCGCCTACCTTCTGACCCCTTGCTACGTGACCTGACCTTACTACAGTGCCGCCAGCCCTGACCTCCTACCTGTCCTGATTTCGAGTTGCCTCATCCTTCCTGTGCCACGTTACACCTCGGCTGCCTATGTGGACGAGTCGTATCAGGGGTAGTAACCTGGGTGCCGTCTGCCGCAGCAAGTCCATCCCGCTCTGCGGCGGGCTCTGGGGAAGACCAGCGGCACCTTAGACTCCGCTGCCGGGTATGGCCCACGCCATCATCCACAAAGGTACAGCAGATCTACTTCACCTCTGCCTTAACAGTAAGATCCAGCCATGGATCCCGCCAACGTGCCACTGCCTAGTGTCGAGGACCTCTCCTCCATTGTTGCTCAGCAGTCACAACAGTTAGCTTAACAGGCCCAGCAACTGAATCAGCTGTCCACCTTTTCGTTCAGCAGCAACAGCAGCAACAACAGCGGCAATCCACTCCTGCGGCTCCTTGGGGGACAGCAACTTCGGGGGTATCCCTTGGTCCCAAGCTTCGCCTGTTTCTGCAAACCAAGTTTGAAGGGGACCCTAAATTGTGCAGAGGCTTCATCACCCAGTGCTCTATACACGTGGAACTCATGTCTAACCAGTTCCCATCTGAACGTGCTATCGTGGTGAGCCTTCTTTCTGGTAAGGCGCTGGCCTGGTCTACTCTACTCTGGGACAAAGGTGATCCAGTTATGACCGATCTGCAAGCTTTCCTTTTGGAATTCCGCAGTGTCTTCGAGGAGCCAGCACGTTCTTCCTCGGCTGAAACCGCAGTCCTGAACCTCCGTTTAGGGGATTCCTCTGTAGGTGACTACGCGGTCCAATTCCGTACTCTAGCTTCAGAATTGGATTGGAATGATGCAGCCCTGTGTGCTACCTTCAAGAAGGGACTTTCTAGCAAAGTAAAGGATGCCCTGGCCACACAGGACCCACCATCTTCCCTGGCTGAATTGATTCTGCTGGCTACCCGCATTGATGTGCTGGCTAACCGCATTGATGTGCGTTTTGCCAAGCAAAGAGAAGCTCCGTCAAGAACACTAACCTGCACGTTCATGTCGTCTTCCCCGTTTGACTCCGGTGTTTCAGCGGCTGCCTCTGTCTATTTTTTATGTCTTCTGCCGAAGAGCCTATGCAAGTGGATCGAGCTCACCTGTCTCCGCAAGAGAGGTCACGCCGACGGGAAAAAAACCTGTCCCTGTACTGTGCCAGCCCGGAGCATTTTTGCAATAACTGCCCTCTTCGGCCTCAGCGACCGGGAAACACCTAGGACACATGGGAGAGGCGTCTCTAGGTGTGAATACTTCCTCTCCTCGCTTATACATGCAGGTACGGCTCTTCTCTTCTTCCGGTTTCTCGTTTCTGCTTTTGTGGAATCTGGTTCAGTATGGAACTTCGTGGATTCCTCTCTGGTCCATAAATATCATCTCCCAGTCTCACTGCTCGCTAAGCCTTTGCACAGCTCCACTATCAATGGGGAGTGCCTGAATTCTGTGGTAATGTATATCACTGAACCTCTGAAGATGCAAGTGAGTGCTATGCACAAGTAGTGGATCAGGTTCTATGTGCTCCCTCACTGTTCTTCCTCGGTTCTCCTCGGTCTGCCATGGCTGCAATCACACCCCGGTTCTTGATTGGCGCTCCGGAGAAGTCTCTTGTTGGGGATAGGATTGTCTGAACCAGTGTCTGGTGACAATTCAACTGAAGCATCCTATTTCCTGCCCCTCTCTGCCGGGTCTGCCTACCCCATACCAAGACTTCGCTGACGTGTTTTGCAAGAAGCAAGCAGAGAGTCTTCCTCCTCATCGACCCTACGATTGTCCAATTGATCTTCTGCTGGGTTCTTCGCCCCCTTGGGGAAGAATCTATCCCTTGTTGGCTCCTGAGAAGCAGGCCATGTCAGAATTCATCAGCGAGAACTTACAGAAGGGCTTCATTCGGAAATCTACAGCTCCTGCCAGAGCCGGTTTCAGAAAAGGACAATTCTCTCCATCCCTGCATTGATTACAGGGGACTTCATAAAATCATCACCAAGAACCGGTACCCCCTCCCACTGATCTCAGAACTATTAGATCGCCTACAAGGAGCCAAGATTTTCACCAAGTTGGACTTGCGAGGGGCGTATAACCTTATCAGAATCTGGGAAGGAGATGAGTGGAAGATGTCTTTTAATATCCGTGATCGGCAATATGAGCACTTTGTGATGCTGTTTGGTCGGACGTTTTTCAAGAATTTGTCAATGACATTTTCCGAGATCTCCTTTACACTTGCGTTGTGGTATATCTGGACGACATCTTGATCTTCTTGCCCAACTTGAAAGTTCATCGCACTCATGTGCGTCAGGTCCTGTGATGCCTACGGAGTAACCGCCTCTATGCCAAGCTCGAGAAATGTCTCTTCTAGAAGTCGATTCTGCCGTTCCTCGGCTACATTGTCTTCAACCAAGGCCTTCAGATGGATCCTGACAAGCTGTCTTCGGTTCTAACCTGGCCGCGACCTTCTGGTCTGCGGGCTTTTCAACGCTTCCTTGGTTTTGCCAACTATTATCGGCAGTTCATTCCGCACTTCTCCACCCTGGTAGCTCCAATTGTGGCTCTTACCAAGAAAGGTGCCAATCCCAAGTCCAGGCCACCTACAGCGGAGGAGTCTTTTTCTTGTTTGAAGTCGGCATTTGCCTCCACACCTGTTCTGACGAGACCTGACCTGGACAAGCCATTCTACCTTTAAGTGGATGCCTCTTCTGTATGAGCCAGAGCAGTTTTGACTCAGAAATCCTCTAAGGGCAAAACGGTGAATTGCGGCTACTTATCTAAAACATTTACTCCTGCTGAGAGGAATTACACCATTGGTGATCGGGATCTCTTGGTCATTAAGCTCGCTCTGGACGAATGGCGTCACTTGTTAGAGGGAGCTACTCCTCCTATCAATATCTATACGGACCATAAAAATCTTCTTTACATACAGTCCGCACAATGTCTGAACCCCTGGCAGGCCAGGTGGTCACTTTTCTTTTCTCGGTTTCATTTTGACCTGCACACAAGAGCGTCAGAGCCGATGCCTTCTTTCGAGCTTCCAATGTGGTGGGCCAGGAACCCATACCTCGTGATATTGTACCTCCAGATCAATTGGTTATGGCAACACTGGTCAATCTTCAGCAAGTTCCCCAGGGAAAGACTTTTGTGCCAACTTGCCTTAGGATTAAGGTGCTGAATTGGGGGCATTCTTCTTTCTTGACCGGTCACACTGGAATATGGAAGTCAACTTTGCTCATCACCTGTCATTACTGGTGGCATAACCTGTAGCGTGATGTTGCTGATTTTGTCTGTACCTGCGTAATTTGTGCTTGTGACAAGATGCTGCGTAGCAAACCGGCGGGTCTCTTACAGCCTTTACCTGTCCCGGAGTTTCCGTGGACCCACATTGCCTTGATTTTTATCACTGATTTGCTGTTTATTTGGGTGGTCGTTGATCGTTTCTCTAAGATGGCTCATTTTGTACCTCTGCCTGGACTTTCTTCAGCTCCTCAGTTGGCAGATCAATTCCTTTTGACATATTTTCCACCTGCATGGTCTACCGCTTCACATCGTCTCTGACAAAGGGGTTCCTTTCGTTTCCAAGTTTTGGCGGGCTCTCTGCTCTCGCTTCGAAGTCAAATTGGACTTTTCATCAGCATACCTCCCGCAAACTAACAGGCAGGTAGAGCGGGTGAACCAAGTTCTTGGAGAGTATCTTTGCCATTTTGTTTCTGCCCGGCAGGACGACTGGTCCAGTCTGTTACCCTGGGCTTTGTTCTCTTACAATCATTGTGACTCTGACTATACAAGTACCTCTCCATTCTTTATTGTTTACGGTCATCATCTTCGTCCTCCTCTACATCTGCCCGCTTCTTCTGGAGTACCAGCAGTTGATATTTTGGTTCAGGACTTTCAAACCAGCAGTTGATATTTTGGGTCAAGACTTTCAAACTATTTGGCAGGAAACACGGCATTCTTTAGCTTTCGCCTTCTCCCACATGAAGTCCCAGGCTGACAAGAAGAGGAGGTCTCCACCAGTCTTTTGCCTCGGGGACAAGGTTTGGCTCTTTGCAAAGTATGTTCGTCTGAAGCAACCTAGTTACAGACTGGGTCTGCAGTTCTTGGCTCCTTTTAACCCCTTAAGGACTCAGCCCATTTGAGCCTTAAAGGGGTACTCCGGTGAAAACCTTTTTTCTTTTAAATCAACTGGTGGCAGAAAGGTAAACATATTTTTAAATTACTTCTATTAAAAAACTTAATCCATCCTGTACTTATTAGCTGCTGAATACTACAGAGGAAATTCTTTTCTTTTTGGAATGCTCTCTGATGACATCATGAGCACAGTTCTCTCTGCTGACATTATTATAATAATAATAACACTTTATTTATTGTTGTTCTTAGTGGGATTTGAACCCAAGTCCCCAGCACTGCAAACCACTGAGCCACCATGCTACCCTTAGCATAAATCTGCTATGCATGGTTGCTAAAAATGGACAGAGAGCATTGTGCTCGTGATGTCATCAGTGTTCCAAAAAGAAAGGAATTTCCTCTGTAGCATTCAGCAGCTAATAAGTACTGGAAGGATTACGATTTTTTAATAGAAGTAATTTACCAATATGTTTAACTTTCTGCCACCAATTGATTTAAAAGAAAAAAGGTTTTCACCGGAGTACCCCTTTAAGGACTCAGACAATTTTATTTTTACAATTTCGTTTTTTTCCTCCTTGCCTTCTAAAAATCATAACTCTCTTATATTTTCATCCACAGACTAGTATTGGATGAACTGTTTTTAGCGTGAACAGTTGTACTTTGTAATGCCATCACTCATTTTACCATAAAATGTATGACGCAACCAAAAAAAATACTATTTGTGTGGGGAAATTGATAAGAAAACCTCAAATTTGAGAATTTTGTAAGGTTTCGTTTTCATTCTGTACACTTTATGGTAAAATAGACCTGATTTCTTTATTCTGTGGGTCAATACGATTAAAATCATACCCATGGTTATATACTTTTCTATTATTATCCAGCTTAAAAAAAATTGCAACCTTTTTAACCAAATTAGTGCGTTTAAAATCCCTCTATTTTGCTGACCTAAAACTTTTTCATTTTCTGTATAAGCGGCGTAATGAGGGTTAATTTTTTGCACCGTGATCTGTACTTTTTTTGATACCACATTTGCATATATAAAACTTTTAATACATTTTTTTAATCAATTTTATTTGGAATAAAATGTTATAAAAAAAGCAGCAATTTTTTTTTTTTTTTTACATTCATAACGTTCACCATATGGGATAATTAACATTATATTTTAATAGTTCGGATATGTACGCATGCGGCAATACCAAATATGTTTATTAAAAATATTTTTTCTGGATGATCAGATCGTCTGTATTGATCACGGCATCTGAGGGGTTAATGGCGGACATCCGCGCGATCACAGATGTCCGTCATTACCGGCGGGTCCCCGGCTGCTATTAGCAGCCGGGACCTGCCGCGCATGACCCGAGCATCGCTCCGATACTCCTAGTTATGTATAGGACATAAATGTATGTCCTGGTGCGTTAAGTACCACTGCACCAAGATGTACATTTACTTCCTGCGTCGTTAAAGTCCTACGCCACAATAATCCGGTTGCGTACAAGTTACATCTTCCTCCTTCTCTGCTCATCCCAAACTCCTTCCACGTCTCAAGCCGTTGGTCCTTAACCGGTTCTCTCAGAAATATATCTCTCCTACACCTGTTACCAGGGCCTTTGATGTGTATGAAGTTCAGGAGATTCTCGCCACTAAGACCATTAGGGGGAAATGGTATTGCCTGGTTGATTGGAAGGGTTTTGGTCCTGAGGAGAAGTCCTGGGAGCCTGAGGAGAACATCTTAATCCAGGATCTGGTGCTCAGGTTTCTCCGGCCTAAAAAGAGGGGGTGACCTAAGGGGGGGGGGTACTGTTAGGAGTCATGCCGCGTACAGACATGCTGGCCATGGACGCACTCCTTCTCCGCTGCCCGGCAGGGTTCGCACTGCGATTTGCATCCTGCGATGCGACCGCACCCAGCCCACTGCTCGTTACCTTCCCCATCATCCCGGTGTCTCCTCTATTCTTCCTGCTTGCCAGCACGTGAGTCCCTGCATCCTAGGGCATGCGCATGCGTCGGCTCTGTGAAATTTAAAGGGCCAGTACACAACTATTTCTTGCTGCTCCATGAACCTATAAGTATAAGCACTTCCTTTTGACCCTTGTTGGATCTTTGTGCCATTTCAGCCTTAGAGAATGCTTTCTGTTTGTGTCTTGCCATGTATCTGACCCCATTGCTACATATCCTGACCTTGCTCCTGTGCCTCCTGCCTTCTGACCTCTTGCTACGTGACCTGACCTTGCTACAGTACCGCCAGCCCTGACCTCCTACCTGTCCTGATTTCGAGTTGCCTCGTCGTTCCTGTGCCATGTTACACCTCAGATGCCTGTGTGGATAAGTCGTATCAGGGGTAGCGACCTGGTGCCGCCTGCCGCAGCAAGTCGATCCTGCTTTGCGGCGGGCTTCGCTCCCTGGTATGGCCCACGCCATCATCCACACAGGTACAGCGGATCCACTTCACCTCTGCCATAACATTATCTTTATATTTAAACTGCAAATCAATGGGTTTTTTTTTTATATCTATAAGTAACACAGTCTATGATCATTTTTAAAACAGTTCTAAACCTCATGTAATGCTCTTTTATGTCCAACACTCTTATCAGAGAAATATTTCTTGCAGGACATGATCACCCTGGTTTGAGAATACTGAGTAAAATTATATTGATTATATTGATTTGCTTTCTATTTTAATGATTTCTAATATCATGCTTGATGAGACTATTTGCCACAACATTTTCTTTATTTAGTTTGAGTCAAGTTCTGCCAAAAAGAAAAATTAGCTGGCTTGTACACGTTATTATAGGAAATGCCTTGCATGATGCATGCCAATGAGAAATAGCAGTATGCAATTAAACTGAGGTTTTGTTCAAGCCACATTAGGCTTAATTATGTAAAGCCTCCAAATGTTTAGTATCTTTTACTAGTGCTTGTTTAGGTGTGCTTAGCCTGAAAGCTTTCAGAACAGTAATAAGGTGTAGAAGGAAATTAAGAAATGTTTACTTTTATCTACTATTGGATTATGTGGACATCATTAGGAAATGGCATCAGAGAACAGGTCAGAGTATACCACAAAAAGCTCATTGATAGAATGCAAAAAGCTTTTCAGAAAGCATCTCTGTTCAGCACCCTGTGGTGCATGTTAGCAATGCAAACAGTGAGTTTGTACAGAAGAATGCAGAAGAACATCTCCTATGTGCATACACCCTAAATGTTATTTGAGCTAATTAAGTGCACAGGGGTGGTGACCTGACTGTATTTAACACTTACAGAAAGCAGAGGAGCACCAGTAAGGTCACTATATGCATTAGATAGCTAGCTGTCACATGAAGGGTTTGGGAATAAGCTGCTACCAGATACTTCTGGTGGTGGCTTATCAACAAAAGGGATCAGGGAATCCAACATGCCAAGCCTTTCTTCCCCCCAACACCTGCAATCAACATACCCAATAATTCCATGAAAGATTAGCCACCACCAGAGGTGTCTGACAGCGGCATGCATACATAAAAATACATGCACATGGCTGAATTATGTTAAACTGAAGACTAATAGCCATCTTAAGCTGCTAAACAAATCCCCATATTGTGTGGTGTTTCATGTATTATCATTATATTTTATAGATCTTTCCTGCTATTAGGCTGGAATTTAGGGGTGTGAATCGCCAAGAATTTGGCGATTCGATTCGAATCGCGATACCAGTGTGGCGATTCGATATATCCCGATATATCGCGATACCGTCTAGGTGACGATACATCGCGATATATCGCCCACCTGGGAGCATTCATAGATCCCAATAGACGCCGCTGTCAGCTTTGACAGCGGCGATCTAGTACTCCGGTGCACACTTTTCTCATGTTATCCCGTCCGGGCTGCAAAATAAAATAAAACGCACTTTATCTTACCTGCCAACAAGCCCGCGGAGCTCCGGTACAGTCCGGTACAGGTGTTTGGTCCCCGGGCTGTATTCTTCTTACTTCCTGTTAGTCCGGCACGTCACATGGAGCTTCAGCCTATCACCAGCGGAGGCGGGACATCGCTGCGGCTGGTGATAGGCTGAAGCTCCATGTGACGTGCCGGACTAACAGGAAGTAAGAAGAATACAGCCCGGGGACCGAACACCTGTACCAGAGCTCCGCGGGCTCGTTGGCAGGTAAGATACGGGCGTCCGCAGATAAAAATTTCACATCCCTAAAAGAATCGATTCAAAAATATTTTGAATCGATTCTGTATCGGCAAATGAAAAATCGCGATTATCGCGAGAATCGATTTTTTCTTACATCCCTACTGGAATTCCACTTGTTTTTTTTACCGCATGGTGTTTTTTTCGGCCAAAAACGCTGCGGACAGATGTTAGCTGTAAATCAATGAGAAATCGCAACATTTTTTTTCCACTTTGCGTTTTTCAGTTTGGCATTTTTTTTAATCCTTTTGACATTTTTTCACTCTGTTTCAGCTCCTTGGCGGTTTTGCAAAATCGCAGCAAGTTGAGTCTATGGCGTTTTTCCCCCTGAAATTGTGGCATTTTTTTCCCATAGAAGTCTATGGGAGTAAAAAAAAAAACTGCCAAGAAAAACACCATGTGGGTTTTAACTTTGGCGTTTCTGCAGGCGTTTTTTTTTTTTTTGGACTTTAGCGATCCAAAAAAGTGATGGAAATACCTTTTTTTTTATTTTTTTTATAAAATTTCGTAGGGTACCATTAAAAAATGTAAAAAAGGTACAGTAGTGATGGAAAAAATTGTATTTAACGAAATTTTTCTTTTTCTAACAACATTTTTATTAGTTTTTAAACAGGGATAAATGTATGCGTCCGGGCAGGGCACAAAAAATGTAGCCGACAATAATAAAAATGTAGTGTGCCTGTGTTTTTCAAATTTTTTTCTTAATTTTTTACATTTTTTAGGTAGTATTGCTACTCTCAGCATGGAACACACTGTTCCATGTTGGGAGAAGTAGTATCTGTACTAATTGACAGATCGCCCCGGGTCCATTGCGATCCTTCTGGATAATTTATAGATGCGGCCGGCCACTCTTCTATGGTCCCCTGCACTGCCGTATATATACACCTATTCATATTTCCTGCAGAGAGCTGTGATTGGCCAGATGGTTCCAGCCAATCACAACTCTCTGTGGGAAATATGAATTATACAGGAGGATCACAGTGGGTGTCAGGAGTGACATCCACTGTTATCTTTCCTTAACTGCAGGTACTACTACTCCCAACATGAAGCACACTCTGCTCCATGCTGGGAGCTGTAGTACCTGCATTAATAGACAGATCGCAACAGGTGTCAGAAGTTACACTCACTGCGATATGTCTACTAATGCAGGTATCACAGCTCCCAGCATGGAGCAGAGTGTGCTCCATATTGGGAGTAGCAGTACCTGCAGTTAAGGACAGATCACAGCAGGTGTCATTCCTGACACCCGATGCGATCATCCTATCTATTACAGAGATGTGGAGCGGCTTTCTCCTGCACTCCGCATCTCTGCACTATACTCTGGCTAGTGATATAAATAGAACATCACTCATTCATATTTCCCACTGAGAGCGGTGATTGGCTGCCACCATCCGGCCAATCCCCACTGTGGGCGGAAAATATGAATGAGTGATGTTCTATTCACATCACCGGCCGGCCGGAGTACAGAGCAGAGATGTGAGCACTGTATAGAGCCGCTCCGCATCTCTGCTATATTATGGATGATCGCATCGGGTGTCAGGAATGACACCCAGGCGATATGTCTATTAGTACAGGTACTACTACTCCCAACAGTCTGCTCCATGCTGGCAGTAGTAGAACTACCTAAGAAATGTAAAAAAAAAATTGAGAAAAAATAAGTGAAAACACACACACTTTATAAAAAATGTATTAAAATTTAGTTATAAATTTTTTTAATTTCGTTAAATAAATTTTTTCCCATCCCTACTGCAAATTCAAAAACTCCAGAAAAACCATCAGATGCAGGAAATTGCGCTGGTGTTTTTTTCTGGTCTTTTTTTCTGTGAAAAAAACGCAGGAAAAAAAAAAGTGGAATCCTAGCCTTACAGAACTAGAGAGATTACAAGAGAATAAGCAGACACAAGTCTAATAGCTCTTCCAAACATGAATAAAACTTGCTCATGTTTAGAAGGAGCTCTGATGAGTTACTTGAAACAAATAAAAATCAGTTTGTTCAAATTCCCTGTTAAAATCAACAAAACTGTACTGGACTATATTTACAAGTGAATATGTCACTGACTTCTTTACTACAAATCTGACTGCTCAGTGACTATATGAACTAAGTGGTGGGACTACTGTCATCATATGCAAAGAACTACTTTGTTAAAAAAATATTTTTTTTAACATAACCTGTTTGAGAGGTTTTCAATCACATGCATCCCGACTCAGGCAACATTTGCACAGACATATGAACAGTGTTTTAAAATTTCTATTATCCATTTACCTTCTCGGTCTGTAAGCTCACATGGGTTCCATATCTGCAGTAAGTCACAAAGTGCTCGCAGTTGTCCCACAGCAAGCTGTAAGTTGTGGTCCCCACAAGTTTCTCAGCTCTCTTGGCCACTTCATCATTGGAGAGAGGGTTATTTTGAAAGTGTCTGTCCATGGCATTAATAAGTATATTTGCTCCATAAGCAAAATCCTGGACTTTGTCCACTCTCACACTAGCCTTTTTAGCTAGCACTCCTGCTATCAATCTCTTGTTAGTAACAACTTTCTCAACACTTTCCTTTTTGCAAGTTAAAAAGGGAAGAATGTCTGGAATCAAATGTGCAACTCTATTGTTTCCAAGGTAGATGCCAAAATGGACAAAGAGGGTACGAGGAACTTCCAGAAGATCGCCTCTTTTATACACCAATGTCTCATACATGTTACCATTTTTGTCAGCTACAGAAGTGCACTTTGGTTTTGCAAACATTAGTATCTTTTCCAAAAGAAATGACAGAACACCCAAGACTGGATTTTTCATCTTCTGGTAGTTGCTTGCTGGATAGCCAGTGGCTTTAAATGAACTCACATTCTTAGCAAATCCTGTATTTTATCATGGCATGTGGGTTGGGACCTGAGCTTTATACAGCTTAATAGGATTGGTTAAAATGTAGGCAGCTCTTACAAGTCTGACACTCACAAAGTAAGTGCTGTACATTCAATAAATAAATATGCACCTATGGAAACATGACTAGCATACAATTAACACTTTACAAGCCATTGAAGTAAAACAGTAGTCTATTATATCTTGAGTCAGTATGTAGACAAACAGAAATCTTCATCCCTACAATATAAAACCCAGTGACAAATAAACACAGATTAATTGCTGGTCACATAAGGGCCATTCAAAATTTCACTTGTTTCTTCAACTGAAGAAAGTGCTTTCCTCACTACTCTTAAATAAAAAAGATTTTGCACTAGAACATTTATATTAAGGATTATAATATAATAGTAGCAGGTCTGAGCTTGTCATAGTTTAAAACCATTATCTTGTCATAATTTGGCCAGGAATAGGAAACACATTTAGAATCAAGAACTCCTCCTTGTAGAGAGAAATACACTCTAGATATATACACAGCACATGTACAAAAGTTCAACACTTTTTCTTAAAAATTTCCAGAAAACTATAGTGTTAGAATTTACATTATGCCCTATTCATGACATGCTTTTTAGAACTGTCAAAAGATAATAAATCTAAAATACAATAAATGCATCATAAATAGTTCTTAGTTATGTGGATAATGGAATAGATTATTCTTTAACCCTTTAGAGACCATCAATACACCTTTTTATAGCAGCTTGGCGGTCACTGCATATCAAGAGCTGAGCCCGCTCTATATGCAGTTTGTGCCAACTGTATATTACAGCTGACACTTGCCTATAATTTCCCGGATTGAACTTCAATCAGATCCTGGTGGTTAAACCCTCTAAATGGCATTATAAATAGCAATTATGGATTATAGAGGGGGATTTCACAGGGGTGATCCACACCCCCACAGTGCAATCTGATTGGTTATCATGGAAGCCCTCTGTGCCTGCCATGGCAAATCTGCTAGTGCAGCCTTGTAGATCAATGATATAACAGATGAATGCAATATATATATATATATATATATATATATATATATATATATATACAACAGAATGATTGTTTATACAGGTCCCCTAGGAGGACAAGAAAAATATTTTATTAACATGAAAAATCCCCCAAATTTAAATCACACCCTTTTCTATTTTTTTTCCAAATAAAAAAATCATAACATCAAAATAAACATATTTGATATGACCTTACAATACATATCGATATTGATCTGGCATGATGAACGTGTAATTAAATAAACATAAATACCCAATGCCAGAATTGTTAATCTGTTGTCACATCACATGCTCTAAAAAATGAACCAAAAAGCGATCAAAAAGTCCAATCTATGCCAACATGGTACCCATAAAAACTACAGATCACAGCATAGCACAAAAAACATGCTCTCATACTGCTAATTAAAGGGCTACTCAACCTCTAGACATCTTATCCCTATCCAAACGATAGGGGATGAGATGTCTGATCGCGGGGGATTTGGCCGCTGGGACCCCCGTGATCTTGGGGCCGGCACTGCAACGTTCTGAACAGGGGCTTCCGTGTTTGTGACATCACGCTACACCCCCTCCATTCATGTCTATGGGAGGAGGCATGATGGCTAGGACATAGTACATCCATCCTTTGGATTGGAGATACGATGTCTAGGGCTGAATAGTTTACTTTTTTGAGAAAGGATTTAAACAAAACACAACAAAAACTTTATCAATTTAGTGATCGTACTGACCTGCAGATCACAAATAACATGTCAGTTTTTTCATAAAGTAAATGGAATATAAATGAAACCCATCAAAATTTGCTGAACTGCATTTATTTCAGCTCAGAAAGTTTTTTGGGGGATATGTAGTACATTTTATGGTAAAATGGTCCTTCAAACAAAAAACAAATTCACTGTAAATGGAAAAAGTTATGGCTCTTAGATGGCAAGAAATTAAAAACAAATAAATCACAGCGGGGGAAGGGGTGGAATGGCAATTGCACAGAATAAAAGTTTGCAGTATTCTGATGACGGAGACTGTGGGAAAGCAGGTAGAAATATATCATAATTACGTCTAATACTTAGACAGACTGTATAGACAAACTGTATGGTCTCATATTACTGGTGATTTTCTCTGGAAGCAAAACAGCTCAGTTACCCACAATTCAACACACGGTATAAATCTTAAAAAAAATCAATCCAAAAAAACACCACGTGACAACATAGGTATATGGAGGTACAGTGGGGCCCCACAATAGTATACAGGTACTGTATTTTAGCTCTTTACATCTTAGAGATTGCAAAGGGCTGTAATACTACTTACTTTAATACACCACACATAAAGTGAAATCATATTACCACTGAGCTGGCTGTGCTTCTGGCCACATGTCTCCTCTTTCTCTGTCTAGAGGTGTATGCTTCTTTATTAAGATATATTTTGCAGTGTAATAGTTGTACTTTGCTTCATACCATAAAGCCTATCAGATATCTTCATATTATATTAGGGCTATCAGCATGCAGATTCTTAGATACTGTAGTGTCATCATTCGATGTGAACCACACAACTTAACCATGTATTTCTCAGAATATTACAGTCAGTTATTTAAAATTAAATTAAACCTAAGTTAATATTGGATTTAAAACTAATGACATGTTGGATATGACTGGCATTGCTTTATCACCTCATGTCCTCAAAAGAGTAAACATATAGGATACCCACACAACCTGCTGTATTTGGCCCCAGGACTGTCTATTAATGTCTGTCCCCGTTTCTTTGCATGTTCACTGTTTCGCTTTCACCCTGAAAGCCATATAACGGTAAGGGAACATTTATATGTTTATCACTGTTTTGGCCTGATTGTACTTCTATGACTTTACAGTTGCTACATGTTGTATAAAAGGGTTGAAACATTTTCAAAACATCCATATATTAAAGGGGTTGTATACATTCTTAAAATCCTGAACAATTTTTTTACCTAGATAAGCAAATAAACCCTTTTTCACTGTGTTTTTTCCTCAAAACAGGAATGTGGTATTCCTACCACCTGACGCCCGAGACATGCAGTTCTGGGCGCAGGTGAATTTTTCCGGCCCTTAGTCCTGCAAGCAGGGCTGGACCTGATAAGCGCGGCCACGCTCAGCAGTCTGTATGGAGCGTACTCACAACTCCTGCCCGTTTCGTACTCTGCAGCCCCCTGCTGTTCTCAGTAGCCGGGGGCCTCCGCTATGGCCAGCATGCGGTGATCGCCCCGACTGGCTATTAACCCTTTAGATCGCCGCTGTCAAAGCTGACAGCGGCATCTAAAGGGACACTTGACTGGTCCCTGGTGGGCTAGTGGGGTGGATCTGGCTGGACTAGGCTCTATCAATGGAGTGCAGAGCACACAGATTAACGGAGTTCAATATAACTCTATTGATCTGTATGAGGAATCTAATGATTCCTCCTAAAAGTCTAATAAAGTGTAAAAAAAAGTTTTAATAAAAGTTTAAAAGACACACATTAACCTCTTCCATGTTAAAAGTTCAAATCACCACCTTTTCCTATATAAAACATGTAAACATAATAAAATGTACATATTTTGTATCGCTGCATGTGTAATTGTATGAACTATAAAATATAACATTATGTATCCCGTACGGTAAATGACGTAAATGTAAAAAAAAATTACAAAACCACAGAATTGCAGTTTTTATAATATCCCAGAAAATAAAGTTAAAAAGCGATTAAAAAGTCAGATCAATACCAAAATGGTACCGATATAAAAATAGATTATGGCACAAAAAAATTAGCCCTCATACAGCCTGGTATGTGAAAAAAAATAAAAATAAAAAGCCACAGGGGTCAAAAAAGGGCAATTAAAAAATTCAAAAAAGTTCCGAATTTTTTTTTTAATTAGTAAAACATGACGGAAACTATACAAATCTGGTATTGCTGTAATCAGGCGACCTAAAGTATTAAAACAACATGTTAGTTTAACCACAAGGTAAATGGCATAGAAAACAAAAACCACCAAATTTGCTAAATTATCTTTTACTATTTCAATTTCACTTCACCGATTATATATATATATATATATATATTTTTTTTTTTTTTTGGTTCAGAGAATGTTATTGAAAAATTTAAAGGTATCATTATAGTAGGTAGTTATGGCTATTATAGGGCCAGGAGGAAAAAACGAGAGTGTAAAAGCGAAAATTGGCCCCGGACAAGTTGATCGTCATGAGGAACAAGTAGATTTTGCTCCGTTTTAGTGACAAGTAGTTTTTTTTATAAAATTGCCACACCCCTGTGAAAATAAATAAATGAATAAATAATGTACATACTACATATGTAAACCCTATAAACCCTTATACTGGGATCACATATTAGCACCTTTTTCTGTGTTGTGGGCCCACTCCTGGTTTTGGTAAAAAAATATTGACCATAATGAGCTCCAAATTCTGAATGAAGTATTATATATGAAGGACGCCAATCATTTCATGAAACCTTAAGAGTCACTTGGTGATCCAGAAGCCTTAGCAAACGTCATTGTTCTCTCTATAAACAACTTCAAACTAGAAGAAGGAAACAGCAATCCTCTTTTTCTAATAACCCACCTGACTACAACAAATCCAGTAAAACCATAAACCCCTTAAAGGTTCATTGTGTGTTCTGGTGGTAAATGTAACTGCTTCCGCATGAAATTGTACTGAGATTAAAGGAATCTTTTTCAGCTGCATTTTGTACAATATATATAGTGGGTGTAAATCCAAAACAATGCTGAGTCTTAAAACTGTACAGTGAATATTAAATGCTGTCAAAAGCCCAATAAAAAGTGATGTATGATCTGGCAACAGTTTTCAGGACATAGTAGCTTACATGTTGACAAGGTACAGGTTCCCATTTGTTAGACAGGAAAAACTTGTATTGTACAATACATTAGTCACTGGTGTGAATTTTTTGTTAATGTTTGGCTGACGTGGTATTTAAAGGGAGAGGTTAAGTACAAGTAATTTTAATATATTATTATTTACTTTTGAATGCTAATAAACCTAAATATAGCCAAACGAAAATGATTGCCTCTCAAATTCTAATAATGATTACCTATAGTCTATGCTGTTTTTTTTGGATACACCCTGGGCAAAAAGATTCAGTTGCTACCCTTGTACTAATCTGTTTGTTGTCTTCTTGTATTTTTTGTGCATTATTTATTAGGTTGCGCAAGTTGTTTGTTAACTTGTGATAAAAAAAATATAACAATTGTGGACACAGCTTGCAGCATTAATAGAGATAATTCTGCAACGAGTGCAAATGTGTCCCAAGCACCCCAAATCAAAAATGAGTGATGATCTTCCAAGTATAGCCACAGTTCTAGCAGAGACAATAAAAAGACAAGGTAGATACAGGAAAAGATGTCTGTGAAAATATTGGGGGGGTCAGACTACTGGACTAAATCAATAGGCTCAGACAATGCAAATCTCAAAATAACAAGAAAGAAAAATAAGAATAAAATATGTTTAACTGAATGAAAAAAAAACTTTTTTCATTCAACATTTTAGTACTTAGCGAAGCATAAGTTCAAGAAAACCTTCATGTGATATGTTTTTCAATAACGCAGAAACAGGTTGATTTTGTTTTGTTCCACAATGTGTGCATAATGCTTAAAGTGGCATCCACAGGTTCCTTCTACAGTAGAGAAAGACACATGTGCCAGTCGCAAGCTCTTATTTACAATACAGTAAAAGTAGTATATTTACTTGATATGAATAAATTAATTTTGATGCATATTTTGGCTTCCAAAGTGCTACTTAACCTGCAACTAACATGCACAGGCAGACTGCTAAATCTGGATTCCAGTCGCTGTTGTAACATTGTCGTAGGCATGTTTGGAGTAAAGGTAGCTGTCTGAGCTTTTAACACTTTACTTTTGCACAATTCCTAACATCTTGTTGCCCAATATGATATACTGTTCATACTATATAGCAGTGATGGCGAACCTTTTTTGGGCCCGAGTGCACAAACCGTAATGCACGCCAACTTTTTTCCCCTCAAAGTGCCAGCACAGCAATTAAATCAGAATACTGAGGTTTAAGTTTTGAAAAAACAACTTAGGTAGGCAGTATGTTCCCCCACATTAGGTTGGCAGTATAGTTCCCTCATATTAGTTTGGCAGTATAGTTCCCCCACATTAGGTTGGCAGTATAGTTCCTCCCCACATTAGGTTGGCAGTATAGTTCCCTCATATTAGTTTGGCAGTATAGTTCCCCCACATTAGGTTG
The DNA here is from genome assembly GCF_029499605.1 of Hyla sarda. NCBI lineage: Eukaryota > Metazoa > Chordata > Amphibia > Anura > Hylidae > Hyla > Hyla sarda. The sequence goes on along the minus strand of NC_079189.1, from coordinate 139,740,319 downwards.
GCAGTATAGTTCCCTCACATTAGTTTGGCAGTATAGTTCCCCCACATTAGGTTGTAGTTCCCCCACATTAGGTTGGCAGTATAGTTCCCTCACATTAGGTTGGCAGTATAGTTCCCCCACATCAGGTTGGCAGTATGTTGCTCCACATTAGGTTGTAGTTCCCCCAAATTAGGTTGCAGTTTCCCCACATTAGGTTGCAGTTCCCCCACATTAGGTTGGCTGTATAGTTCCCCCACATTAGGTTGTCAGTATGTTCCCCCCACATTAGGTTGTAGTTCCCCCACATTAGGTTGGCAGTATGTTCCCCCGCATTAGGTTGAAGTTCCCCCACATTAGGTTGTAATTCCCCCACATTGGGTTGCAGTTCCCCCACATTAGGTTGCAGTTCCCCCACATTAGGTTGGCAGTATGTTCCCCCGCATTAGGTTGAAGTTCCCCCACATTAGGTTGTAATTCCCCCACATTGGGTTGCAGTTCCCCCACATTAGGTTGCAGTTCCCCCACATTAGGTAGGCAGTATAGTTCCCCCACATTAGGCAGTCAGTATAGTTACCACCACATTAGGCTGGCAGTATAGTTCCCACACATTAGGTTGGCAGTATAGTCCGCCATTACCAGCGGGTCCCTGGCTGCTGATAGCAGCCGCGATCCGCCGTGCATGATCCGATGCTCGTGTCATGTATAGGACGAAAATGTAAGCCCTGGTGTGTTAAGTACCACCGCACCAGGATGTACATTTACGTCCAAAGTCGTTAAGGGTAAGGGAAAATTATGTCAATAATATGATTTACACATACTTTGGTGGATATGTCAGGTCTGAAAATGCATGTAACCTTACTCACTTTAGCAAAACATGTTAGCTCAGTAAGCAAAGCTGCATTTAAATCTTTCCTTACAGTGAACCAGTTAGGTGACATTCACATGCAAGAATACTTACCGTACATTGTTATTTAACTTTGAGGGCAAAAAGACAAATGCTCTGTTTCAAATATATATTTGTGTTGCACTAACATTGAAAACATGTCTATATTTTCTTTACAGAAATCCCCAAAAATAAATTTTGAACTCTCTGAAATTCCTCCATGCTCCACCTTCCATCCCTATTCAAATCCTGCATTATTCACAGCTTCAAGATGAACCTTGATTCTAAATGATGTACCTCTGCTCCATTAATAAACATTACAGATGAGCAAACTTTTCAAAAGCATGGTTCTGCCAGTTAACGTTAAAGAAGTATCATGTAGAAAAATCTCTCCCCTATCTAGATCTCCTGCATGGGATCTTGTGCGATCTCCTGCATGGGACCCCGGCTTTCCCCGGGAACAGGGCATTTCGACATGCCCCCTTCATGTATCTCTATGGGAGAGCCATAGATACAGCATTCAGCTATCTCCAGCTCTCCCATAGATATACATGGAGGTCTCCCATGGAGATACATGCTGTTGGTGTACTCTGCTGTTTAGCAGAGGAGGAAGTGGAACATATTTGGAACAATAAACTACAAATAATTTGTGGCATATGACTCTAGTCACAAGCCATCAAACTAAGCAGAGCTACTTTGAATTTTTTTTTTTTTTTTTTGCCAGGAGTTTCATAAAGTCACCCAACAGTAATGTGACAAACTGATGGAGAGCAGGCAAAGGCATAAAAGGTATGATTAAAGTCAGGGTTGTTCCACCAAATATTGATTTCTGAAAGTTAAAACATTAGTATTCTGTTGTTGAAAAATGAATAGGGATTTTATGTTGCATTATTTCAGGAACCTACAATGATAAATGTGGGCGTATATACATATTACAAAGTGTCCACAGAGAGTTGAGCTGCATTAGGCTGTTAGCACCACCATTCTGATAATTACCTGTAATACCAAGTACACTGCTTTACGATATTGTGCAGATGCCCTTAATAATAAATGGTGGAAATGTGCCCATGACCAAACAATACTCCTTTGGTGGAGGCCACAACTTGTTCATCATATGAGAGTTCATTATCAGCTTTAATGGAAATAGAGTGTTCTGTGTTTTCTTTTTTTTTTTTTTTATAGGAAAGTCACTTTAATTATTTAATTTTGTGCATGTTTATTTGTTGTTTTAATGTAAAAGGGAAAAGATGCTCTCTTTTTCTGTGTTACACGTTTGATAGAATTTTGTTGATTATAAGAACGTGTACTGTAACTTTTTTTTATTTTCAAATTACAGTTGTTGTATTGTCTTCTTCAAAGTGGGTCTTAAAAAAAGGGAATTGAAACTGAAAGGTATTTTTTTTTTTTTTGTCAGACAATTTCTAAAACTTAGCTTTGCTTACCTTATTTTTGAAGTGGTTATCAATTCTCCTATGTTTACAGTCAATAAAGCCGGGTTCACACTTGCAAAGCTCGAGACATAAAAATAAATCAGTTGGTGCTAGGACCATGCAGACATTGCCATCGGCGTAGACGGCAATGTCTGTGGAGTGGATTTCGCCAGAACATTGAGCAGATTCAATGTTCTGGCAGAATTTTTTGAGCAGGATTCCATTTCAAAATTCTGTAGTGTGAACACAGCCTAAATGTGACACTATTTAAAAGAAATCAGACTACAACTATGTATAACAAATCAGAATACAGCTCTGGAAAAAATAAGAGATCATACAATTATCAGTTCTCTGATTTTACAAATCATAGGTATGTGTTATAATAAAATAAACAATTTGATTTTATTGTATAACTACTGACATTATTCCCATATTCCCAAAAATATTGTTATTTAGAGCATTTATTTGTAGATTCCTGAAATAATGCAACATAAAATCCCTATTCATTTTTCAACAACAGAATACTAATGTTTTAACCTCCTGAGCGGTATTCCCGAGCGTGACTCAGGGTTAATTTTCCCTGCCAGGATCGGTAACCCCGAGTCACGCTCGGGGTAGAATTACAGAGTTCCCGGCCGGGCTGCACGATATATCGCAAAAGCAATGCGATATAGCGATGCGGCCCCCGGGAAAACTTGCGATTATCTGCTCTGGTCGGCTCCCGTTGCGGGGGCTGGCCAGAGCAGGTAAAGAAAAATACTAAAAGTCAGTGTTTCCCTACCAGGGGGCCTCCAGCTGTTGCAAAACTACAACTCTCAGCATGCCCGAACAGCCAAAGGCTGTCCGGGCATGCTGGGAGTAGTAGTTTCACAACAGCTGGAGGTACACTGTAAGAAAAACACTGAGCTAAATGTAAAAGGAAAAAGTAGTAAAATAAAAAAACCTTTTGCTCACCTAGTCCCGGTCCCTGAAGATGTCGTTCCCCTCCGTGCGCTCTGGTCCCTGCTCTATTCATCTTACAGGACCTTTCACTTTTCAGCCAATCACAGGCCGCAGTGGTGTAAAGCCTGTGATTGGCTGAAGGGGAAAGGGCTTGTTCTTCAGCAAATACACTAGGTTTGAAATCTGCCCGGCAAACCTAGTGTATTCTGCTGCAGGACAAGAAGGTGAGAAGGGGGGAATGTGACAGAGGGGGGGGGGAGGGGGGATGTGACAAGGGGGGAATGTGACAAGGGGGGGGGGGAATGTGACATGAAGGGGGGGGGAATGTGACAGGGGGGAATGTGACAAGGGGGGGATGTAACAAGAGGGGGGAATGTGACAGGGGAGGGGGAATGTGACATGAAGGGGGGGATGTGACAAAGGGGGGATTTGACAGGGGGAGGGGAATGTAACATGAAGGGGGAGAATGTGACAAGGGGGGGGAATGTGACGGGGGGAAATGTGACAAGGGGGGGAATGTGACAAGGGGGGGAATATGACAAGGGGGGAATGTGACAAGGGGGGGAATGTGACAAGGGGGGAAGAATGTGACAAGGGGGGGAAGAATGTGACAAGGGGGGAAGAATGTGACAAGGAGGGGGGAGAATGTGACGGGGGGATGTGACAAGGGAGAGGGGGAATGTGACAAGGGAGAGGGGGGATGTGACAAGGGAGAGGGGGGATGTGACAAGGGAGGGGGAATGTGATGGGGGAGATGTGAAATGGGCGGGGGGGAAATGTGAGATTCAGTGCAAAAAATTGTACTGCTTTTGGTGCAAATTTCCAGAAAGAATCATACCGCCAGGGAGGTTAACTTTCAGAAATCAATATTTGGTGGAACAACCCTGACTTTAATCATACCTTTTATGCCTTTGCCTGCTCTCCATCAGTTTGTCACATTACTGTTGGGTGACTTTATGAAACTCCTGGCAAAAAAAAAAAAAAGAAGATCAAAGTAGCTCTGCTTTGTTTGATGGCTTGTGACTAGAGCCAAGCAAGCTTGCCGAACTTTTACAAAAAGTTTGGTTCACAGTGAACAGGTTTTCACAAACTTGCAATGAAATAACCTCAAAAGTCATGTGATCTTACTGCTAGATGCAAGGTATGCTGGGCTACCCTGATGTCATCTCAGTGTTCCTAGTAGTCCCTTCATTCATTCAGGCATCAAAAAGCCATGTGTTCCTCATCCCTTCTGCTACTACCCCCCCCTCCCCTGTTGCCAGGTTAGTGCAAAGAGAGCCTATCAAAGTTTGAATGCTCAGAGAGTTGCTCTCATCACAAAGTTCTAAGAGAGACCAGGCTTGCTCATCTCTACTTGTGACCACCCTTTTGTTCTTGATTACATTCAAAAGGTTTTCAATGGTGTTCAGGTCTGAAGATTGGGATTCTAAAAGAGCGCTCCATAGCGTGACACCGCCAAAGAGTAATACACACAATAGATGTTGTGGGCCCTTACCGCAGGGGGTTGTATGAGCTCACATACAACAATGGTATGTGTGGATGAGATAGAGAGGTCCCGTCTGCAGCCTTCCTGACAGGGTGAACACTTCAATGGAAAGACATTGGGGTAAGGCAGGATTGCATCGGTGCTGACCAGGACAAGTACGAGAGATGAGGTAAGATGGAGAACGTTTATTTAGAATTAAACCATTCTCCATCTTACCTCATCTTTCGTACTTGTCCTGGTCAGCGCTGATCCAAGCTGTCTGTCTCTCATATGTTTATGTTTGTTTGTTTATATATATATATATATATATATATTTTTTTTTTTTTTCTTTTTACTTTTGTTCTCCTTTGTTTTCACTATTTTTTAGTCCCCATAGCAGTCTATGAGATGCAATCTTCTGATTGCATATACTGAACAATGCTATGCCATGGCTGACTGGAGCATCAGAGCTCCGATTGTATGGTGAGGAGGCAGATATGGGCCCTCCCACCATTCTCTCAGCTGATCTCGATGCCACAGTTTCACTGCAGTGATCAGCTCCACTGAGCAGCCGTTAATAATTTATTGACATTTTAGACACGGCAATCAAATTTGGTTACAGCATCTAAAGGGTTAATGGCAGGCATCACCGCGATTGGTAACGTCTGGCATTTGCCACGGGTCCCTGCGGCTGATAATAACATCTGGCATTAGCCACCAGGACCATCCTGCTCTGACGCACACTCAGCTCCTGAGCACGCATCATGGAAGGGGAGCAGGCAATGGACATAAATGTACATCTATTGTCCTTAAGGAGTTAGGGGATTAAAAATCTGTGTGATTAATGTGATAAATGTAGCATAAGGATGATATGTCAGGGCAGGTATAGGAAATGTTGGTAGTCTAATAAAAAAGCCATTTCTAAACCAAATTCTTTATTGTTGGTGTAATAAGTGGATCTGGTTGTGGCAGAAAGGTTAATTTCTCCTGATTTGGGCTGATGCATCCTTCGTTGCTGTGATGATGCCCAGGCCAATCAGGGGATTTGGAGAGTGTGTTCTGTGGGAGGTGGTGTGTTGTGTTTTATTGAATATTTTTCTATGAAAGTATTTAGTGTGGGTGTCACTGTGAGATGTGTTCTTATCCTTATGTTGTCTCACATGTATGATATGGGCACGGGATGTTTAACTGTATCTTTAAATACCACCTCTATGTCTGATCTATTGGACTTCGTCTTCAACCAGAGTTTTATATTTTCTGTGACATAATCATTTCTATCATGATTAAATATATAAGACTTTTTGTTCCTTTCTTTCTTTCTCTATATTCAGTATTCTCACTGTGAGCTTAGCAATTTTTCCAGAAATGTCAGTATTAAAGGGATACTTTGCTCCTAGACATCTTATCCCCTATCCTAAAGATAGGGGATAAAATCTCTGATCGCAGGGGGTCCGGCAGCTGGGACCTACTGCAATCTCCAGGCCGGCACTTTGGCATTCTAATCATTTATGTTCAGAACGCTGGCTTCTGGTGGCCGTGGTCATGATGTCACGCAACTCCCCCTTCATTAATGTCTATGGGTGACGGCTGTGGTCGCTCCTTCAGTTACTTTTCCAAATCATGTCATCTGGTACCATGGGCCATTCTATTATGGCACTCTATACGCTCCCCTCGGCAGAAGTGTACTCTTCTGGGTTTACCTCCAGTAGTGGCTTAGGAACAATTTAGTGAATATCCTTCAGTGGCCAAGCCAAAGCCGTACTTGAACCAAGTCCTACACCTTTGAAAAAGCTGTCAGTCCCCCTTCAACCTGATGGAGCTTGAGAGGATCTTCAAAGAAGAATGTCAAAAAAATCCCCACATTCCAAGTGTACAAGCCTTTTGGCATCATACCCAAGAAGACTGGAGGGTGTCATCGCTGCCAATGATGCTTCAACTTAATACTGAGTAAAGGTTCTAAATACTTATGTCAATGCAATATTTTAGTTCTTTCCCTTTCAATAAATTTGTCATCTTTGAGTGCAGAATTATGGTGGAAAACTTGAATTTTCCTTTTTTTTCTTTAGCACAAGGCTGAAACATGACAAAATGTGAAAAAAGTGAAGGTATCTAAAAACTTTCTAAATGCTAAATCTGTAACCGAGAATAAAGTTCATACAATGTAAACTTTTGATCAGGATTTTGGAACACCAAGTGCAATGTTAGGCCTTTTCCACATAACACTTTGTGCCATTGAGGTACACTGTGTGTCTTGGAAAAGGTAAAATTGGCTGCAAAATAATTTGTGGTGGCATTGGCAGGAGGCACATTCAATCCAATGTCAAACTCTATGATCTGCCAAAGTATACTTCAGTAATTTCTCTACCGAATATTCTCTAATATACTTATTGGAAGGATATACTTACTTTATTTGCTATATTGTGCAAAATGGCAGATACCATTAAGATTTTGCAGAACTTTTAAGGACTGTAAAACATTCTATCACCGGTGAAATCCAAACTTCTAAAGCAGCTTTTTTTTATTTCTGCCTCCTCTGCTAAGGTTTATGAAGTTGAGGCAGCTTGTTGAAATGTATAAGGCAACACACAGCTCTCTGCCCCTCTCTATAATACTATGCCAAAGAAAGTGACTGGGAGGTTAATGCCTGCAGTAAAAATCCTTTTCAGTGAAAAAAACAATGCTCTCCATCCACGAGAACGCTAATGTGACTAGGAGGGTGTTAAATGTTGCTGTAATGCACTTTTCTCTGCTGTAACACACACTGTTAACAGGCTGTCCGTCATATCTCTCTGCAATGTAATGAATGAAGTGGCTGGCCGCAATATGGCTGCCGATTATATAGGACTGCGACATCACAGGGGTGGCTGGCTGCTGATAGGCTGCATCCTGCATGTGATTCAGGGTCATCCCGCCTAATTCCCTTCATGTCTTGCCTTCCCGCCTTCCCAGCGTCCCTCGCCCCATGTACTGACATGTGGATCCACCATTTTAGATGCCCTGGAGCCTGGAATGCTGTAAAATAGAGTTTAATGAAGCGATTCGAGTGATAGAATCGCAGCGATATTCACATTTGTTGCAAATCGAATATTTCCTAAAATTCGCAACAAATTTGGGTTCATCAGCTTTGATTCACTCATCTCTAGTCATAATAAACAACATATTATGCTAGGTATGTTAAAGACGGCCTGTGGCCAACCCAAAAAAAGAGATATGGTTTTGGATAAATAGCTTAGGGTGCCATGATCATACACCGTTTTTTCAGTTTCTTGATGTGCCCTTCCATTCCTGAGATATGTGGGTTTATATATTGTCGGACAATTTAGGGAGTCAGTCAGATGAGCGTGAAATACATTTTATGGGAGTAAATATCAGGTGTTAAAGGGGATTATATAGTCAGGGGGTGTGTACTAGGCATAAATGCCCCTCAATGTACAACATTACAACATTCACACTGACTTTGTAATACTGCCTATTAGCTGGAAATCATGCTTATTAAAATTAAGGTCACGCCCATCTGAATGATTCCTTGAATTATCAGGCAAACTATAAACTATGAGGGATCAGGGTTTCCTAAGCGGTTTAATGATAATGCAATCTGATTTTTGCTGCAGGTCCTCTTTAACTCAATTCATACCAAAGGATGCAAAACAACAGAAAGTTCAACAACGGAATGTTCACTGTTCTACGACCACAATAAAAATCATAAACTGAGAGTTCTAACTTTTGTAGAAATGTTTATATATCTGATTTTGGCAAAAGCAATTTAATTCAGCTCAGATTTCATGATACCAGAGCTTACGTATATTAAAAATCTAAGTTGTTTTTTTTTTGTATTTTTTTGTTCAGGCCACAAAATGAACAATAGGGTTACAGGAAAGTTTTTGCCATTAGGGTACCTCCACAAACACAGAACCTGCTGCAGCATTGATGCTGTATTCAATTATTTACTTACATTGATACCTGCAGCTTGAAATATGCAACTTCACATATGTAGCTTGAATTCTGCAGCAGATCTTTTATGTGTGAATGTAGTCTTATTTTTGTTAATTCTTTTGAAGGTGGTGGTAAATAAGCACTCAGAGTTCAGATGTTAAAAATGGTATTAACCTTAGCTGATTTCCAATTGTTTGTTCTTGGCACTAATCACTTACTAACTAGTAGCAGAGGCTTATAAGTCACCCCCATTATCATTTTCAATACCAAGAAATTTGTTACCAAACTCCTTATTGTAAAACTGACGACCTAGGGTGAAGTTTTCTAAAACCTATGCATTGCTTCTGCCTGGAAAACGTCCTTGAAAACGAGCTACAACATCTGTTATGGTCATTTCCGGTCCACATGTAATTTGCATATTAATGTAATGAAAGACCTTCCTTTTTCTATATACGAGTTCAACTTTACTTGGAAAAAAGGCTACGAGTTCAGGCTATGAAAATATATTTCGCAAACCAGCAACCTTGTAGAAGTCTTCTTTTATTCTTGAGATGTCTACTGGCATTTGAAGAAAATAGATAATCTCAGAAAGAAATAATGCATCTATTATTTTAAACAGAATGTGAATAACATTGGTTATCTGAAATCAAGTTTGTTGGGGATACAATTTTCAAAGTTACCAGTTAAAGTAGTATAGAACAGCGGATCGCTTGCTAATCCCATGACTAGGTGGGTGTTCCCATTGTTATTAAATAATCGGTCCAAATAAATAAATTGGTCCAAACACTGTGCACATAACATTGGCACACATTGAACCCCAAAATATCATATTCCCAAAGACTGTATCATGAATACAATATTGCCACATGATGCAGAGCCACAAGTTGAGAAACATGCCCTCCTGAGAATACTTACCTGTCCCCACTCTGGCATTGCTGTGCTGCTATGCCCTCTTCTAGTTTGACACAGTTACAACTAAATGCAGGTAAAGAGGATGGCTTCAGTCACCGCTATGCCAAATCTCCTGGAGGTGATGGTTGACCCAGGTGACCTCCCAATGTGGCCTCTCTTGTAAGACCAGAAAAATGGCATGTGTGGTACATTTTTAAACTGTGGTCTGCCAGTTGAAGACCCCTGTACTATGGGATGGTTGGGAAATAGCTGATTACAAACAAGGTCATTTCAAATATTGCAGACATTTTTATCTTAAAAATTTATATGAGAAAACACAGCCAAGTAAAAAGAAAAATATACATTAAAATAATAAAAATGAAACACTCTTGGTTTGGACTGTGTAATATGGCCTTTGAGTTTTTATTACCTAATGCTTTGTCTGTTGATCTATGGGTGTTTGTACATTAACTAACCAATCAATCTACAGGTTTTACAATGTTTTTGTGGCATGTTTTTATTTTTCACAATTGAAAGGATGGATTGCAAAATGTGAAGTTACTTGTTACTATTAGAGATGAGCGAATCAAAGCTGACGAACCCGAATTCATTACGAATTTCAGGAAATATTCGATGCAGGCAATGAATGCGAATATCGCCGCGATTCTATCACGCAAATTGCTTCATTAAACTCCGTTTACTGTGGTGCAGGCTCCAGGGCATCTAAAATGGCAGATAAACATTTTAATACATGGGGCAAGGATAGCTGGGAAGGCAGGAAGGCAAGGCAGGAAGGGAAGTAGGCGGGATGACCCTGAATCACATGCAGGATGCAGCCTATCAGCAGCAAGTCACCCCTGTGATGTCATAGCCCTATATAAGCGGCAGCCATAATTTCGGCTCGTCACTTCATTACAATAGACTTCAGAAGGATCATAGGATGCAGAGCCTGTGTGTGTGTTAGAGCAGAGAAAAGCACAGTCCAGCAGCGTTTAACATCCTCCTAGTCACATCAGCGTTCTCGGAGAGCATTGTTTTTTCACTGAAAAGGATTTTTACTGCAGCTGCAGGCATTAACCTCCCAGTCACTTTCTTCGGCATAGTATTACAGAGAGGGGCACATAGCTGTGTGTTGCCTCATACATTTCAAAAAGCTGCATTAACTTCATAAACCTTAGCAGAGGAGGAAGAAATCTTTTTTTTATCGCAATTCAGTGTCTTTCTTCCACAAAAATATCATCTGCTGGTTATACTAGTCTGTAGACGGTATAATACAAAGCAGTCCATTCCTAATTGTCTTTGTCAGAGTGCAGTTTTGTGTTTAGTACACAGCTTTTTTTGGCTGCAGCACTGTTGTGTACTGAGTACTGTAGCGCATTTTTCTGCCCTCATCAGCCAAAAGTAATCACTGGCTGGTGTTTTACAAAAATACTGCCCTCATAAGTGCATACCACATACCTACAACTAAGTAGTGTACTATTTTAAACATGTTAATCTGTCAAGGGCCTAGATACTGTGAAAGTCCAAACAAAAGGACTCACCGGCTGGTAGTGTACTCAGATACTGTTTTAACTGCTTAAGGACGTAGGGCGTACTTGTACGCCCTACGCCTGGTCCCGGTGTTTAAAACGGGGTCACGTCGTGACCCCGCATCACACGGGGTCGGTCCCGCCTGCTAATCATAGCCGGAACACTGGGCTAACAGCGCGCGGCATCGATCGTTGTGCCACGTGCTGTTAACCCTTCAGACACGGCAATCAAAGTTGACCGCCGCGTCTGAAAACAAAAGGAAACGCCTTTCGGCAGCTCAGTCGGGCTGATTGGGACATCGCGATAAAATCGTGATGTTCTGATCAGCTGGGACGCAGGCGGAGGTCTCCTTACCTGACTCCGCGGCATCCAATCATCAATTGATTGCTCCAAGCGTGAGCTACAGGCTTGAGCAATCAAGCCCCTATCTGACTGATCCGTGCAAAGCTATGGCTTTGCAGGGATCAGCATAGGAGATCAGTGTGTCCAGTGCTATAGCTCCCTATGGGAGCTATAGCACTGCAAAAAAAAAGTGAAAAAAAAAGTTAACAAAGGTCACTTAACCCTTTCCCTAATAAAAGTTTGAATCACCCCCCTTTTCCCAAAAACTGTGTAAATAAAAATAAACATATGTGGTATCACCGCGTGCGAAAATGTCCGAACTATAAAAATATATAGTTAATTAAATCGCATGCGCTCAAAAAAATTCCAAAGTTCAAAATAGTGTATTTTTGGTCACTTTTTATAACATGCTCTTCTAGACAAATACAGTTTTAAGCGTAGTGAAGCGTATTGTACTCTCCTCATATACGCAATAAGTATCAGGCAGAGTAGTGCCAGGACATGCACAGAGGAGTGACAGAGGCCTAAATTCATCAGGAGCAGGCAGATGTCGCAGCAGAGTAGGGGTGTGTGGCAGCCGGAGTCGCAGCAAGAGGTCTGAGCTCCTGGTGTCAACTAGCAGTCGTGTCTCGACCAGCAACCCAGCAGCCATGATTGATCGTTCACTCGGTCATCCACTTCATCCCAAGTGACATCCGACACCCCCAGTCAACAGTCGGTGGGTTGGCATTGCCCTCATGCTGCTGCTGCCACCTCCAGGCTCTGTCATTGCACTGCTCTATGGTCTCCTCATGCTAATGCTTCCACCTCGTGGCTCTGTCACTGTGCCACCATAGGGTCTCCTCATGCTGATGCTGACACCTCCAGGCTCTCTAATTGTGCTGTTCTATGGTCTCCTCATGCCGATGCTGCCACCTCCAGGCTCTATAATTGTGCTGCTCTATGGTTTGCTCATGCTGATGCTACCACCTCCAGGCTCTCTTATTGTGTTGCCATGGATACTGCAAAACATAACTAAGGTGCTGGTCCCCAGTTTCAGAAATTCCTTGCGTTAGGGTCACTTTCAGGACTCCTGATGCCACCTCCAGGCTGTGCCATTCAGCCACCATATGGTATCCTCATGCTTCAGCCACCTCCAGGCTGTGCCATTCTGACACTATTTGGTCTCCTCATGCTTCAGCTACCTCCAGGCTATGGCATTTAGCCACTATATGGTTTCCTCAGGCTTCAGCCACTGTATGTCATTCAGCCACTGTATGTCTCCCTATGCTGCCACAAACTTCAGGCAGTCATTCAGCCACTATATGGTCTCTTCATACTGATGCCACCTCCAGTCTATGTCATTGTGCTGCCATGTGACATATGACTCTGTGTTAGATTTGGTCCTTTGTAACCACACGCTGGGGCCCTGGACACTAAAACTTGGGAGTTAAAAGTTCAATTTCAAAATCCTCAATTTAAATTTCAACTTAAAACTTCTATTTAAAATTCTTAAATGTGCAATGGTCTCCTCATGCTTTTGCCAACTCCAGGCTGCGCCATTTAGACACTATATGGTCTCCTGATGCTTCAGCCACCTCCAGGCTGTGTCATTCAGCCTCTATATGGTCTCCATATATTGACTATTAATTGTGGGAAACATGTGGGTATCCTCGAGTTACTCTCCCAGCATTATTGCCATGTTGATACCAGGCCAGTATTAAAAGGAATATTGCCAAGGACTAGCAGAAACAGGGAACTGTTGATACTGACCACCGGCTGTTGGAATTGACTGACTATCCCAGGTGGTAGATTTACCATTTTGAAGTTCCTCGGTTCCAGTAAACTTTAAGTCGTTAATTCTTTTTTGTGGTTCTTCAGTTGCAGTATTAAGTTGTATCATGTTTTCCTGTTCCTCCGATGAGCTAATGTCACTGGAACACACAATACTCATATTGTCATCTAATGAAGGATCCTTTTCTGCAGAGAATGTATGTATCATTTTATTATTTTAAATATCAGGTGGTATTCTGACAATTTCTGATTATAAAGGAATTTTGCAATCTGGGACACAGGTAAAAATAAGTATTTTTAAGCGTACTGTAGCACATTTTTCTGCCCTCATAAGTGCATACCACATACCTAAGTAATGTACTATTTTGTACCTTTTAATCTGTCAAGGGTCTATATACTTTGAAAGGACAGCCAATAGTACACACCTGCTGCTGTTCTAGAAAAATACTGTTTTAAGCGAAGTGAAGCTTATTGTACTCCCCTCATATACGCAAGTATGCCAGGCAAAGTAGTGAAATTTCTATTTCAAAATCCTTCATTTCAATATCTTAAATTGAAAAATCATAAATTTCAATGGTCTCCTCATGCTGCTGCCAACTCTAGGCTGTGCCATTCAGACACTGTATGGTCTCCTCATGCTTCAGCCAACTCCAGGCTGTGTCATTCAGGCAATATATGGTTTACTGATGCTGCTGGGCCTGGGTCTGGGAATAAAGATTTTGTTATGGTAGCACTAGCTACCCAAAATCTTCAGTTTAAATTTCAGAATTCATCTTTTAATCTTAGGGATTGTGAAGCCCTAGTGTCTACTCATGTTGCTGCCTACTCGAGGCTTTGCCATTCAGACACTATATGGTCTCCTCATGCTTCAGCCAACTCCAGGCTGTGTCATTCAGCCAATATATCAATGGAATATGTAAAACAAAAAAGGACAATGCGCCCGTCTATGTGCCGTTACTCCCAACCAACAAGGCATGGTAATCACAAAGAAGAAATGTGCTCACCTGGTAGTGTTATGCTTAGAGCATAACATCTACAGCTGCTTCAGGAGCCCAACTGGTGGGGGTTAGTGGTCGTGGTGTGCTGCCTGGATCCTCCCGTCTGGCAGGACGGTCTGTGTAGAGTAAACGATGTGGAAAATAGGCGATCCTGGTGTGGCGCTCACCCGTGCGGCAGGAATGAATATCGAAATATCCGATGGTAAAAGTAAGTGGAGTTTATTCAGGATATAAAACGTGACTACGCGTTACGAAGGGACACGCTCCCCTCTTCCTCAGGTCCAATCCCTAAAGGACTAGTGGGCCGGGCTACAATTTATGGACGGGAAAAGCCTGCGAAAATCAAACATTTAAAAATCCATATAATCAAAACATAATGATCGGATAAACTTATGTATAGAGCACAAATCATAAATGCATATCATACATAAAATATATACTTGCCACATGAGAAATTAGAAATAAAAAGGCAATACAGACTTAATAAACCTAGGAGAACACATGAAATCAGGCAAGGATGATAAATGCCTATACTCATCAACAGTCTCAATAGTACAAGGTTAGGGGCAAGGACATAGCCGCAAGACTAAGCAGCTGCACCCTGGGCAACTCTCCGGATGGGGGGCACCAAACACAACTGCTCAGGCTCCAACAGAAGCAGGACCCCCTCATTTATTTTCTGGAATATAAAATCCAGAGGAGAAAAATTATATCTTAAGGTGGATCATAGGCCGGCAAAATATATTATCGTCGGGGCAGTAGAGATGTTCCTAGTTAAGGTGACCAGGGGTAAGGGTCCCCAAGGACTGTAAAGTTTTCAGCATATTACTTCAGTGGCTTCATTAAGACCCATAGGGTGGAGTGTTTGCATGGTATAAATCCAAAACATCTCTTTTTTATTCAATGCAGCAGATCTATTATCCATGGTCGCCGGGATTTGTTCAATCGGTATGATGGAGATCGGATTAGGGGCATCCTTGTGATGGATACTGATATGCCGGGACAGGCTGTGTAAGAGGAAACCTTTTTTAATATTGGTCCTGTGTTGATTAAGACGCAGATGCAGGGGTTGTGTTGTCCGACCAACCTACTGCTTTTTACATATACAGGTGATCAAATAGATGACGTGCGAAGATTGACAATTCATATGGGATTTAAGATGGAAAATAGCCCCTGTTGTTGTGCTAGAAATAGCTGTCTGCTTGTGACAGATGATGTTGCAGCACAAACATCTAGGGTGCCCACATTTGAAGGCGCCATTCTTTTGAGGGATGGTATTCAGGATGCCTCTCTTCTGTTGTTCTGTATTGGTCAGCAAACTCTTCTTCTTATCGCAGGGTGGGAGCCCTGCGATAAGTGAAACCCGGTTTTTCAGGGAGTAATCCAATTAGATGGGGATCTGACCTCAGAACATTCCAATGTTTTCTTATAATTTGTTGTACCAATCTGTGTCCTCCAGAGTAGGTACTGATAAAATTCAGGGTTGGATACCCCTTTCTGCTGCTCTTCACTGAATCCCCTGATGTTGGAGTCGGGCAGTCCACCTGGGATGGAATTACCGCTGTAGAGGGGGGTAGACAGTCATCCTGAGTCATTTTTAAAGTTCTCTGGTATGCATCCTTGATAAGTTGATTGGGGTAACCCTTCTCTAGGAAGCGGCTTCTCAGGGTCTCTGCTTGCTCTTTAAACGTTTCATCCTTAGCACAATTTTTCCGGATTCTACGGAATTGCCCATAGGGGATGTTTTGTTTCCATTTTTTGTGATGCCCACTATGGAACGGAACATAGCTATTTGAATCCACCGGTTTGAAATAGGTAGACGTGATTATCTGCCTGTCAGTATGAGTTATCAGCAGATCCAGAAATTCTATTGATGTTTTGGAGATGTTGGGGGTCAGCTGGATACCCCAAGTATTATCATTGATCTGTTCCACTAAGGTCGAGATGGAATCCATATCACCTTTCCAAAGAAAGAATAGATCATCTATATACCTAGGGTATATAGATGCATGTCTGAGGAAAAAAAGGGTTTGTGGTAATCCAACTTTCCTCAGAACACCCCCATAAATAAGTTGGCATACGACAGGGCCACACGGGTCCCCATCGCCGTTCCTCTTGTTTGGTGGTATGTCTTGTCATTGTACGTGAAGTACCGTAGTTATTCTCCAATATCATTTGGAGAGAGTCCATGAGGAAGGTGACCTGTTTTGGGGGGATCCGTGTATCCCTCTCCAGGTACGATAAAGTACTGGCAAGACCCAAATCATGCATGATGTTGGTATATAACGCGGTGACATCCATTGTCACCAGCATCATGTCATCTTCCCATACCACGTTCTTCAAGACGGTAATCAAATCGTCCAAGTTCTTCAAATAGCTGGGTAGCTTCTGGACATAAGGTTGTAATATGATGTCCAGGTATTGTGACATGTTGCTGGTGGCACTGCCAATCCCCGAAATGATGGGCCTACCGGGGGGGGGGCATTGTACGTTCTTGTGTACTTTAGCAGATGGTAATAGTACTGTATATTAGGACCGGGTATAAGAAGGAATCTCTTTTCTTTCTTTGTGATAACTTTATTAGACAAGCCTTCAGTGACTAGGATGGATATTTTCTGTTGGAGTGGTATGAAGGCATCCTTCTGTACCTGTTGGTAATAAACAGTGTTCCCCAAGATGTTGATGGCTTCCTTGTGGTACTCGTCTAAGTCTTGTATCACAATCCCACACCCCTTATCCGCTGGCCGGATGATAATGTTCGTATTTTCTTTCAAAGATTTGAGCGCTCTGAGTTCCAATGGGGTCAATTTACCCTCTTAAGATAAACAGGGTGTCCGATCTGGCAGGGCTCGGAATTCGTTTACTACGAGATCATGAAAGGTTTTAAGGAAATGCCCCTGACTGTTAGTAGTGTAAAATTTACTTTTTACTCTTATGTCTGGGTGAATCCCAGGTAGTTGTTCTTCTTGAGTATCCGTTGTGGGATTTTTATTTGATGTCAGTGCGAAATGGCGTTGCAGCGTTAAACGCCTGGTAAAACCATGAAGGTCCAGGAACAGCCCGAACTTATCGAAATTGTTATGGGGACAATACGATAAACCCTTTTGTAGAAGCAGGTTTTCAGCTGGACTGAGGGTATGACTTGATAAATTAAAGATTTTAATTGTGGACCCGGCCTTCCGTGTGCTGGCCAGGTCTACTGCTGGGGGGGGGATCCATACTTTTTTGGGAACTTTGCGTCTTTTTCTTTTTGCTCCTCCCCTTCTACCTTGTCTAGTTTTCTTTTTAGCGTTTTGACTGGAAAGAAGTTGGTAATTTTCAGCCAATATATGGTTTACTGATGCTGCTGGGCCTGGACCAGGCTGTGTCATTCAGCCGCTATATGGTTTCCTCATGCTGCCAACACCTCCACACTGTATCATTCAGCCTCTATATGGTCTCCTCATGCTGCCAACACCTCCAAGCTGTGTCATTCAGCCACTATATGTCTCCTCATGCTTCAACCTCATCCAAGGTGTGTCATTCATCAACTATATGGTGTCCTCATGCTGCAAACACCTCCACGCTGTGTAATTCGGCCACTATATGGTCTCCTCATACTGATGCCACCTCCAGACTCATTGTTATTGTTCCACTCTGCGGCAGTGATTCTAAAAGCGATGCCTGTAATCGGCATGTCATACTGAATAACAGTATTATTTCACTACCCCAGCACACCCCAGCACACTCCAGCAAAGTGTTCTACACCTCTATTGAGGCTCTCTGTAGGCCAGAAATAGCCGTTTTTAATATAGATTCGCCGTGAATAAATTCGGATCGAACCAAATTTTATCAAAAAATTAGGCGAATTGGCCGAATCAAATTTTTCAAAAGTTCATGTATGTGGCAGCCTTTATTACCGTATATGCCCGCGTATAAGACAACTGGGTGTATAAGATGACCCCCAACAGTTAAAATATAGAGCTTGGGATATACTTGCCGTATAAGACTACCCCTCCTACCGCGATGTACAGTACCTTGTAGTTCCGCTACCGTTCAGAAACCCAGCAACCCGCTCTCCCTACTGATACTGCAGAGTCTGGCAGCGGGCGTTCAGTGGCAGTGGCGTCGACGACATGTGCGGGAGGAGTGGCCTCCCAGCCAGTGGCCCGAGAGCCAATGCGCTTGCTCCCGCCTGTCTGATTGACAGGCAGGGAGCGAGCGCAGTGTGAATGAATTCACGCCGTGCTGCAGCCGGCCACTAGGAGGGAGACACCTAGTGGCCGGTTTTTAAACGTAAAATTCACCCTAAAAATGAAAAAATAAATAATGAAAATATATTACAGATATGTTGTAGTACATAAGTACTACAACATATCAAAAAATAAAGTTGGTGACAGTGCCCATTTAAAAAAAACTGCCTTTGAAAATCCTACCAGTAGGGTCCCCATACCTCCTGGGACACTGATGAGTCCCACAGCAACATCAGCTTGTCCGAGGGTCATGGACACGAGATGGCTAATTGACAAGGATACAGGAGGAACACAGCCTGCTGCAACACTGCTGTAACACAGAGTTTTACTAAACATGTGCCTCCAGCTGTTGTAAAACTACAACTCCAAGCATGTCTGGACAGTCAAAGGATGTCTGGGCATGATGGGAGTTGCAGTTTTGAAAAAGCTGTAGACAAATGCGGAAGGCAACATTGTAGCAAAAAATGAATCCAAACACTGTACCTCCAACTATTCCAAAACTACAAGTCCCAGCATTACAGGAATGGCAAAGGATGATACACATGAATGACATGGTAACAGAAAATGTATGCATAAAAAAACACTGTACTTTTAGCACTAAACCTTTGCTAAGTTATATACTCACCATATTGTCTTTGGCAGAGTACAGGCAATCTCCAATAATCATTGTGTGTGTGTGTGTGAGAGTCAGCAGAGTGAGGGAGGGGAGGAGTCATCACAGTGCAGGCAAGAGAAGGACACACCCCCTCCCTTTGAGAAGATGAAAAAAAAACATTAAGCAGCTGTAATATGCAATTTTTTAGTGAAATATTGGTGATAGATACATAAAAATTACATGAACATGATCAGGATGAGGTACTGAGTATCATATCACAGTTTTTTTTTTTTTGTGGGATCTGACAGGTATGCTTTAATGCATGTGTTATGGCAAGCTTTCTACACTAGAGAGACAGGGGATCGCTGTTGCACAAAAGCTGCAGTTATTTTAATGTTTAATGTTTTTAAAATGTCTGTCTGTTAAAAGGGTACTCCGGTGGAAAACAAGATTTGTAAATAACTTCTATTTAAAAATCTTAATCCTTCCAGTTCTAGCAGAGGAAGTTCTTTTCTTTTTGAATTTCTTTTCTGTCTGACCACAGTGCTTTCTGCTGACACCTCTGTCAATTTCAGGAACTGTCCAGAGTAGGAGCAAATCCCCATAGCAAACCTATCCTGCTCTGGACAGTTCCTGACATGGACAGAGGTGTCAGCAGAGAGCACTGTGATCAGACAGAAAATAAATTCAAAAAGAAAACAACTTCCTGTAGAGCATACAGCAGTTGATATATGCTGGAAAGATTAAGATTTTTAGATAGATGTAATTTAAAATCTGTTTAACTTTCTGGCACCAGTTGATTGAAAAAAAAAAACAAATCAGTGATTTGCAGCGATTTCCGGCTGATCAAGTCACCTCCTCCTATCCCCAGCCATTGGCAGCTGGGGGCGGGGGTTAAAGTTCAAATCTCCGCATTGCCCGCCCCTGGATGTCCGGGCAGTGCGGGGGGAGATGGCGGGTGTGCCGGAGTACCTGACTGCGGCGGGGGACCGATGATCGCGGCAAGACTGGCGGCAGAAAGGAGGTGGTGGCGGCAGCAGCAGTGAAGATCAGTGGTAAGTGATCTTCACTACTGCCTTCTAGGAGTTACCAAACTACAACTCCCAGCATGTCCAGATAGCCTTTGGCTGTCTGGGTATGCTGGTAGTTGTAGTTTTGCAACATCTGGAGGGCCACAGTTTGGAGACCACTGTGCATTGCAAAACGACAACACCCAGCATGCTCAGACAGTCCAGGCATGCTGGGAGGTGTAGTTCTGTAACATCTGGCCCTTCAGATGTTGCAGAACTACAACTCCCAGCATGCCTGGACAGTCTGGGCATGCTTGCAGTTGAAGTTTTGCAACATCTGGAGGGCTACAGTTTGGACACTACAACACAGTGGTCTCCAAACTGTTCTCCTCCAGTTGCGGCATAACTACATCTCCCAACATGTCCTTCAGCTGTCTGGGCATGCTGGGAGTTGTAGTTTTGCAACAACTGAAGTCACACTGGTTGGGAAACACTGAGTTAAGTAACAAACTTTACCACACCAGTGTGCCTCCAGCTGATGCAAAACTATACACCCAGCATGCACGGACAGCAAAAGGGCATTCTGGGAGTGTTATTAGTATGACTCCAGCTGTTTGCATAACTACAAGTCCCAGCATGCCTTTTAGCGGTCACTGCATGCTTAGAGTTGTAGTTTTTGCAACAGCTGAAAGCACACTGGTTGCGAAACACTGAGAGTTTGTTACCTAACTCAGTGTTTCGCAACCAGTGTGCCTCCAGTTGTTGCAAACTACAACTCCCAGCATGCACTGATAGACCATACATGCTGGGAGTTGTAGTATTGCAACAGCTGGAGGCACACTGGTTGTGAAACACTGAGTTATGTAACAAACTCTGTGTTTTGCAACCAGTGTGCCTCCAGCTGTTTCATAACTACAACCACCAGCTCAAGGGCATGTTGGTAATGGCAGTTTTACAACAGCTGGAGGTTTGCGCACCCCTCCCCCTCGTGTGAATGTACAGGTTACATTCACATGGGCGGGGGTTTACAGCGAGTTTCTTGCTGCAAGTTTGAGATGCAGCAAATTTTCTGCTGCAGCTCAAACTCCCAGCGGGAAACTCACTGTAAACCCCCGCCCGTGTGAATGTACCCTAAAAACACTACACTACACTAACACAAAATAAAGGGTAAAACACTACATATACACAAATGTTGGTATCGGAGGCAAGTCTAATTCTTGCCGGGTCCTTCCTTATGCAAATCCCTTATTTAGGCCTCAAATGCGCATGGCGTTCTCTCACTTCGGAGCCCTGTCATATTTCAAGGCAACAGTTTAGGGCCACATATGGGGTATTTCTGTACTCTTTAGAAACTGCCTAACAACATTTTGGGATGCTTTTTCTCCTTTTACCCCTTATGAAAAGGTAAAGTTGGGGTCTACTCCAGCATGTTATTGTAAAAAAATTTAATTTTTTACATTAACATGCTGGTGTTGCCCCATACTTTTCATTTTCACAAGAGGTAAAAGGAAAAAAAAGACCCCCAAAATTTGTAACACAATTTCTTCTGAGTAAGGAAATATCACATATGTGAACATAAAATGCTCTGCGGGTGTGAGACTTTCGGTTCCGTTGTGGGGATGTGAGGAAGCACTTTCACCGTCTCCTGCCTGTACTAGATTGCACTTTAAGTTACACGCTGCGGTGGTAGTGGAGCGCCTGTTCCCAGAACTACGGGCCACCATGATAGAGACCCTCTCTGCCACACTACAAAGCATGCAGACGGATCTCTCTAAGACTACACAGAGAGTGGCCAAAATAGAAGATAGGGTGCAGAAAAAGAGGACACTTCTACTGCTTCAGTGTCCGCACTTAAACAGTCATACAAGATACTACTTACATCAGAGACCGTATTGAGGACTTAGAAAACAGATCCAGGCGCAAAAACTTGCGCCTGGTAGGCCTGCCTGAACTTGTTAAATATCAGCAGCTACAGCATCTTTGTGAGACGGAACTGCCGGATGCTTTAAGTCTCACACAGCGGAGAAGAGTGGAAAGAGCGCAGAGTTGGTCCACCTATGCAACCAACAGTGGACAGTCACTCACAAAATGAACCTCGTCCAAGACAGGTGATAATGCGCTACTTTGAATACAATAACAACAAAAGAAATCCTGCGAACCTTCAGGGTGCACAAAACTCCACTGCTATTACAAGGCTTCAAAGTTGTTTTATTTGCCGACTACTCTGCCGAAGTCACAAAAAAGAGGAAGGCATTCAGCACAGTTTGTACCTTCTTATTCAAACAAGTCCTC
The DNA here is from genome assembly GCF_029499605.1 of Hyla sarda. Classification (NCBI taxonomy): domain Eukaryota; kingdom Metazoa; phylum Chordata; class Amphibia; order Anura; family Hylidae; genus Hyla; species Hyla sarda. The sequence goes on along the minus strand of NC_079189.1, from coordinate 139,718,024 downwards.
AAATTTCTCCTGCAATATCCGGCAGTGCTCCATGTTCAATCCCCTGAGGGATCAACCCAAACCTTTCATGATCCTGGCGAGGCTGCTGAATTTTTCCACATCTTGTCAGACCATCAGGCCCCCATGTAGGACAGGTCTACTTACCTCAACCCAATTGCAGCGGCTTCATTTGTTAGTCCTGAAAAGAAGAGGTGCAAGCGCCAACCGATTTACCTGGCCTCTAAAGCATATCCATTTCAGTGGCCCCCAGCAAATCCTTCAGATCGTCCAGCTGAAGCTTGACCTGCTGCACGCCAAATAGCTGAAGATTGCTGCTTCCTGATTCTCTGACCTGATTTCCTGAACGGTGATATTCGGCCTTTTATTTTTCCAAGTATCACTGATACTTTATTGTCCACTGGACACACTGCTGCCTGACTAGTTCAGAGATTTTTGGGGACCTCTCTGGGCATCAGTTTTTGAAGTTCCTATTCTTGTTTACTAGTATTCCTCATTAGTGATTGTTATAATATTGAGTCACTGCCCCCTGTCCAGGTTTAGCCAGCTGCCCCCATTTACTAGCTGATATGAATGGATAGGTGACCTGTAAAAATAGTTTGATTACAATTCCTCCCTCCCACCCCCGCCCCCATCACTTCTCATTCCCCCCTCATCCCCCTTTCTTTCCGCCCCTATGTCTTTCCCTTCTCCTACTCTTTTACACTCCCAAACTGATGGAAAGGGTAGATTACATTCCCTATTATTAGAATCTCCTAATGGAACACATAGTATCTTTAATCTTTATGAACCTAACGTGGGGAATGAAGCATATTTGGCTTCCTTGGAATCCCGGATTCTGGCAGATCCAGTCCCTATGAAAATAGTTGGAGGTGATTTTAATTCTGTGGTACACTCTTCGGAAGATAGGCCACTTACCCCTGCCCGACAAGAGTTGAAACGTGACCAGGTACTTCACCCCTACTGGAACATACTTCTCTCATAGACCCTTGGAGGGTCCATAATCCGACAGAGAGACAGTCCTCCTCACATTCCCAGTCCTCTTGGTCATGTATCGATTATGTATTTGTACACTCCTCCCTAGGCTCATCTGTCCTTGACACCCAAATAGAAGACATGGTTATATAAGATCATGCACCCATTATGCTTCACTTGTCTGACCGCTATCCCCATGGCACGGATGGTGGCTAGACTACGTGACACATAAAGCGGAACATGTTAGTGACACAGCCCTGTTTGGGACACTGCCAGCAGTTTTAAAGGGGTCCTATTATATCGTATGTAGCAGAGAAAAAACTACTTAAGTATACTGCCGCTAGCGATTCATTGAGAAAGACCTATACTGCCTTTGTAAATGATCCCTCTCAGACACATAAGTAAAACTGGATCAAGGCAAAGGATGAGTTTGATGACTGGTTGTCAAAGAGGGAGCAGTACAGTACTACCACACAGAATTCCAAGGGCTTTTGCACCGATTTTCCAACAAATCGGGATATCTTTTGGCCTCCTTTTGCCCCCCCCCCCCCAAACACATAGCGGAATACATGGGAAAATATTATGTAGATTTCTATTATGCCACATCTTCCCATTTACATTTAAACTTCCCATGAACATTTGAGGTGATTTGCACAGGGGTGGCTGATTGTTACAGTGGTTCTGACATAAACGCAAAAAAGAAAAAAAAAACACCCACATGTGACCCCATTTTGGAAACTACATCCCTCACAGAATGTAACAAGGGGTATAGTGAGCCTTAACTACCCACAGGTGTTTGACTAGTTTTCATTAAAGTTGGACGTGAAAAAGATAAATTTTTATTTTTTCACTAAAATGCTGGTGTTATCCTACATTTTTCATTTTCAAAAGGGGTAATAAGAAAAAAGCCCCCCAAAATTTGTAACACAATTTCTTCTGAGTATATAAATACCCCATATCTGGATGTAAAGTGCTCTGCGAGCGAACTACAATGCTCAGAAGATAAGGAGCGTCTTGGGGCTTTTGGAGAGAGAATATGTCTGGAATTGAAGGCCATGTGCGTTTACAAAGCCCCCTTGGTGCAGAAACAGTGGACCCCCCCCCCCCCCACATGTGTGTTACGCCGAGCGCTCCGGGTCCCCGCTCCTCCCCGGAGCGCTCGCTTCACTCTCCCCGCGGCAGCGCTCCGGTCACGTCCTCTGACCCGGGGCGCTGCGATTCCGCTGCCAGCCGGGATGCGATTCGCGATGCGGGTTGCGCCCGCTCGCGATGCGCACCCCGGCTCCCCTACCTGACTCGCTCTCCGTCTGTTCTGTCCCGGCGCGCGCGGCCCCGCTCCCTAGGGCGCGCGCGCGCCGGGTCTCTGCGATTTAAAGGGCCACTGCGCCGCTGATTGGCGCAGTGGTTCCAATCAGTGTGTTCACCTGTGCACTTCCCTATATCACCTCACTTCCCCTGCACTCCCTTGCCGGATCTTGTTGCCTTAGTGCCAGTGAAAGCGTTCCTTGTGTGTTCCTTGCCTGTGTTTCCAGACCTTCTGCCGTTGCCCCTGACTACGATCCTTGCTGCCTGCCCCGACCTTCTGCTACGTCCGACCTTGCTTTTGCCTACTCCCTTGTACCGCGCCTATCTTCAGCAGCCAGAGAGGTGAGCCGTTGCTAGTGGATACGACCTGGTCACTACCGCCGCAGCAAGACCATCCCGCTTTGCGGCGGGCTCTGGTGAAAACCAGTAGTGGCTTAGAACCGGTCCACTAGCACGGTCCACGCCAATCCCTCTCTGGCACAGAGGATCCACTACCTGCCAGCCGGCATCGTGACAGTAGATCCGGCCATGGATCCCGCTGAAGTTCCTCTGCCAGTTGTCGCTGACCTCACCACGGTGGTCGCCCAGCAGTCACAACAGATAGCGCAACAAGGCCAACAGCTGTCTCAACTGACCGTTATGCTACAACAGTTGCTACCACAGCTTCAGCAGTCATCTCCTCCGCCAGCTCCTGCACCTCCTCCGCAGCGAGTGGCCGCTCCTGGGATACGCTTATCCTTGCCGGATAAATTTGATGGGGACTCTAAGTTTTGCCGTGGCTTTCTTTCCCAATGTTCCCTGCATCTGGAGATGATGTCGGACCTGTTTCCCACTGAAAGGTCTAAGGTGGCTTTCGTAGTCAGCCTTCTGTCCGGAAAAGCCCTGTCATGGGCCACACCGCTCTGGGACCGCAATGACCCCGTCACTGCCTCTGTACACTCCTTCTTCTCGGAAATCCGAAGTGTCTTTGAGGAACCTGCCCGAGCCTCTTCTGCTGAGACTGCCCTGTTGAACCTGGTCCAGGGTAATTCTTCCGTTGGCGAGTATGCCGTACAATTCCGTACTCTTGCTTCAGAATTGTCCTGGAATAATGAGGCCCTCTGCGCGACCTTCAAAAAAGGCCTATCCAGCAACATTAAAGATGTTCTGGCCGCACGAGAAATTCCTGCTAATCTACATGAACTTATTCACCTAGCCACTCGCATTGACATGCGTTTTTCCGAAAGGCGTCAGGAACTCCGCCAAGATATGGACTCTGTTCGCACGAGGCGTTTCTTCTCCTCGGCTCCTCTCTCCTCTGGTCCCCTGCAATCTGTTCCTGTGCCTCCCGCCGTGGAGGCTATGCAGGTCGACCGGTCTCGCCTGACACCTCAAGAGAGGACACGACGCCGTATGGAGAACCTCTGCCTGTACTGTGCTAGTACCGAACACTTCCTGAGAGATTGTCCTATCCGTCCTCCCCGCCTGGAAAGACGTACGCTGACTCCGCACAAAGGTGAGACAGTCCTTGATGTCTACTCTGCTTCTCCACGTCTTACTGTGCCTGTGCGGATGTCTGCCTCTGCCTTCTCCTTCTCTACAGTGGCCTTCTTGGACTCTGGATCTGCAGGAAATTTTATTTTGGCCTCTCTCGTCAACAGGTTCAACATCCTGGTGACCAGTCTCGCCAGACCCCTCTACATCAATTGTATAAATAATGAAAGATTGGACTGTACCATACGTTTCCGCACGGAGCCCCTTCTTATGAGCATCGGATCTCATCATGAGAGGATTGAACTTTTGGTCCTCCCCAATTGCACCTCGGAAATTCTCCTTGGACTTCCCTGGCTTCAACTTCATTCCCCTACCCTGGATTGGTCCACTGGGGAGATCAAGAGTTGGGGGTCCTCTTGTTCCAAGAACTGTCTAAAACCGGTTCCCAGTAACCCTTGCCGTAACTCTGTGGTTCCTCCAGTAACCGGTCTCCCTAAGGCCTATATGGACTTCGCGGATGTTTTCTGCAAAAAACAAGCTGAGACTCTACCTCCTCACAGGCCTTATGATTGCCCTATCGACCTCCTCCCGGGCACTACTCCACCCCGGGGCAGAATTTATCCTCTCTCTGCCCCAGAGACTCTTGCCATGTCCGAATACGTCCAGGAGAATCTAAAGAAGGGCTTTATCCGTAAATCCTCCTCTCCTGCCGGAGCCGGATTTTTCTTTGTGTCCAAAAAAGATGGCTCCCTACGTCCTTGCATTGACTACCGCGGTCTTAATAAAATCACGGTTAAGAACCGCTACCCCTTACCCCTCATCTCTGAACTCTTTGATCGCCTCCAAGGTGCCCACATCTTCACTAAATTGGACTTAAGAGGCGCCTATAACCTCATCCGCATCAGAGAGGGGGACGAGTGGAAAACGGCATTTAACACCAGAGATGGACACTTTGAGTATCTGGTCATGCCCTTTGGACTGTGCAACGCCCCTGCCGTCTTCCAAGACTTTGTCAATGAAATTTTTCGTGATCTGTTATACTCCTGTGTTGTTGTATATCTGGACGATATCCTAATTTTTTCTGCCAATCTAGAAGAACACCGCCAGCATGTCCGTATGGTTCTTCAGAGACTTCGTGACAACCAACTCTATGCCAAAATTGAGAAATGTCTGTTTGAATGCCAATCTCTTCCTTTTCTAGGATATTTGGTCTCTGGCCAGGGACTACAGATGGATCCAGACAAACTCTCTGCCGTCTTAGATTGGCCACGCCCCTCCGGACTCCGTGCTATCCAACGCTTTTTGGGGTTCGCCAATTATTACAGGCAATTTATTCCACATTTTTCTATCATTGTGGCTCCTATCGTGGCTTTAACCAAAAAAAATGCTGATCCCAAGTCCTGGCCTCCTCAAGCAGAAGACGCCTTTAAACGACTCAAGTCTGCCTTTTCTTCGGCTCCCGTCCTCTCCAGACCTGACCCTTCCAAACCCTTCCTATTGGAGGTTGATGCCTCCTCAGTGGGAGCTGGAGCTGTTCTTCTACAAAAAAATTCTTCCGGGCATGCTGTCACTTGTGGTTTTTTCTCTAGGACCTTCTCTCCAGCGGAGAGGAACTACTCCATCGGGGATCGAGAGCTTCTAGCCATTAAATTAGCACTTGAGGAATGGAGGCATCTGCTGGAGGGATCAAGTTCTCCTGTTATTATCTACACCGACCACAAGAACCTCTCCTACCTCCAGTCTGCCCAACGGCTGAATCCTCGCCAGGCCCGGTGGTCTCTGTTCTTTGCCCGATTTAATTTTGAGATTCACTTTCGTCCTGCCGATAAGAACATTAGGGCCGATGCTCTCTCTCGTTCCTCGGATGCCTCAGAAGTTGAACTCTCTCCGCAACACATCATTCCACCTGACTGCCTGATCTCCACTTCTCCTGCCTCCATCAGGCAGACTCCTCCAGGAAAGACCTTTGTTTCTCCTCGCCAACGCCTCGGAATCCTCAAATGGGGTCACTCCTCCCATCTCGCAGGTCATGCGGGTATCAAGAAATCTGTGCAACTCATCTCCCGCTTCTATTGGTGGCCGACTCTGGAGACGGATGTTGTGGACTTTGTGCGAGCCTGCACTATCTGTGCCCGGGATAAGACTCCTCGCCAGAAGCCCGCTGGTTTTCTTCATCCTCTGCCTGTCCCCGAACAGCCTTGGTCTCTGATTGGTATGGATTTTATTACTGATTTACCCCCTTCCCGTGGCAACACTGTTATTTGGGTGGTCGTTGATCGATTCTCCAAAATGGCACATTTCATCCCTCTTCCTGGTCTTCCTTCTGCGCCTCAGTTGGCTAAACAATTTTTTGTACACATTTTTCGTCTTCACGGGTTGCCTACGCAGATTGTCTCGGATAGAGGCGTCCAATTCGTGTCTAAATTCTGGAGGGCTCTCTGTAAACAACTCAAGATTAAATTAAATTTTTCTTCTGCATATCATCCCCAGTCCAATGGACAAGTAGAAAGGATTAACCAGATCTTGGGTGATTATTTGCGACATTTTGTTTCCTCCCGCCAGGATGACTGGGCAGATCTCCTCCCATGGGCCGAATTCTCGTATAACTTCAGGGTCTCTGAGTCTTCCTCCAAATCCCCATTTTTCGTGGTGTACGGCCGTCACCCTCTTCCCCCCCTCCCTACTCCCTTGCCCTCTGGTCTGCCCGCTGTGGATGAAATTTCTCGTGACCTTTCCATCATATGGAGAGAGACCCAAAATTCTCTCTTACAGGCTTCATCACGCATGAAGAAGTTCGCGGATAAGAAAAGAAGAGCTCCCCCCGTTTTTTCCCCTGGAGACAAGGTATGGCTCTCCGCTAAATATGTCCGCTTCCGTGTCCCTAGCTACAAGTTGGGACCACGCTATCTTGGTCCTTTCAAAATTTTGTGTCAAATTAATCCTGTCTCTTATAAACTTCTTCTTCCTCCCTCTCTTCGTATCCCTAATGCCTTTCACGTCTCTCTTCTCAAACCACTCATCCTCAACCGTTTTTCTCCCAAATCTGTTCCTCCCACTCCTGTTTCCGGCTCCTCGGACATCTTCTCGGTCAAAGAAATTTTAGCTGCCAAAAAGGTCAGAGGGAAAAATTTTTTTTTAGTGGACTGGGAGGGTTGTGGTCCTGAAGAGAGATCCTGGGAACCTGAGGACAACATCCTAGACAAAAGTCTGCTCCTCAGGTTCTCAGGCTCTAAGAAGAGGGGGAGACCCAAGGGGGGGGGTACTGTTACGCCGAGCGCTCCGGGTCCCCGCTCCTCCCCGGAGCGCTCGCTTCACTCTCCCCGCGGCAGCGCTCCGGTCACGTCCTCTGACCCGGGGCGCTGCGATTCCGCTGCCAGCCGGGATGCGATTCGCGATGCGGGTTGCGCCCGCTCGCGATGCGCACCCCGGCTCCCCTACCTGACTCGCTCTCCGTCTGTTCTGTCCCGGCGCGCGCGGCCCCGCTCCCTAGGGCGCGCGCGCGCCGGGTCTCTGCGATTTAAAGGGCCACTGCGCCGCTGATTGGCGCAGTGGTTCCAATCAGTGTGTTCACCTGTGCACTTCCCTATATCACCTCACTTCCCCTGCACTCCCTTGCCGGATCTTGTTGCCTTAGTGCCAGTGAAAGCGTTCCTTGTGTGTTCCTTGCCTGTGTTTCCAGACCTTCTGCCGTTGCCCCTGACTACGATCCTTGCTGCCTGCCCCGACCTTCTGCTACATCCGACCTTGCTTTTGCCTACTCCCTTGTACCGCGCCTATCTTCAGCAGCCAGAGAGGTGAGCCGTTGCTAGTGGATACGACCTGGTCACTACCGCCGCAGCAAGACCATCCCGCTTTGCGGCGGGCTCTGGTGAAAACCAGTAGTGGCTTAGAACCGGTCCACTAGCACGGTCCACGCCAATCCCTCTCTGGCACAGAGGATCCACTACCTGCCAGCCGGCATCGTGACAATGTGATCCCATTTTGGAAACTACACCCCTCAAGGAATGTAATAAGGGGTGCAGTGAGCATTTACACCCCACAGGTGTCTGCCAGATTTTTCATCCATAAAAATGAAAAATTTAATTTTTCATTTGCACAGCCCACTGTTCCAAAGATCTGTCAAAAGCCAGTGGGGTGTAAATGCTCACTGCACCACTTATTACATTCCCTGAGGGGTGCAGTTTCCAAAATAGGGTCACATGTTTTCCACTGTTCTGGCACCATGGGGGCTTTGTAAACGCACATGGCCCCCAACTTCCATTCCAAACAAATTATTTCTCCAAAAGCCCAATGGCGCTCCTCTTCTAAGCATTGTAGTTTGCCCAAAGAGCACTTTACATCCACATATGGGGTATTACCATTCTCAGAAGAAATGGGGTTAAAATTTTGGGAGGCTTTTTCTCCTATTACCCCTTGTGAAAATGAAAAATTTGGGGTAACACCAGCATTTTAGTGAAAAAAAATCGAATTTTTCATTTTCACGTCCAACTTTAGTGGAAATTTGTAAAAGAACTGTGGGGTGTAAGTGGCTCACTGTACCCCTTGTTACGTTCCTTCCCAAATAGAGTGCCATGTGGGGCTTTTTTTTGCTGTTCTGGCACCATAGGGACTTACTAAATGGGACATGCCCCCAAAAACCATTTCAGCAAGATTTGCTTTCCAAAAGCCAAATATGGCTCCTTCTCTTCAGAGCATTGTAGTACGCCAGCAGAGCATTTGACGTCCACACATGGGGTATTTCCATACTCAGAAGAGATGGGGTTACAAATTTTGGGGGGCATTTTCTCCTATTACCTCTTGTAAAAATTTTACATTTTGGGAAAAAAATGCATTTTAGTGAAAAATTTCATTTACATGAAAAATCGTCAAACACCTGTGGGGTTTTAAGGCTCAATGTACCCCTTGTTACGTGCCTTGAAGAGTGTAGTTTCCAAAATAGTATGCCATGTGTTTTTTTTTTTTTGCTGTTATGGCACCATAGAGGCTTCCTAAATGCGACATGCCCCTCGAAAACCATTTCACCAAAATTCACTTTCCAAAATCCCACTGTCGCTCTTTCACTTCTGAGCCCTCTTGTGCACCCACAGAGCACTTTATGTTCACATATGAGGTATTTCCTTACTCGAGAGCAAAATGGGTTACACATTTTTGGGGGCTTTTTCTCCTTTTACCCCTTGTAAAAATTCAAAAACTGGGTCTACAAGAACATGTTAGTGTAAAAAATTTAGATTTTGAATTTTCTCCTAAACTTTGCTGCTATTCCTGTATTCTGATTGTTGTGATAGCGATCCATCTCTTGTATGACCTCTATGCCTGGCATTAATAAGCAGATTTAACCACTGTGGACAATCCTTATCAGATAGCTGAACTCACCAATACTGTTTTCATCCAAAAGCTGGTTTATTCTGTATATCAAACAACAGGAATACAGCAGAATGTATAGATTTCATTATTATGTGGTCAAAAGATGATGCTTTCCTTAGCTTAGCATGTAGAATACATGAGTCCCTGTTACATGTGGCAAATACAGGCAGCCATGATACAGGAAGTGAGGCACCAAGCAGGGGTGTGGTTACGTACAAAGGAAATGAGTCATAGCTTTCAGGAGAGAGAAACATGTGCATTACCAAAAAAGGCCAAAAGGTGTCAGCAAGTAACTAACCATAGAAAAAATCCATAGGAAATTGATCAAAGAATAAACAATGTAAATTCCATTTACAATAATGAGAATATTAACTGTGTAACAGCCCATTCCCCGTCTGGCATTGATAATGTCCCTATTTTATACCATAACAGTAGTTATACAATCGCATATAAACAACAGTGCAATTTGTTTGATGTCTTAAAGGGGTACTCCGCCCCTAGACATCTTATCCCCTATCCAAAGGATAGGGGGTAAGATGTCAGATCGCCACGGTGCCACTGCTGGGGAGCCCCGGGATCCCCGCTGCGGCACTGCGCTATCATTACAGCACAGAGCGAGTTCGCTCTGCACGTAATGACGGGCAATACAGGGGCCGTTACGTCATGGCTCTGCCCCTCGTGACATCACAGCCCGCCCCTTTCAATGCAAGTCTATGGGAGGGGGCGTGGCGGTCGTCATGCCCCCTCCCATAGACTTGCATTAAGGGGACGGGCCTGATGTCACGAGGGCGAAGCCATGATGTCACACTGCTCCGTCCCCTGTATCGCCCGTCATTACGCACAGAGCGAACTCGCTCTGTGCTGTAATGATAGCGGGGTGCCACAGCGGGGATCCCGGGGCTCCCCAGCAGCAGGACCGCGGCAATCTGACATCTTATCCCCTATCCTTTGGATAAGGGATAAGATGTCTAGGGGCGGAGTACCCCTTTAAGAACCTGGAAGACATAAAGAAGAATATGCAAATAAATGCAACAAGACTTAAAGTTATAACAATAAAGTTCAAGACTTTCTTCTTGGAGTCAAAGGTAGGAACCAACAGCATATGCAAGCAAGTTGATTCTCCAAAGGACAAGAGCAAAATAAGTTCCATGATAGATCTGATGAAAGTCTTTACAGTCCCTTGTCTTGCAACTTTCACCTCCACCTTGCGTACTTTACTGCCATCACAAGGAACGCTCTTTACAATAAGTCCCATAGGCCACTCGATTCTTTCGGCTTGTTGGTCTTTGAGCAGAATGAGATCTCCAATTGTTATGTAAGGGTTCAGGCTTTGCCATTTCCTGCCTCCTTGCAGTGTAGAAAGATACTACATCTTCCAACCATTCCAGAAGCAGTTGACGAGGTGTTGTACTCGCTTCCACTAGTCATAGCACAGATTTTCTGATTTAAAGTTTCCAAGTGGAATAGGAAAAGACCCAAACTTCTGGGTAAGCAGAGTAGCTGGGGTAAGGATAGTTGGGGTCTCTGGATCTTTGTAAGGTTCTAGAATACTGAAGACATCAGCTGTGGTTTATTTTGGCTGATCAAGCAGGAATTCAGAACCTGTTATCCAAGAAGAATTAGCGAAGGCCCTTGCAGACACTGGCCTGGTGGCATTGTCTGCAGGATTCATTTCAAATGGGACATAATGCCATTGTTCAGGTGAAGAGGATTTCTCCTGATTCTTTCAACATGGTTGCTGACATACATATAGAAAAGTTTAGTCTGGTTGTATATGTAGCCCAGAACAACTTTGCTGTCTGTGTAGAATGTGGTGTCATCTATCAGAATGTCCAGCTCACGTAGCATGAAATCTGCAATTTCTACAGCTAGCTCAGTCCCACAAAGTTCAAGCGTAGGGATTGTGTGCTCTGGCTTAGGTGCTAACTTAGCTTTCCCAAACAGAAACCCTATGTGGGTTTGATTAGAAGAGTCTCTTACCTTGAGGTAGGCAACAGCTACTATGGCCTCAGTAGATGTGTCTGAGAAGATGTGAAGCTCTTTTCTCTGACTTGTAGCAAGGGAAGCTGAAGTGTAGATTGTTTCCAGGACTCCCAATTGGAAAGGCAGATGGCCACGCTTGGTAAATGGCTTGTCTGCAGAGCTTACTTGAAAGCCGAAGGTGTCCTTTGATAAGTCCCACCATAGGCCCAGACCTCTGTTCAGCTGGCATGTCCACACCAGGTTTAGGTCTTTAAACCCTGTGGCATGATCATCAGGTTGAAAGGCTTTCATAACGCCAACACTATTTGAGGCAATCTTGTGTATTCTGAGGTTAGCCTCAGAGAGCATACCTTGTCCATTGGAGCAGATCTATGGCTTCTTCATCTGTAGGTAAAGACTTAAGCTAATCTTCAACATAAAAGTCTCTCTCAACGAAGTGTCAAGCGTCCACGCATTTTCTCCAACAAGGGCAGTCCTTCTTAAACCATATGTTGTAACAGCGGGTGAGGAACTATTCCCGAATACATGCACTTTCATGCGGTATTCCATGATCTCATTGTCCATGTTGTTGTTATGGTGCCACAGAAACCTTAGGAAGTTCCTATGGTCTTCGTGTACAATGAAGCAATGAAACATTTGCTCAATGGTCGGCAGTTATTGCAACTGGCTCTCTTCTAAACCTCATAAGTACATCTACATGGTTAGATTTGGGCCCGTGAGTAGGACATCGTTCAGGGATATGCCTTGATGCTTGGCACTGGAGTCAAATACTACCCTGGTTTGTTTAGGCTCTCGTGGGTGATACACTCCGAAGAAAGGCAGGTACCAGCATTCATTGTGTTTGAAGTTCAGCGTGATCATTGTCAAAAATCATTTTCATAAAGGTGATGAAGCGATCCTTCATTTCAGGCCTGTTCTTTAGTGTTTGTTGAAGTGAACTGAATCTGGATAGAGCCTGTTCATGATTGGTTGTGAGTTTGGCCCTTGAAACACGAAGAGGTAATGCGCGACCCAGCTGTTAGACTCATCCTGGAAGAATTCTTTGTCCATTATTTTGATGAACTCTCTCTCTTCAACTGACAAGACTATTTTGTTGTCATCACTTGTAGTACTAAACACTGCAGCACCTAGGTTGTCATAGTTCATAACATAGTAACATAGTTCATAAGGTCGAAAAAAGAGTCCATCAACTTCAACCTATAACCCTAATGAGTCCCTACTGAGTTGATCCAGAGGACGGCAAAAAACCCTCATACTAGAGGTAAAAATTAATTACCATCTCCAAATATGGCATCAGAATAGATCCCTGGATCAACCTTCTGTCCATATAGATATAGAATCCATAACCTGTAATGTTATTCTCCAAAAATGCATCCAGACCCCTTTTAAATTCTTTTACAGAGTTCACCATGACCACCTCCTCTGGCAGAGAATTCCACAGTCTTGCTGCTCTTACAGTAAAGAACCCCCGTCTGTGCTGGTGTAGAAACCTTCTTTCCCCAAGACATAGAGGCTTCCCTCTTGTTATAGATACAGTCCTGGGTATAAATAGATCATGGGAGAGATCTCTGTAAGGTCCTCTGATATATTTATATATCTCAGATGACATGCTCTTTCTGCCCAGGTATACATCGCCCACTATTACCCAGGCTAGGTCAAGTCTTTGTGCGAAAGGGGCGTAGTCAGGTCCATCACACTGGTCACGTACTTTATGTACTCTGAGAATGTCTCTTCCTAGCAGGACCAAAATTTCAGCATTCGTGTCCATTGCAGGAATCTCATCAACAAAGTGCCTTAAGTGAGGATGGTGATATGCGGCTTCTGGAGTGGGAATCTCTTCCCTTTCATCTGGTATCTAGTAACACTCAACTAATGTTGGTAGGGGTATGTCCTCCGGGTATATCTTGACTAGACATAGCTTGGCACGGCATTTGTGATACAAGCCCTCTCCACAGACTTCTGTGGATAGAGAACATTATCTTTGGCTGGGACATGACCTTGTTGCTCCCCGCCATGATTTGAGGCAGGGGAGGAGGTAGGTGGCTGCTTTAGTTTGTCTGGAAGTGGAGTAGGATGCATAGCTGTAAAATGTTTGTCGCTACTGCATTCTGTGCACTTGGTGACGACTTTGTAGTCTTTAGCAAGATGGCTATAAGAAGCACAGCACTTGAAGTATATTCCAAGTTTCTTGAGAATCTCCCTGCGCTCTTGTAAAGTCTTTGCCCTAAGCCCACGACATTTCTTAACCCCTTAAGGACCAAGCCCATTTTGACCTTAAGGACAAGGCCAATTTTAATTTTGCGTTTTCATTTTTTCCTCCACGCCTTCTAAAATCCATAACTCTTTTACATTTCCATCTACAGACCTATATAAGCGCTTGTTTTTTGCATGACCAATTGTACTTTGTAATAAAACCTCTCATTTTACCATAAAATGTACGGCGAACCCAAAAAAAAATTTTTTTAGGGAGGTAGTTTAAATGAAAACCAAAATTTTGCACATTTTGGAGGGTTTTGTTTTCGCCCTATTTTGACCACCTATAACTTTTTCATTTTTCCATATATATGGTGGTGTGAGGGCTCATTGTTTGCGCCGTCATCTTTACTTTTTATGAATACCACATTTTCATATATAAAACCTTTAGATCATTTTTTATTAATATTTTTTGGAATAAAGTGTGACAAAAAGCAGCATTTTTGGACTTTTTTTTATTTTTACATTTACGCCGTTCACCGTACGGGATCATTAACATTATATTTTGATAGTTCGGACAGTTACGCACGCGACTATACCAAATATGTTTATTAAAAAAGTGTATGCTTTTTGGGGGTAAAATGGGAAAAAAGGACAATTTTCATTTTTATTGGGGGAGGAGATTTTCACTTTTTTTTTTACTAAAAAAAAAAATGTTACAACTTTTTTTTTTTTTTACACTTTTTATGTCCCCATAGGGGACTATCTATAGCAATCATTTGATTGCTAATACTGTTCAGTGCTATGCATAGGGCATAACACTGATCAGTATTATCAGCTATCTTCTGCTCTGGTCTGCTCGATCTCAGACCAGAGCAGGAGACGGTATACGGTATGTCGCGAAAAAACACTTTCGGAATCAAATTCATAAGTAAAAGCATCCCAGAGTTATTAAAGGGGTACTCCGGTGCTTAGACATCTTATCCCCTATCCAAAGGATAGGGGATAAGATGCCTGATCGCGGGAGTCCCGCCGCTGGGGACCCCCGTCATCTTGCACCGGAGTACCCCTTTAATGCTTACAGTGGTCAGATATGCAAAAAATGCTCTGGTCCTTAAGGAGAAAATGGGTTTGGTCCTTAAGGGGTTAAGCCTTGCCCCATGTCAGTGACAAGAAAATCAAATTCATTATCTAGGTGCATAACAAGCAAAATCAGCAAACAATTAACCATAAAAATCCTAAGTCATTGAGATAGCTGTTATCTGTCAATGACTGAGTATGCTCCTGTGCTTGCTTCATAAACATTAAACACTTCAGGGCGTATATGTACACCCTGATGCATTAAAGGGGTACTCCATCATTAGAAATGTTATCCCCAATCCAAAGGATAGGGCATAACATGCCTGATTGTGGGGGTCCGGCCGCTGGGGACCCCTGTGATCTCTGCAGCGGTACCCCAGTCATACCCCCTCTATTCATGTCTATGGGAGGAGGTGTGACAGCTGTGTACTAGCCGTCAAACCCCCTCCCATAGACATGAATGGAGGGGGCGTGGCGTGACCGTAATGCCACACGCTGGCCTGGAGATTGCGGGGGTCAAGCCACAGGGACCCTTTGCGCTCAGACATGTTATCCCCTATCCTTTGGATAGGGAATAACATGTCTAGGGGCAGAGTGCCCCTTCAAGGACCAGGCGGACAGGGTCTACAGGTATGTACTGTGTCGCCTATAAGTTGAACAATACAGTTTATATACACTCAAAAATGCTTCACTTTTTCTATATAAAATACAAGCCCTCATATGGTTACATCGACAAAAAAAAAAAAATATCTTTCCATCAAGGGCATGAAAAAAACTGAACAAAAAATCTGCTGTGTACTTTAGGCCCAAACTTTAGGGGTTAAAAGAAAAATCAGAAATGGCATGTCTGAGACACACACTTTGACCAGGTTAAACTCTATGGAACTATACTGAAAGCGTAAACTTTATTATATATCTATTTACACATAGATTAGATAATCATCCTCAATATTTATCAGAGTGATTTTATGATTTATACAAATGTTAGCCAATAGTCATATTAGCCTGAGTGCAAAAGATCAGGTACAATTAAAGTCATGTCTGCAAGTTCTTAAAGGGGTACTCCACCCCTAGACATCTTATCCCCTATCCAAAGGATAGGGTATAAGATGTCTGATCGCGGGGGTCCGGCCACTGGGTACCCCCGCAATATAGCATGCGGCACCCACCTGTTTCTGCTCTGGAAGCGCTGGAGGGTCTGGGTCCCCACCACGGGAACGGAAGCTCGTGACGTCACAGCTCCGCCCACGTGTGATGTCACGCCCCGTCCCTCCAATGCAAGTCTATGGGAGGGGGCATGACGAACCAATCGCCAGATATAGCTGGGTAAAGTGTGTGAAAGCAAGTTTCAGTACCTAGCTCGCTACTTTATTTGACATTCTATTGGGCATCAAGTGGCAAGCCAGGAAGTGAAGCACACAGCTGCACTCTTTTCCTGGATATATGTAGCAATTAATGGGAGTTTTAGGGCCCTGACCACTCAAACCTTTGTCTGGGTTACATATCAATTTTTTCTGATAATTGACAGTAACACTTTAGTGTTTTTCATTCTCTTCTATAAGTTAAAAATGTAGGAGATTTTTATTTCAAGGTATGTTTACATATGCATATTTTGTTGCAGATTTTTTGCTGTTGATTTTCCTACACATTGAAGGAAAAAAAAAAAAAAAGAACAGGAAAAAAAAAACATTCACTTTGTGTTGTTTGAAGCAAAGGATCAAGTGACAGGACACATGTCTAGCTGTATTATCAGTATATACTGTAATTGACATCTAAGATAACAAAATTAAATTACAACCCATTACACACTAATATAAGTTGAGATAAGAGCTCACCGTCTCTAGCAGGGCTGGCATTAGGGCAGGCAAACATGGAAATTGCCCAGGGCCCCTATCCCCCAAGGGCCCTTAATGATAAGGTCGATATGGCCCCCTGTTTTTAATTTTTGCACCTATATGTTTTTATTCTTTATGTCATGGGCGGGTTAGTACCGTGAGTGGTTTCCACCTACATATGACATCGTCACGCACGTAGCCTTTCCTCATAGGTGCAGTAGTCTGGACACCTGTACTTAAGGCTAGTGCGTTCCATTCTGCATTTGAGGCCCGAAGAAGCACGTTCACTGTGTGAAACGGTTCCGTTGCCGAATTTTGTACCCCCACAGTGTGTCTCTCCCCTGTTATGTTATTGTGAGTATGCCGCAATAAAGAAGGATCTCATGTAGAACCAGCGTGGTGAGTTGCCGACTTTTTAATTCATTCTTCTATGAAGTTCTTGATTTTTGGTTGAAAAAAAAGATCTGTCAAGTTTTTTTACCTGGTCCGACGAGTTATACAGTAAATGATTAGGGTAGTTTTTTTCTTTAAATAGGGTGGTGAGTGATTTAGCCTCCTCTAAAAAAATCAATGTCCGACGTACAATTACGTTTCAGACGTCTAAATTGACCCTTGGGTACGTTCATTAGCCATCTTGGGAGGTGGCAACTATCATAACCTATATAGCTATTTCTAGCTCTAGGTTTTTTGTATGTAGTACATGATAATCTATCTTGTTTTATTTTTATTTCCAGGTCCAAAAAGGTGACAGATTCCTTGCTAATATTTGATGTGAAATTAAGATGATATGTGTTAGTGTTTAAAGTGTCTATAAATAATTCTAAATCCGAAAATGTGCCATCCCAAACTAAAATTATATGCCAGAGCACCAGACCTGCACCAAGTTGGGGTCTGATGAATTTTTCTTCCCAATAGGCCATAAGTAAATTAGCATAACTTGGCGCAAATCTGGTGCCCATAGCAGTGCCAATTAACTGTAAATAAAAATCACCATTTAAATAAAAATAGTTGTGAGTGAGAATATAGTGAATAGCAGACTTAATAAACTCAACTTGTGCAGATTTTATGTGTCCTTGGGTGAGAAAGTGATTGATAGCAGATAGCCCCAAATCGTGACGAATAATGGTGTATAGTGAAGAGACATCTAATGTGGCTAATACATAAGTGTCAGACCAAGTGAATGATTCTAAAATGTGTGCAATTTGTGTTGTATCTTTTAGATATGATGCAGTTTTTTGAACAAATGGTTGCAGAAGCCTATCTACGTACTGGGATAGGTTTGATCGAACCTATCCCAGATACGATAGGTCTGCCTGGTGAACTAATCAGATTTTTAAGGGTCTTCGGTATACAATAAAATACAGGCAATCTTTCTTGAGTGCCTGTGATAAATTATCATTAATGATTTCTTGTTCCAAAGCTTCTTTGCACATTGCTAATAATTCTATACTATACTCTGTCGTGGGATCACTCCCCAATTTTTTGTAAGTGGATGAATCACTTAGCTGTCTGTGGCACTCTCCGTCATGATCTACTGTATTTAGAACAACTATACCGCCCCCCTTATCAGCGGGGCGGATAGTTATTATTGGCAATTGTTGTAGTTCTCGCATCGCATCTCTCTCACTACGATTAATATTGGATTTAGTTTTGGGATAGATTTTTAATTTTCTGAGATCTTGTTCTACTGATTTTTTGAAGATGATGAGGTCCGGACCCATCATATGTTTAGGGTAAAACCAAGATTTGGGTTTACAATTCGTATGTACATATTCAGACTGGGGGACTTGAGATTCCAATGGATGTTTTAAGAAATATTTCTTCAGGCTTAATGTCCTAATAAATTTTTCAATTCCCACATAAGTGTAACATTTTTTAAGATTGTATGTGGGGGCGTATTTCAAACCTCTACTTAATAAACTTTCCTGTGCAGTTGTCAATATATGGCTACTTAAATTAATAACTGGGGTAGATTTGTAAATTACTTCTATTAAAAAATCTTAATCCTTCCTGTACTTATTAGCTGCTGAATACTACAGTGTAAATTATTTTCCGTTTGAAACACAGAGCTGTCTGCTGACATAATGAGCAGAGTGCTCTCTGCTGACATCTCTGTCCATTTTAGGAACTGTCCAGAGTAAAAGGAAATCCCCATAGCAAACATATGCTGTTCTGGACAGTTCCTAAAATGGACAGAGATGTCAGCAGAGAGCACTGTGCTCATGATGTCAGCAGACAGCTCTGTGTTTCAAAAAGAAAATAATTTCTGCTGTAGTATTCAGCAGCTAATAAGTACAGGAAGGATAAAGATTTTTTTAATAGAAGTAATTTACAAATCTGTTTAACTTTCTGGCACCAGTTGATTTAAAAAAAAAAAGAAAAAGTTTTTCACCGGAGTACCCCTTTAACTTTTTTTTCCACTCTTTTTTTTGCAGTGCTATAGCTCCCATAGGGACCTATAACACTGCACACACTGATCTCTTATGCTGATCCCTGTCGGGTCAACTGACAGGACATTGAACCAGGTAAGGAGGAGGAGGTGTGTCCAGAGCAGGAAGGTTGTGGTACTGTCATCGAAGAAGAGCGTAGCCGAGGTAGGTCCAGAACACCTGTCAAACAAACCAGACGTAGTGCTGCTGGTCTGAACAGCTCAGTAGCAGGTGACGACGATGCTGCTGCATCTGTAGGCCTGAGAAAAAAACCTTCAGAGGAGGGGCACAATCAGGTGGTGGTGTACCTGTCTGGTACATGCCACATGGAAATTCTTTTCTACCTTACCAAATGCAAAAAACGTGGCATTGAGCTTTGTGTGCAAACAGGAAATAAGCCATGGCCAAGCTAAGAGTATAGGAGCTACATCTCTACGTGGGCACATGGAGTGGCATTACAAGGCCACGTGGTACAGTCAAGATTCCCTACAATGTGAAGAAAAACTTGCCACTGCTTCTCCTTGAAATCAAACTTATCTGTCTAGGAGCCAGACCTAATCCGCAGGCAGCGAATTCTCTGTCTTGTCCTTATTACTGTCATATTCTCCTCCTCTATCCGTAAGTTATCTATTGGGGATTCTGTCATATGTCAGAACAGAACAGATATGTCATACAGACAAAAGTTTTCGGCCAGTCACCTTGTTGTAGTGCACCTTATCATTCCACTACCATATCATCTAATTGACTCCATGGCATTTAGGCAACTAATGGGATGCTCCCAAACCATGTGGCGCATACCTTGTCATTATTATGCCAAAATATCAATCCCTGCTTTGCACAGTCATGTGGTGGTGAGGATGGGTCACTCCATGCAGTTGTGGATGTGCAGCACAGTGCATGCCATATACTTGGTTAAATAAAGCTGAAACTTTTATCTACTTGCTGGATTGACCTGCTTTCTTTTTGTCTATGACATGCTATGGTAGGTTCTTGGAATGGTAGCTATGGCCAGGGCCATTATATGTCTTTTATGGCTCAGTGGGTCAACATGTTGCAGAACGAGTCTCTACTGCAACAAGGCAAGGAAATAATAGTGACACCTCCACAGTTGTGTCAATCTGGTTCAACTTCTGTCTGCTGCTGCCTCATCCAGGTTCTCCTCCACAGACATCTTGCAACCTCCCACAGGGATGAGTGTAGCTTACACTTCTCCTCCTTCTTTTCATCGGTGCAAAGTCTTGCACTTCTATGATGTACGATATCTGCTAAACCTGGGCAAGAAAAGCCACAAAGCGGACAACTTGCTGCCCTGTATGCAGAAGAAAGTTTCATACTGGCTTTCTGTTTGTAATGGGATAGTGGCACAAAATTGTGTCAGTCTTAGTGATGTGCTGGCTATGTGCAGGAAAGTTTGCATTCAGTTTTGCTGTTCTTATGCTTTTATACACACATGTTGGACCGCCTGTACCAGCAGCACAAAGCAGTGACAGACTTCCTAATACATCACAATTTTTGGAGCCAGTATGACTGAGGCATTGGAAGCTAATCAGAGACATCTGTCGCGTGTTCAGGCCTTTCGAAGAGGCTACAACATTTGTCAGCAAGGACAACAGTGATGTTATGCCGATGATATTCCTTCTGGAGCAAACGCTTAAGGTGATGATTGAGCAGCGAGGGATGGAGGAAGGTTTACATCTGGCTGGCTGCAGCATGGATATTCCATTAGAGGAGGAGTTGGATGAGTAAGTGGGACCTGAGAGGGAGGATTTGGAGATGGAATCTGTTGAAGGGATAGGGGATAAGGAACCCTGATACAGTGGCTCTGCTGTATACCATACAGCTGGCAGAGGTAGGTAGTGATGCTAAGCATCACTCCTTACCTCTGTAGATGCTGCCACTATGCCAGTTATCCCAAAAACACCCAAAATCAGGAAAACCGCCAAAAATGCAAAGTGGGTTGTGCATTTTACAATTCCTTTTTGACTCCCTAGTTTTGCCCCAACTTTGCGACAGTTATGGCACTTTTGGGGACATTGATGCCCAATAAAACAAGTGAAAAAAAACTGGCAATCCACATTAGATACATGTCAGCAGAACCCATTGGTATTATTCCCTTAATGGCAAATGTTTAGATAGATAAGAATCGAATCGGATATCAGCTGCCTGATCCTTTTGCTGCCTGAACCCTGGCCCTTCTTCAGAATTCTGTTTTTAAAACTTCAAAAAAGGAATCTTTTATTTTATTTTCAAGGAAAGCAGAAGGTTTTTTAAAATTAACTATACTGTTATTAAAGGACATCTGTACTGATGAATTTTACATATTCTTTTGCCCGGGCTGCAAAAATAAACAAAATAAACTTTGACTCACCTTCCTACGTTCTCTCGTTGCTCCGGTATCGGCCTCACGGTTCTCCGCTGCGATCTTCATGCTGCTTCCTGGGGACGGGAACATCACAAAGCCATCAGCGTATCACCAGCCACAGCGATGTCCGGCCTCGGCCGGGGATAGGTTGAGTGCACTGTCATTTCTCCTTTTACCCGTATGAAAAGGTAAAGTTGGGGTCTACACCAGCATGTTAGTGTAAAATTTTTTTAATTTTTACACTAACATGCTGGTATATCCCAATACTTTTCATTTTTACAAGAGGTAAAAGAAAAAAAAAGGCCGCCAAAATTTATAACGCAATTTCTCCTGAGTACGGAAATACCCCATATGTGGGTGTATAGTGATCTGCGGGCGCACAACATGGCTCAGAAGTGAGAGCACACCATGTACATTTGAGGCCTAGATTGGTGATTTGCACAAGGGTGGCTGTTCTGACATAAACGCAAAAAAGAAAAATATCACCCACATGTGACCCCATTTTGGAAGCTTCACCCCTCACGTAACATAACAAGGGTATAGTAAGCCTAAATACTGCACAGGTGTTTGACAAATTTCCGTTAAAGTTGGACGTGAAAATGAAAAATCTGATTTTTTTTCACTAAAATGCTGGTGTTACCCCAACGTTTTTATTTTCACAAGGGGTAATACGAGAAAAAGCCCCCCAAAATTTGTAACACCAATTTTTCTGAGTTAGTAAATACCCCATATGTGGATGTAACTAAAGAGCTCTGCGGGCGAACTACAATGCTCAGAAGAGAAGGAGCGCCATGGGGTTTTGGAGAGAGAATTTGGCTGGAATTGAAGGCCATGTGTGTTTACAAAGCCCCCATGCTGTCAGAACAGTGGACCCCCCTCACAGGTGACCCCATTTTGGAAACTACACCCCTCACGGTATGTAATAAGGGTACAGTGAGCATTTACACGCCACAGGTGTCTGACAGATTTTTGAACAGTGGTCTGTGAAAATGAAAAAAATTATTTTTCATTTGCACAGCCCACTGTTCAAAAAATCTGTCAAACGGCAGTGGGGTGAAAATGCTCACTGCACCCCTTATTAAATTCTGTGAGGGGTGTACGGTAGTTTCCAAAATGTGGTCACATGTGGGGGGGGGGGTCCACTGTTCTGGTAGCACGAGGGCTTTGTAAACGCACATGGCCCCCGACTTCTATTCCAACCAATTTCTCTCTCCAAAATCCCTATGGCGCTCCTTCTCTTCTGAGCATTGTGGTTCGCCCGCAGAGCACTTTGTATCCACAATTGTGTTACAAATTTTGGGGGGCATTTCTCCTATTACCCCTTCGAAAAATGAAAGATTTGGGGTTGCACCAGCATTTTGGAGAAAAAAAAAAAAATTTTCATTTTCACATCCAACTTTAGTGAAAATTCGGCAAACACCTGTGGGGTGTTAAGGCTCACTTTACCCCATGTTATGTTCCTTGAGGGATGTAGTTTCCCAAATAGTGTGCCATGTGTTTTATTTTTTATTTTTTGCTGTTCTGGCACCATGGGGGATTCCTAAATGAGACAAGCCTCCCAAAAACCATTTCAGAAAAATTTTCTTTCCAAAATCCCATTGTCGTTCCTTCCCTTCTGAGCCTCTACTGCGCCCGCAGAACACTTAACATTCACATATGAGGTATTACCTTACTCGAGAGAAATAGGGTTACAAATTTTGAGGGTCATTTTTACCTATTACCCCTTGTAAAAATGAAAAAAAAAATGGGTCTACATGTTAGTGTAAAAAATACAGATTTTGAATTTTCCCCTCCACTTTGCTTCTGTGAAACACCTAAAAGGTTAACAAACTTTCTGAATGTCATTTTGAATACTGTAAGGGGTGCAGTTTTCATAAGGGGCTCCATTATATTGTATTTCTAACATAAAGACCCTCAAATTCACTTTGAAACTGCACTGGTCCTTGAAAATTATAATTTTGAAACGTCTTCAAAAAGTAAAAACATGTCAATTTTATGATGCAACCACAAACTAGACATGTTGTATATGTGAATCAACATATCATTTATTTGGAATGTCCACTTTCCTTACAAGCAGAGAGCTTCAAAGTTGGAAAAATGCTAAATTTTCTAATTTTTCATGACATTTTGTATTTTTTCACCAAGAAATGATGCAAGTATCAATGAAAATTTACCACTAACATAAGGTAGAATATGTCACAAAAAAAATCTCAGAATCAAATTCATAAGTTAAAGCATCCCAGAGTTATTTATGCTTAAAGTGACAGTGGTCAGATTTGTAAAAAACAACTGTGTCCTTAAGGTAAAAATAGGCTGCGTCCTTAAGAGGTTAAAGAGTACCTGTCACCAATTTAAACTTTTAATATATTGTTCCTTATGTTATTATAAGACACTTTTCTATTTACTTGCTGTTAAAATTCTCAACCTTTATATGTTTTTAATGTGATTGAAAAAACGGCCACTAGGTGGCTCTGTTCTGTTCCCTGCCGCAAGGCAAACAGTTAGTTTGGTCTTCACGTTTGGTCTCTCGCAGGCTTCAGTGATGTCGCACTAGCTGGGGAACGACCCTCTTTCTCCTGCCAGGAGCTCAGACAATGGGAGCAAATGGAACGATATGATACACAGCTTTTTAAAGCTCAGAATTTTTTTTTAGGGCATGAGAGGTGTTAGGAGTAGTCAGGGTATATAATCTGAGTTAGTTCAGAAAATATGGTTTGATGACAGGTACTCTTTAGGATGTTAAACAAAATAAGTCCCAGTACAGATCCCTGAGGTACCCCACTGGCAACAAGACCTTGCTCTGAATATACTCCATTAACTACATGCCTCTGTCCCTTAGCCACTGCTTAATCCATTCAACAATATGGGAGTCCAAGCTCAAAGACTGTAGTTTATCGATAAGTCTTCTATGTGGGACAGTGTCAAAAGCCTTACTAAAATCTAAATAAGCGATTTCTACTGCACCTCCACCATCTATTATTTTATGTACCCAATCAAAAAAATCAATAAGATTAGTTTAACGTGATCTTCCTAAGGTAAACCCATGTTGTTTTTCATCTTGCAATCCATGGGATTTTAGATGTTCCACAATGCTATTGTTTAGTAGGATTTACATTAAAGGGGTATTCCGGGCAAAAACATCTTATCCCCTATCGAAAGGATAGGGGATAAGATGTCTGATCGTGGGGGGCCCGCTGCTGGGATCCCCCGCGATCTCCCTGCAGCAGCCCGCATTCTATACGTTGCTGCGTCTGAAGTTTCGGAAACATCCGGGCATCCGAGACGGGGACGTGACGTCACGCCACGCCCCCTCCATTCATGTCTATGGGAGGGGGTGTTGCGGTTGTTACGCCCCCTCCCATAGAAATGAATGGAGGGGGCGTGGCGTGACATCACATCCCTGTCTTGGAAGCCCGCCGTTTTCCGGAACTTCAGACGCAGCTACGCATAGAATGCGGGGTGCTGCAGGGAGACCGCGGGGGGGGGGGGGGGGGCCCAGCGGTGGGCCCCCCGTGATCAGACATCTTATCCCCTATCCTTTCGATAGGGGATAAGATGTTTTTGCCCGGAATACCCTTTTAATGTCACCACTATTGATGTCAGGCCTATAGTTGCCTGATTCCTCTCTACTACCTTTCGTATAAATGGAGAAAACATTTGCTAATTTCCAATCTTCTGGGACAACTCCTGTTGTTTTAATATCTTTGGGTGTATCCAGGGCTCAAGTCCTGCTGGAACATGTGGGAACTAAGTTCCTGCACTTTTTCCACAGCAGCTACACAGTTCCCATTAGCAGGAGTTCTGCAGGACCAGTTCTTCAGTTTAAATCGTGGGTGAGTTCCTGCACTTTTTTTTCCCAGGACTTGGCCCCTGGGTGTATCCCATAAAACCACTGTGACTTATTTGTCTTAACTTTAGACAGCTGATTGACTAAGAACATCTTCCTCATCCTTTTCCTTACTTTTCTTCTGTAAAAACTGAACAGAATTATTTATTGAGGCAGTCGGCTAGTCCTTTATTCTCTTTTACATACCTTCCTTTCTTCGTTTATGTCCGATGTCCTTAAGGAGTTAAATATATAGGTCATATTTCGATGCATGCCAAAGAATTTGGCAACTAGAATGTGCTGAATGTGTTATAAAAAAGACAACAAAAAACCTAAACAGTACTCATCTCTATAATCCCTTTCTGATTCAGCACACATGCGCTAGCGGTGACCTTTCTCTGATCTTTGTTTACAGGTTCATTGGTGATACCAGTAATTAAAGTGTGTTACTGTTAGCAGCCTCTAAACAAAGGCAAATGGGGGACCACTGAAGAATCGGAGCTGTGTTTTTTTTTTATTTTTTATTTCAGGACATTTGTTGCTTCTTTTTTGTTTGCTTGCTTTTCTGTTTTGTAAATTTGGACTGGAAAACATGTATCTTTTTTTAATAAACTGATGACAGAAAGTTAAACAAATTAGTAAATTTCTAATAGTAAAACTTCTATTAAAACATCTTAATCCTTCTAGTACTTATAAGCTTCTGTTTGCTCCACGGGAAGTTATTTTCTTTTTGAATTTCCTTTCTGTCAGACCACCGTGCTGTACGGACACCTCTGTCCATGTAAGGAACTGTCCAGAGAAGGATAGGTTTGCTATGAGCATTTGCTTCTACAGTTCCTAAAATGGACGGAGGTGTCAGCAGAGAGCATTGTGGTCAGACAGAAAGGAAATTCAAAAAGAAAGGAACTACCTTTGGAGCATACTGAAGCTGATAAGTACTAGAAGGATTAAGATTTCTTAATATAAGTAATTTACAAATCTGTTTAACTTTCTGGCGCCAGTTGATTTAAGAAAAAAAATGTTTTCCAGCGGAGTAACCCTTTAACATAACAAGCTGTTTCTTGCCCATGGGCTTTTAGCTAGACATTTAAACATTTAATTTTATGATTTTTTTTTTTGCATGAATGCTTAGTCAATTTATCTTTACACTTTAGCACACAAAGTACTCACATCAGGGGAGATTTATCAAAACCTGTGCAAAGGAAAAGTTGCCCAGTTGCCCATAGCAACTAATCAGATTGCTTCTTTCATTTTGCAGAGGCCTTGTTAACAATGAAAGAAGCAAGCTGATTGGTTGCTATGGGCAACTTTTCCTCTGGACAGGTTTTGATAAATCTCCCCCACCATCCTTGATGTCTAAATTTAGCAGTAAACAATTTTTTATTGATTTCTCTGTATGAAACCCTCATTGTTCTTCCACATGCATACATTCTATTCTGCTACATGTACATAACATAGGCATCTTACAGACAAGTGAAATATTTTTTATTTCCTATCAAAGGATTGAGTATGTAAGGACTTATTTTTCCATACTATACTTTCTTTACTGAACTTATGCTCATTCATCACACAACACACAAAATCTATTGCAATTTAAATCTGCTAGGATTCTTTTAAATGGGCATATATACTACAACTGTCTAATTCTTATGCAGTGTAATCTTAAACTAGACAGTCTAAGAATGTGTTACATCTTGCCACAGGTATACACAAGCTATGAGTTGTCTTAATTTGTGCCAAAATTTTGCATCAGAATCCTGGTACAATGTTGGCACACTGAGTTGCATTTAATGCCACATCCCCTTACAGCCCAACAAGGCAGATCCCCTTTGTTTGACTTGAAGGAAAAAGTGTCTAAAACACATAATGAATGTGGTACACAACATTTGGTTATTGCTAAGTCAATAAAAATATTTGTAGATCTCTACAACCCTCTCTTCCTTTGTAGGTTTATTATGCATATCTGAAAAGTAAGAACATCTACAGCACTAAAAAAATACTAAATGCATTTTCTAGCTTACAAGTCTTGTTGTGATGTCAAAGTATTCCCTGTTGATTTTTCTATCACATTGTCACATCCTGCACTATAACCCAGTATATTGGGTTTAATGCGGGTGAACCAGCTGTCAGTTTTTTAAACGCAAAAAACTGTACTTATCTTCTTTACTCACCAATAGCCTCCAGTATAGCATCACCCAGTCTTTGTGCTACACTTTCTAGTGATGGGGGTCGACGTGTCACATTGATGCTCAGCCAATCATTGGTCGCTTTGGTGTCCCTCCTCATCCAGTGATTGACTCAGAAGCAACAGGGCCAGGTTGGCCTATCGGGATATCGAAAAATGGCCAGTAGGGTGACTGCCCAGCCACCCAACGGCCGCTTACTCAGGCTAGCACACAAGGTCCTGACTTTAGTGTCAGGACCTTGTGTGTACTGGCCACAGAGTGGCAGAGCTAAGGGCAAAAAGCTCCTAGCTCAGCCGCCTACTCCAGTGCCTGCCGGGAGGCTACACTAAATGTCTTTCACGTCACCGGCGTCCTGCAATGATGTCATCGCATTGGGTCACCGGCGCCATGACATAGATGTTGTGTGCGGCCTGGACACATAAGGAATGGCTCTGTGTGGGTGTGGTGGTAAAGTGAGTTTTTGTTTTATTTCTACATGAAACCTACTTTACTAATATAGGAGGGAGAAGAAGGGGGATGTTAAGGGGGAAGACTGCATGCCTGGGGCAGCTGCTAAGGGGGAGGGGGCTACTGCTATTACCTAATTACCTAAAGTGGGCTTCTGCTATTACTTATACCTAAAGGAGACTGCTGCTGTTACTACCTAAAGGGGGCATCTACTATTACTACTACCTTAAAGGAGTACTCCGGGATGAGAAAATTGCCCATCACACTGCCGGCAGTAAAAAACATAAAGAGGTACATACATTCCGTCGCTCCCACAATGCCTCTGGTAACCCACTCCGGCATCCGCCGCGATCCTCTTCCTGGTTGCTGGTGGTCGGCAAGTCATTTCTGCCGGAGCCGAAAACGTCACACTGCCGCTCAGCTTATCGCCAGCCGAGGTGGGACTTTCCTGCGGCCGGTGATTGGCTGAGTGCAGTATGACTTGCCAACCATCGGCAACCAGGAAGAGGATCGCGGCGGACGCTGGAGTGCGTTACCGGAGGCGCCGGGGGAGCGACGGAAGGTATGTACTTCTTTATTTTTTTATTGCCGGCAGTATGACAGGCAATTTTCCCATCCCCTTGGGGACAAAGCCCATTTTAACCTTAAGGACCAGGCCATTTTTTGCAAATCTGACCACTGTCATTTTAAGCATTAAAGGGGTACTCCGGCGCTTAGACATCTTATCCCCATCCAAAGGATAGTAGATAAGATGCAAGATCACGGGGGTCCCGCCGCTGAGGACCCCCATGATCTTGCACACAGCGCCCCAGTTAAAATCAGTCCCCGGAGCATGTGCGCTCCGGATCTGATTACCGGCGACCCCGGTATCAAAAGTTTATTTGATGAGAGGTACCCTTTAACCCCTTAAGGACGCAGGACGTAAATGTACGTCCTGGTGCGGTGGTACTTAACGCACCAGGACGTACATTTACGTCCTAAGCATAACCGCGGGCATCGGAGCGATGCCCGTGTCATGCGCGGCTGATCCCGGCTGCTGATCGCAGCCAGGGACCCGCCGGCAATGGCCGACGCCCGCGATCTCGCGGGCGTCCGCCATTAACCCCTCAGGTGCCGGGATCAATACAGATCCCGGCATCTGCGGCAGTGCGCGATTTGAATGAATGATCGGATCGCCCGCAGCGCTGCTGCGGGGATCCGATCATTCATAACGCCGCACGGAGGTCCCCTCTCCTTCCTCCGTGCGGCTCCCGGCGTCTCCTGCTCTGGTCTGTGATCGAGCAGACCAGAGCAGGAGATGACCGATAATACTGATCTGTTCTATGTCCTATACATAGAACAGATCAGTATTAGCAATCATGGTATTGCTATGAATAGTCCCCTATGTGGACTATTCAAGTGTAAAAAAAAATGTAAAAAAATGTAAAAGTAAAAGTAAAAAAAAAAGTGAAAAATTCCCTCCCCCAATAAAAAAGTAAAACGTCCGTTTTTTCCTATTTTACCCCAAAAAGCGTAAAAAATTTTTTTATAGACATATTTGGTATCGCCGCGTGCGTAAATGTCCGAACTATTAAAATAAAATGTTAATGATCCCGTACGGTTAACGGCGTGAACGAAAAAAAAAATAAAAAGTCCCAAATTCCTACTTTTTTAATACATTTTATTTAAAAAAAATGATAAAAAATGTATTAAAAGTTTTTTATATGCAAATGTGGTATCAAAAGAAAGTACAGATCATGGCGCAAAAAATGAGCCCCCATACCGCCGCTTATACGGAAAAATAAAAAAGTTAGGGGTCATCAAAATAAAGGGATTATAAACGTACTAATTTGGTTAAAAAGTTTGTGATTTTTTTTAAGCGCAACAATAATATAAAAGTATGTAATAATGGGTATCATTTTAATCGTATTGACCCTAATAATAAAGAACACACGTCATTTTTACCATAAATTGTACGGCGTGAAAACGAAACCTTCCAAAATTCGTAAAATTGCGTTATTCGTTTTAATTTTCCCACAAAAATAGTGTTTTTTGGTTGCGCCATACATTTTATGATATAATGAGTGATGTCATTACAAAGGACAACTGGTCGCGCAAAAAACAAGCCCTCATACTAGTCTGTGGATGAAAATATAAAAGAGTTATGATTTTTAGAAGGCGAGGAGGAAAAAATTAAAACGTAAAAATTAAATTGTCTGAGTCCTTAAGGCCAAAATGGGCTGAGTCCTTAAGGGGTTAATAACTCTGGGATACTTTAATTTATTAATTTGATTTCGAGAATGTTTTTTCATAATATATTCTACTTTATGTTAGTGGTAAATTTTTGTCAATACTTGCATCATTTCTTGGTGAAAAATTCCCAAATTTCATGAAAATGTTGAAAATTTATAATTTTTCTAATTTTGAAGCTCTCTGCTTCTAAGGAAAATAGACATTTCTAATAAATGATATATTGATTCACATATATCATATGTCTACTTTATGTCTGCATCATAAAGTTGACATGTTTTTATTTTTTTAAGACATTAGAGGGCTTCAAATTTTAGCAGCCATTTTCCAAGTTTTCACAAAAATTTCAAAATCAGATTTTTTTAGGCATGTGTTCAGTTTTGAACACATAGTGTAACAAGGAGTGCAGTGAGCATTTACACCCCACTGGCGTTTGACAGATCTTTGGAACAGTGGGCTGTTCCAAATTTCAGGGTCTTTATGTTCGAAATACCCCATATTGGACTCCATTATAAAAACTGCACCCCTCAAAGTATTCAAAATGACATTCAGAACATTTGTTAACCCTTTAGGTGTTTCATAGGAATGGCAGCAAGGTGGAGGAGAAAATTTAATATCTTCATTTGTTACACTAACATGTTCTTGTAGACCCATTTATTTATTTTTTTTTTTCTTCATTTTTACAAGGGGTAAAAGGAGAAAAAGCCACCAAAATGTGTAACCTAATTTCTCTGGATTAAGGAAATATCTCATATGAGGATGTGAAGTGCTCTGTGGGTGCACTAGAGGGTTCAGAAGGGAAGGAGCGACATTAGGCTTTTGGAGAGCAATTTTTACTGAAATGGTTTTTGGGGGGCATGTCACATCTAGGAAGCCCCCTTGGTGCCAGAACAGCAAAAAAATAAAATAAAATAAAATAAAAAAAACACATGGCACACTATTTGGGAAACTAAACCCCTCAAGGAATGTAACAAGGGGTATAGTGGGTCTTAACACAACACAGGTGATTGACAAATTTTCACTAAAGTTGGACGAGAAAATGAAAAATTAGATTTTGTTCACAAAAATGCTGGAGTTACCTCAAATTTTTCATTTTCACAAGGGTAATAGGAAAAAAGCCCCCCAAAACTTGTAACCCAATTTCTTCTGAGTATGGAAATACCCCATATGTGGATGTTAATTGCTCTACAGGGCTCAGAAGAGAAGGAGCACCACTGGGCTTTTGGAGAGAGGATTTGGTTGAAATAGAAGTCAGGGGCCATGTGCGTTCTTAAAGCCCCCATGCTAGCAGAACATGTGACCCTATTTCAGAAACTACACCCCTCACGTAGTGTAACAAGGAGTGCAGTGAGCATTTACACCCCACTGGCGTTTAACAGATCTTTGGAACAGTGGGTTGTGGGCACCATGGGGGCTTTGTAAACGCACAGGGCCTTCATTTCCAGCCAAATTCTCTCTCCAAAAAACAAATTTTGCTCCTTCCCTTCTGAGCCCTGTAGTGAGCCCCCAAAGCATTTAACATCCACATATGGGGTATTTCCTTACAAATGTTACAAATTTTGGGGGACTTTTTTGTATTACCCCTTGAAAACTTTGGGATAACACCAGCATTTTATTGGAAAAAAAAACTAATTTTTCATTTTCATGTCCAACTTTAACGAAAATTTGTCAAACACCTGTGGGGTGTTAAGGCTCACTATACCCCTTGTTACATTCCATGAGGGGTGTAGATTCCAAAATGGGGTCACATGTGGGTGTTTTTTTATTTTTTATTTTATAAAAACTTCAGATCACAATGCAAATATTTGAGCCCTCATACCACCCCGCATATGGAAAAATAAAAAAGCTATAGGGGTCAAAAGAGGACAATTTTAACCCCTTAAGGACAATGGATGTACTCCTACGCCCCCGTTTCCGAGTCCTTAAGGACCGAGGACGTAGGAGTACGTCCTGTCCATTCCCGGCCCCCCGCCGCTAGCCGGAGGGGAGCTGGTGCCCGATGCCTGCTGAAATCATTCAGCAGGCATCGCGTCATATCGCCCAGGGGGGTCATTATGCCCCCCCATGTCGGTGATGGCCGCAGATCGCTGGACAATTCAGTCCAGCGATCTGCTGCGATTCCGGGTCAATCGGGTCTCCAGTGACCCGGTGACCCGGAATTACTGGCTGATCGGGGCCGTCAGAGACAGCCCAGAACAGCCATAGCCAGCAGGGGTGAAGTGGCACTGGTGCCACCTCACAATCGCCCCCTGATTCGTCGGCCGGTTTACCGGCCGACCAATCAGGGTGCCTGCTGTGGGTGTCACTCCCGCAACCTGCTCCGCCCCTCTTCCGGAGGACGTGAGCGGGTGCGGGAAGAAGACACCGGGTGCTGGGGACCCCGATCCCCGGCGTCGATGTTGGGATTGGGGCCCCAGGAGCAGCGGCGGCGAGGGACTGACCTGATGTGGCGTGGAGCAGCAGCAGGAGGTGAGTGACAGCCTCCTGCTGTTGCTTAGCAACAGCTCCCAGCATGCAAAAAGGGCATGCTGGGAGCTGTAGTTATGCAACAGCAGGAGGCAGACCACCACAACTCCCAGCATTCCCTTATGGGCATGCTGGGACTTATGGTTTTGCAACAGCTGGAGGCACATTTTTTCTATGGAAAAGTGTACCTTCAGCTGTTGTATAACTACAACTCCCAGCTTGCAAAAACAGCTAAAGTGCATGCTGGGAGTTGTAGTGGTGCATCTGGTGATTGCATAACTACAACTCCCAGCATGCCCGTTGGCTGTCGGTGACTGCTGAGAGTTGTATTTTTGCAACAGCTGAAGGCACACTGAGTTAAGTAGCAAACCAGTGTGTCTCCAGCTGTTGCATAACTACAATCCCCAGCATCCCCAGCCAAAGTAGTATGCCTCCAGCTGTTGCATAACTACAAGACCCAGCATGCCCTTCCGCTGTCCGTACATGCTGGGGGTTGTAGCTTTTGCAACAGCTGAAGGCACACTGGTTGAAAAACACTGAGTTTGTTACCAAACTCTGTGCTTCACAACCAGTGTGCCTCCAGCGGTTGCAAAACTACAACTCCCAGCATGCACTGATAGACCGTACATGCTGGGAGTTGTAGCTTTGCAACAGCTGGATGTTTCTCCCCCCCCAATGTGAATGTACAGGGTACACTCACATGGGCGGAGGTTTACAGTAAGTATCCGGCTGCAAGTTTGAGCTGCGACAAATTTTCTGCCGCAGCTCAAACTGCCAGCGAGAAGCTACTGTGAACCCCCGCCCGTGCGACTGTACCCTAAAAACACTACACTACCAAAAAATAAAATAAAAAGTAAAAAACACTACATATACACATACCTTTACACAGCCCCCCTCCCCAATAAAAATGAAAAACGTCTGGTACGCCACTGTTTCCAAAATGGAGCCTCCAGCTGTTGCAAAACTACAACTCCCAGCATGCACTGATAGACCGTACATGCTGGGAGTTGTAGTTTTGCAACAGCTGGATGTTCCCCCCACATGGGCGGAGGTTTACAGTAAGTATCCGGCTGCAAGTTTGAGCTGCGGCAAATTTTGTGCCGCAGCTCAAACTGCCAGCGAGAAACTACTGTGAACCCCCACCTGTGCGACTGTACCCTAAAAACACTACACTAACAAAAAAATTTATAATAAGTAAAAAAACACTACATATACACATACCCCTACACAGCCCCCATCCCCTCCCCAATAAAAATGAAAAACGTCTGGTACGCCACTGTTTCCAAAATGGAGCCTCCAGCTGTTGAAAAACAACTACTCCCAGTATTGCCAGATAGCCACTGACTGTCTAGGCATACTGGGAGTTTTACAACAGCTGGAGGCACCCTGTTTGGGAATCACTGGCGTAGAATACCCCTATGTCCACCCCTATGTCCCTAATTTAGGCCTCAAATGCGCATGGCGCTCTCACTTTGGAGCCCTGTCGTCTTTCAAGGCAACAGTTTAGGGCCACATATGGGGTATCGCCGTACTCGGGAGAAATTGTGTTACAAATTTTGGGGGGTATTTTCTGCTATTACCCTTTTTAAAAATGTAAAATTTTTGGGAAACCAAGCATTTTAGGTAAAAAAAAATTTTTTTTTTACATATGCAAAAGTTGTGAAACACCTGTAGGGTATTAAGGTTCACATTACCCCTTGTTACGTTCCCCGAGGGGTCTAGTTTCCAAAATGGTATGCCATGTGTTTTTTTTGCTGTTCTGGCACCATAGTGGCTTTCTAAATGCGGCATGCCCCCAGAGCAAAATTTGCTTTCAAAAAGCCAAATGTGGCTCCTTCTCTTCTGAGACCTGTAGTGCACCAGCAGAGCACTTTTCACCCCCATATGGGGTGTTTTCTGAATCGGGAGAAATTGGGCTTCAAATTTTGGGGGGTATTTTCTGCTATTACCCTTTTTAAAAATGTAAACATTTTGGGAAACCAAGCATTTTAGGTAAAAAAAAAAAAATATTTTTTTACATATGAAAAAGTCGTGAAACACCTGTAGGGTATTAAGGTTCAAATTACCCCTTGTTACGTTCCCCGAGGGGTCTAGTTTCCAAAATGGTATGCCATGTGTTTTTTTTTGCTGTTCTGGCACCATAGGGGCTTCCTAAATGCGGCATACCCCCAGAGCAAAATTTGCTTTCAAAAAGCCAAATGTGACTCCTTCTCTTCTGAGACCTGTAGTGCCCCAGCAGAGCAATTCCCCCCCCCCCCCCCATATGGGGTGTTTTCTGAATCGGGAGAAATTGGGCTTCAAATTTTGGGGGGTATTTTCTGCTATTATCCTTTTTAAAAATGTAAAATTTTTGGGAAACAAAGCATTTTAGGTAAAAAAAAAAATTTTTACACATGCAAAAGTCATGAATCACCTGTGGGGTATTAAGGTTCACTTTACCCCTTGTTATGTTCCCCGAGGGGTCTAGTTTCCAAAATGGTATGCCATGTGTTCATTTTTTGCTGTTCTGGCACGGTTATTAGTGGTGTACCCCAAGGTTCAGTACTGGGCCCGCTGTTGTTTAATTTATTTATCAATGATATACAGGATGGTATTAACAGCTCTGTTTCTATCTTTGCAGATGACACCAAGCTTTGTAGCACGGTACAGTCTATAGAGGATGTGCATAAGTTACAAGATGACTTGGATAGACTAAGTGTCTGGGCATCCACTTGGCAAATGAGGTTCAATGTGGATAAATGTAAAGTTATGCATCTGGGTACTAATAACCTGCATGCGTTGTATGTCTTAGGGGAGATTAAACTGGCAGAGTCACTGGTAGAGAAGGATCTGGGTGTACTTGTAGATCACAGACTGCAGAATAGCATGCAATGTCAGGCTGCTGCTTCCAAAGCCGGCAGGATATTGTCATGTATAAAAAGAGGCATGGACTCAAGGGACAGGGACATAATACTCCCCCTTTATAAAGCATTGGTACGGCCTCACCTGGAATATGCTGTTCAGTTTTGGGCACCTGTCCATAAAAGGGACACTGTGGAGTTGGAAAGGGTGCAGAGACGCGCGACTAAACTAATATGGGGCATGGAACATCTTAGCTATGAGGAGCGATTAAAGGAGTTACAATTGTTTAGTCTTGAGAAGAGACGTTTAAGGGGGGATATGATAAACGTATATAAGTATATTAATGGCCCATACAAAAAATATGGAGAAAAACTGTTCCAGGTTAAACCCCCCCAAAGGACGAGGGGGCACTCCCTCCGTCTGGAGAAGAAAAAGTTTAGTCTCAAGGGGCGACACGCCTTCTTTACCGTGAGGACTGTGAATTTATGGAACGGTCTACCTCAGGAACTGGTCACAGCAGGAACAATTAACAGCTTTAAAACAGGATTAGATACATTCATGGAAAAAAATAACATTAATGCTTATGAAGAAATATAAAATCCCATCCCTTCCCCAATATCGCGCCACACCCCTACCCCTTAATTCCCTGGTTGAACTTGATGGACATATGTCTTTTTTCGACTGTACTAACTATGTAACTATGTAACCATAGGGGCTTCCTAAAGGTGACATGCCCCCCAAAAACCATTTGTCGCTCCTTCCCTTCTGAGCCCTCTACTGCGCCCGCTGAACACTTTACATAGACATATGACGTATGTGCTTACTCGAGAGAAATTGGGTTTCAAATACAAGTAAAAATTTTCTCCTTTTTACCCCTTGCAAAAATTCAAAAATTGGGTCTACAAGAAATCTATTAAGATTTTGAATTTTCTCCTTCACTTTGCTGCTATCCCTGTGAAACACCTAAAGGGTTAATACACTTACTGAATGTGATTTTGAATACTTTGGGGGGTGTAGTTTTTATAATGGGGTCTTTTATGGGGTATTTCTAATATGAAGACTCTTCAAATCCACTTCAAACCTGAACTGGCCCATGAAAAATGTCGAGTTTGAAAATTTTGTGAAAAATTTCAAAATTGCTGCTGAACTTTGAAGCCCTCTGGTGTCTTCCAAAAGTAAAAACTCATAAATTTTATGATGCAAACATAAAGTAGACATATTGTATATGTGAACCAAATTTTTTTTTATTTTGAATATCCATTTTCCTTACAAGCAGAGAGCTTCAAAGTTAGAAAAATGCAAAATTTTCATTTTTTTCATCAAATTTGGGGATTTTTCACCAAGAAAGGATGCAAGTTACCATAAAATTTTACCACTAAGTTAAAGTAGAATATGTCACGAAAAAACAGTCTCGGAATCAGAATGATAACTAAAAGCATTCCAGAGTTATTAATGTTTAAAGTGACTGTGGTCAGATTTGCAAAAAACGCTCTGGTCCTTAAGGTGTAAAATGGCCTGGTCCTTGAGGGGTTAAACATACTAATTTTGGTGCATGTAGTTATAATTTTTTTAAAGTAGTAAACTAAAGAAAAACCTATATATATATTGAGCATCATTGTATCCGTCTAGACCTACAGAATGAATATATGGTGTCATTTTTACCAAAAAGTGCACTGCGTAGAATCAAAATCCCCCAAAAGTTACAAAATGGCGTTTTCCCCCCCAATTTTGTCCCACAAATATTTTTTTTCGGGTTCACCGTAAACTTTGTGGTGAAATGATTGATGTCATTGCAAAGTAAAATTGGTGGTGCAAAGAATAAGCCCTCATATTAATCTGTAGGTGCAAAATTGAAAGTTATGATTTTTACAAGGTGATGAGAAAAAACAAAAGTGCAAAAACAGAAAAACCCGTGGTACTTAAGGGTCTATTCACACGTACAGTATCCTGCGCAGATTTGATGCACAGGATTTGTAACTGCAGATTAAAAGCTGTGCTCAGTCATTTAGTTAACATTGAGATCCGCAGCAAAAAATCCTGAGCATCAAATCTGTGCAGGATACTGAACGTGTGAACATACCCTAATGGGTTAAATGATCTAATCCATCATCAGTTCTGTGACAAGAGGTGCCGGAGTAGCCATTTTGTCCATACCTGGCATGACCTGAAAAAAAAAAAAAGAAATCAAATTTAGCACAGGATAAGGCATCAGCCGCCACATTCTTTATACCGTCAACATGTTCACATTTAACATGAAACTTGTACATGAGGGATAACCAGACCAATTTCCTGGCAAAACTCATAATTTGCGCTGACCTGGATCTACTTAAAAAGATGTCGAAGAGTGCTGATGTGGAGTCGAAGTTTTCTAAACACAAATCTAAGATAGAGAAATTATCATGCCAGGTTTTTATATAAAAAGTTGATTATTTATTAATTAATGAGTAAACATGACACTTATACATACATAGATACAGTACACTATATCTTATTACAATGATTAGTTTATATACTATGTAGGAGTTTTCTTAGGAATGGTAGAGGTTGATGTCAGGATAATCCCATCTCTTGGTCTACAGATGCGTATTTCATCAATAACTCCTCAGATGGCACTAAAGCATTTAGACTAGGAATCTCGCAGGAATGAGGTGCAGACAACTCATAAATTAGACATTTTTTTATTGGAAAATTTACCTACAACTA